>NW_026909177.1:6767571-7091000 GCF_033115175.1 Lepus europaeus
GATCGAGAAAATCAGAGTAAAAATGGTTTTGCAGAAAAGCAAAGTCTTTTCGTTAGGCAAGTGCATAAAATGTCAGCTATAGAAACAGAAATATCACGTTTGTTTGTCAGTTCCTCTACCTTTCTTACTAGAAAATACAAATATGTAGAGCTGGTGTCTCCATGTGGAAACAATTACTGTATCCAAGCTCAAAATAAAGTGTTCCCCGATAAAAAACATTCAAAACAATAAAGTCCGTGGATAACATCCAGAAAAAACAAACACAGAGGCTGTAGCAATATCTGAGATTGAGTTAGCCAAAACAAAACCGGATATTTCTGGTTTCATCCAGTCATATCCGGACAAACTGGTGTGGAATTCGTATGCAATGGACCGAGAAAATCACAGTAAAAATGCTTTCAGAAAATAGCAAAGTCTTTTCATTAGGCAAATAGATAAAATATCATCGATAGAAACAGAAATATCATGTTTGTTTGCCGCAGTTCCTCTAGCTATCTCCCTAGAAATTACGAATGTGCAGAGCTGGTGTCTCCATTTGGAACCAATTAGAGTTTCCAAGCAAAAAATTAAATGTTCCATGATAAAAACCATTCAAAACAATAAAGTCCATGGATAATATCAGGAAAACACAAACACAGAGGCTGTAGCAATATCTGGGATTGAGTTCGCCAAACAAAACCGGATATCTCCAGTTTCATCCAGTCATATCCGGACAAACTGGTGTGGAATTCGTATGCAATGGATAGAGAAAATCACAGTAAAAATGATTTTGGAGAAAAGCAAAGTCTTTTCGTTAGGTAAGTGCATAAAATATCATCTACACAAACAGAAATATCATGTTTGTTTGCCACAGTACTTCTACCTTTCTCCCTAGAAAATACGAATGTGTAGAGCTGGTGTCCCCATGATGAACCAATTAGTGTTTCTATGGTACAAAATTAAATGTTCCCTGATAAAAATATTGAAATCAAGAAAGTCCGTCAATAATATCCGGAAAACACAAACACAGAGGCTTTCATAATATTTCTGACTGAGTTAGCCAAAACACAACCGCATATTTCTGGTTTCATCCAGTCCTATCCAGACCTAAGGTTTGGAATTCGTATACAATGGACTGAGAAAAACACACTAAAAATGGTTTTGGAGAAAAGCGAAGTCTTTTCGTTAGGCAAGTGCATAAAATGTCATCGATACAAACAGAAATATCATGTTTGTTTGCTGCAATTCCTCTAGCTTTCTCCCTAGAAAATACGAATATGTAGAGCTGGTGTCTCCATGTGGAACCAATTACTGTATCCAAGCTCAAAATAAAATGTTCTCCAATAAAAAAACATTCAAAACAATAAAGTCCGTGGATAATATCAGGAATACACAAACGCAGAGGCTGTAGCAATATCTGGGATTCAGTTAGCCAACACAAAACTGGATATTTCCTGTTTCATCCAGTGATATCCGGTCAAACTGGTGTGGATTCCTATGTATTGGACTGAGAAAATCACAGTCAAAATGGTTTTAGAGAAAAGCAAAGTCTTTTCGTAAGGCAAGTGCATAAAATGTCATCTACACATACATAAATATCATGTTTGCCACAGTTCCTCTAGCTTTCACCCTAGAAAATATGAATGTGTAGACCTGGTGTCCCCATGGTGAACCTATTATTGTTTCTACGGTGCAAAAATTAATGTTCCCTGATAAAAATATTCTAAACAATGAAGTCCGTCGATAATATCCGGAAAACACAAACACAGAGACTTTCACAATATTTCGGATTGACACAGCCAAAACACAACCGGAGATTTCTGGTTTCATCCAGTCATATCCAGACAAAGTGGTTTGGAATTCGCATGCAATGGATCGAGAAAATCAAAGTAAAAGTTGTTTTGGAGAAAAGCAAAGTCTTTTTCTTAGGGAAGTGCATAAAAGGTCATATATACAAACAGAAATATCCTGTTTGTTTGCAGCAGTTCCTCTAGCTATCTCCCTAGAAATTACGAATGCGTAGAGCTGGTGTCTCCAATGTGGAACCAATTAGTGTTTCAAGCACAAATTTAATGTTCCCAAGATAAAAACATTCAAAACAATAAAGTCCGTGGATAATATCAGGAATACACAAACACAGAGGCTGTAGCAATATCTGGGATTGAGTTGACCAAAACACAACGGGATATTTCCGGTTTCATCCAGTCATATCCGGAAAAACTGGTGTGGAATTTGTATACAATGCACTGAGTATATCACAGTAAAAATGGTTTTGGAGAAAAGCAAAGTCTTTTCGTTAGGCAAGTGCATATAACGTCATCGATACAAACAGAATTATCATGTTTGTTTGCCACAGTTCCTCGAGCTTTCTCCCTACAAAATACGAATGTGTAGAGCTGGTGTTCCCAATATGAACCAATTAGTGTTTCTACGGTACAAAATGAAATGTTCCCTGATAAAAACTTTCAAAACAATAAAGTCTATCGATAATATCCAGAAAACGCAAACACAGAGGCTTTCACAACATTTCGGATTGAGTTAGCCAAAACACAACCGGATATTTCTGGTTTCATCCAGTCATATCTGGACAAAGTGGTTTTGAATTCTTATGCAATGGATCGAGAAAATCAGAGTAAAAATGGTTTTGCAGAAAAGCAAAGTCTTTTCGTTAGGCAAGTGCATAAAATGTCAGCTATAGAAACAGAAATATCACGTTTGTTTGTCAGTTCCTCTACCTTTCTTACTAGAAAATACAAATATGTAGAGCTGGTGTCTCCATGTGGAAACAATTACTGTATCCAAGCTCAAAATAAAGTGTTCCCCGATAAAAAACATTCAAAACAATAAAGTCCGTGGATAACATCCAGAAAAAACAAACACAGAGGCTGTAGCAATATCTGAGATTGAGTTAGCCAAAACAAAACCGGATATTTCTGGTTTCATCCAGTCATATCCGGACAAACTGGTGTGGAATTCGTATGCAATGGACCGAGAAAATCACAGTAAAAATGCTTTCAGAAAATAGCAAAGTCTTTTCATTAGGCAAATAGATAAAATATCATCGATAGAAACAGAAATATCATGTTTGTTTGCCGCAGTTCCTCTAGCTATCTCCCTAGAAATTACGAATGTGCAGAGCTGGTGTCTCCATTTGGAACCAATTAGAGTTTCCAAGCAAAAAATTAAATGTTCCATGATAAAAACCATTCAAAACAATAAAGTCCATGGATAATATCAGGAAAACACAAACACAGAGGCTGTAGCAATATCTGGGATTGAGTTCGCCAAACAAAACCGGATATCTCCGGTTTCATCCAGTCATATCCGGACAAACTGGTGTGGAATTCGTATGCAATGGATAGAGAAAATCACAGTAAAAATGATTTTGGAGAAAAGCAATGTCTTTTCGTTAGGCAAGTGTATAAAATATCATGTACACATACATAAAAAATATGTTTGCCACAGTTCCTCTAGCTTTTTCCCTAGAAAATACGAATGTGTAGAGCTGGTGTCCCCATGATGAATCAATTAGTGTTTCTACGGTACAAAATTAAATGTTCCCTGATAAAAATATTGAAATCAAGAAAGTCCGTCTATAATATTCGGAAAACACAAATACAGAGGCTTTCATAATATTTTGGATTGAGTTAGCTAAAACACAACCGGATATTTCTGGTTTCATCCAGTCATGTGCGGACAAAGTAGTTGGGAATTCGTATACAATGGACTGAGAAAATCACACTAAAAATGGTTTTGGAGAAAAGCAAAGTCTTTTCTTTATGCAAGTGCATAAAATGTTATTGATACAAACAGAAATATCATGTTTGTTTGCCACAGTTCCTCTAGCTTTCTCCTGAGAAAATACGAATATGTAGAGCTTGTGTCTCCATGTGGAACCAATTACTGTATCCAAGCTCAAAATAAAATGTTCTCTGATAAAAAAACATTCAAAACCATAAAGTCCGTGGATAATATTAGGAATACACACAGAGGCTGTAGCAATATCTGGGATTGAGTTAGCCAACACAAAACTGGGTATTTCCGGGTTCATCCAGTGATAGCCGGTCGAATTGGTGTGGAACTCCTATGTAGTGGACCGAGAAAATCACAGTAAAAATCGTTTTGGAGAAAAGCAAAGTCTTCTCATTAGGCAAGTGCATAAAATGTCATCTACACATACATAAATATCATCTTTGCCGCAGTTCCTCTAGCTTTCTACCCAGAAAATACGAATGTGTAGAGCTGGTGTCCCCATGATGAACCGATTAATGTTTCTACGGTACAAAAATAAATATTCCCTGATAAAAATATTCAAAACAATGAAGTCTGTCCATAATATCCGGAAAACACACAACACAGAGGCTTTCACAATATTTCGGATTGAGTCAGCCAAACACAACTGGAGATTTCTGGTTTCATCCAGTAATATCCATACAATGTTGGTTGGCATTCATATGCAATGGATCGAGAAAATCACAGTAAAAAATGTTTTGGAGAAAAGCAAAGTCTTTTTGTTAGGGAAGTGCATAAAATGTCATCTATACAAACAGAAATATCATTTTGGTTTGTCGCAGTTCCTCTAGCTTTCTCCCTGGAATATACGAATATGTAGAGCTGGTGTCTGCATGTGGAAAAAATTACTGTATCCAAGCTCAAAATAAAATGTTCCCCAATAAAAAACATTCAAATCAATAAAATCTGTGGATAATATCCAGAAAAAACAAATACAGAGGCTGTAGCAATATCTGGGATTAAGTTAGCCAAAACACAACCAGATATTTCTGGTTACATCCAGTCATATCCGGACAAAGTGGTGTGGGATTCCTGTGCAATGGACCGAGAAAATCACAGTACAAATGGTTTTGGAGAAAAGCAAAGTCTTTTCGTTACACAAGTGCATAAAATGTCATCTATACAAACAGAAATATTATGTTGGTATGTCGCAGTTACTCTAGATTTCTCTGTAGAAAATACGAATGTGTAGAGCTGGTATCTTCATGTGTAAACAATTAGTGTTTTAGCGGTACAAAATTAAATGTTCCCTGATAAAAACATTCAAAACAAGAAAGTCTGTGGATAATATCAGGAATACAAAAACACAGAAGCTGTAGCCATATCTGGGATTGAATTAGCCAAAACAAAACCGTATATTTCCGGTTTCATGCAGTCATATCTGGACAAAGTGGTGTGGAATTTGTATGCAATGGACAGAGTAAATAACAGTAAAAATTGTTTTGGAGAAAAGCAAAGTGTTTTCATAAGGCAAGTAGATAAAATATCATCAATACAAACAGATATATCATGTTTGTTTGCCGCAGTTCATCGAGCTTTCTCCCTAGAAAATAGAAATATGTAGAGCTGGTGTCTCCATGTGGAACACATTAGTGTTGCAATGGTACAAAATTAAATGTTCCCTGATAAAAACATTCAAAACAATAAAGTCCATTGATAATTTCCAGAAAACACAAACACAGAGGCTTTCACAATATTTCAGATTGAGTTTGCCAAAACACAATCGGATATTCCAGTTTCATCCAGTCATATCCGGACAAAATGGTGTGGAATTTGTATGCAATGGACCGAGAAAATCACAGTAAAAATTGTTTTGGATAAAAGCAAAGTCTTTTCTTTAGGAAAGGGCATAAAATGTCATCTATACAAACAGAAATATCATGTTTGTTTGTCACAGTTCCTCTAGCTTTCTCTCTAGAAAATACAAATATACAGAGCTGGTGTCTTAATGTGGAACCAATTAGTGTTGCCAAGCACAAAATTAAATGTTCCCTGATAAAAAACCTTCAAAACAATAAAGTCCATGGATAATATGGGAATACAAACACAGAGCCTGTAGCAATATCTGGGATTGAGTTAGCCAAAAAAAAACCGTATATTTCCTGTTTCATCCAATCATATACGGACAAACTGGTGTGCAATTCATATGCAATGGACCGAGAAAATCACAGTAAAAATAGTCTTGGAGAAAAGCAAAGTATTTTCGTTAGGCAAGTGCATAAAATGTCATCGATACAAACAGAAATATCATGTTTGTTTGCTGCAGTTCCTCTAGCTTTCTCCCTAGAAAATACGAATGTGTAGAGCTGGTGTCCCCATGATGAAGCAATTAGTATTTGTACGGTACAAAAATAAATGTTCCCTGAGTAAGCATTCAAAATAATAAACTCCATCGATAATATCTAGAAAACACAAACTCAGAGGCTTTCACAATATTTCGGTTGAGTTAGCCAAAATGCAACCGGATATTTCTGGTTTCATCCAGTCATATCAGGAAAAAGTGGTGTGAAAATCGTATGCAATGGACCGAGAAAATCACAGTAAAAATGGTTTTGGAGAAAAGCAAAGTCTTTCCGTTAGGGAAGTCATAAAATGTCATCTATACAAACAGCAATATCATGTTTGTTTGCAAGCAGTTCCTCTAACTTTCTCCCTAGAAAACACCAATGTTTAGAGCTGATGTCTCCATGTGGAACCAATTACTGTATCCAAGCACAAAATTAAATGTTCCCTGATAAAAAACACTCAAAATTATAAAGTCCGTGGATAATATCAGGAATACACAAACACAGAAGTTGTAGCAATATCTGGGATTGAGATAGCCAAAAAAAACCCGGATATTTCTGGTTTCATCCAGTCATATATGGACAAATTAGTGTGGAATTTGTATGCAATGGGCCGAGAAAATCACAGTAACAATGGTTTTGGAGAAAAGCAAAGTCTTTTAATTAGGCAAATGTATAAAATGTCATCTATACAAATGGAAATATCATGTTTGTTTGCAAGCAGTTCCTCTAGCTTTCTCCCTAGAAAATAACAATGTGTAGAGCTGGTGTCTCCATGTGGAACCAATTAGTGTTTCCAAGCACAAAATTAAATGTTCCCTGATAAAAATATTCAAAACAATATAGTCCATCGATAATATCCAGAAAACACAAACACAGAGGCTGTCGCAATATCTGGGATTGAGTTAGCCAAAACACAACCGGATATTTCCGGTTTCATCCAGTCATATCCAGACAAACTGTTGTGGAATTCGTATGAAATCGACCAAGAAAATCACAGTAAAAATGGTTTTGGAGAAAAGCAAAGTCTTTTCGTTAGGCAAGTGCATAAAATGTCATCTATACAAACAGAAATATCATGTTTGTTTGCCGCTGTTCCTCTAGCATTCTCCCTAGAAAATGCGAATGTGTAGAGCTGGTGTCTCCATGTGGAAGCAATTACTGTATCCAAGAACAAAATTAAATATTCCCTGATAAAAAACATTCAAAATGAAAAAGTCCATTGAAAATATCCAGAAAACACAAACACAGAGGCTGTAGCAGTATCTGGAACTGAGTTAGCCAAAAAAAAAAAAAAAACGGATATTTCCAGTTTCATCTAGTCATATGTGGACAAAGTGGTGTGGAATTCGTATGCAATGGACCGCGAAAATAACATTAAAATGGTTTTGGAGAAAAGCAAAGTCTTTTCGTTAGTCAAGTGCATAAAATGAAATCTACACAAACAGGAATATCATGTTTGTTTGCCACAATTCCTCGAGCTTTCTCCCTAGAAATTATGAATACCTAGAGCTGGTGTCACCATGTGGAACCAATTAGTGTTTCCAAGCACAAAATTAAATGTTCCCTGATAAAAAATATTCCACAAAAAAAAAGTCCGTTGATAATATCCAGAAAACACAAACACAGAGGCTGTAGCAATATCTGGAATTGAGTTAGCAAAAAAAAACCAGATATTTCCGGGTTCATCCAGTCATATCTGGAGAAAGTGTTGTGGAATTTGTATACAATGAATATAGACAATCACAGTAGAAATGATTTTAAAAAGGTAAATTTATTTCATCAGCAAGTTAAAAAAGTGTCATGTATACAAACCGAAATATCATGTTTGTTTGCCCCAGTTCCTCTAGGTTTCTCCCTACAAAATTCGAATGTGTAGAGCTGGTGTGTCTCCATGTGGAAGCAATTAGTGTTTCCATGTATAAAATTAAATGTTCCCTGATAAAAAACATTCAAAATAATAAATCCATCAACAATATCCAGAAAACTCAAACGCAGAGCCTGCCACACTATCTGGCATTGAGTTAGCCAAATCACAAAGGATATTTCTAGTTTCAAGCAGTCATATCCGGAGAAAGTGGTGTGGAATTAATATACAATGGACATAGACAATCATAGTAAAAATGGTTTTGGTGAATAGCAAAGTCTTTTCATTAGGCAAGTGCATAAAATCTCATCTATACAAACAGAAATATCATGTTTGCTTGCAGCAATTCCTCTAGCTTTCTCCCTAGTAAATATGAATGTGTAGAGCTGGTGTCTCCATGTGGAACCAATTAGTGTTTCCAGCACAAAATTAAATGTTCCCTGATAAAAAACATTCATAACAAAAAAGTCCATGGATAATATCCAGAAATCACAAACACAGAGGCTGTCGCAACATGTGGGATTGAGTTAGCAAAAATACAACCTGATATTTCTGGTTTCATCGAATCATATCTGGAGAAAGTGGTGTGGAAATTGTATACAATACACACAGACAATCACAGTAAAAATGGTTTTGAGAAAAGCAAAGTCTTTTCGTTAGTCAAGTGCATAAAATGTCACCTACACAAACAGAAATATCATGATTTTTTCCCGCGTTCTTCTGGCTTTCTCCCTAGAAAATACGAATGTGCAGAGCTGATGTCTCCATGTGGAACCAATTAGTGTTTCCAAGCACAAAATTAAATGTTCCCTGATAAAAAACATTTAAATCAATAAAGTCCATCGATAATATCCAGAAAACACAAGCACAGAGTCTGTCGCAACATGTGGGAGTGAGGTAGGCAAAACACAACTGGATACTTCTGGTTTCATCCAGTTTATCGGGACAAAGTGGTGTGGAATTCATATGCAATGGACACAGACAATCACAGTTAAATGGTATTGGAGAAAAGCAAAATGTTTCTGTTAGGAAAGTTCATGAAATGTCACCTATACCACAGAAATATCATGTTTGTTTATCACATTCCTCTTGCTTTGTCCCTACAAAATACGAATGTGTAGAGCTGGTGTCTCCATGTGGAACCAATTAGTGTTTCCAAGCACAAAATTAAATGTTCCCTTATAAAAAACACTTAAAATAATAAAGTTCCTCGATAATATCCAGAAAACAGAAACACGGAGGCTGTCGCAATATGTGGGATTCAGTTAGCCAAAACACAACCGCATATTTCTGGTTTCATCCTGTAGTATCCTGACAAAGTTGTGTGGAATTCATATGCAATGGAACAGGAACATCACAGTAAAAATGGTTTTGAAGAAAAGCAAAGTCTTTTTGTTACGCAAGTGCATAACATGTCACCTATACAAACAGAAATATGTTTGTTTGCCGATGATTCTCTAGCTTTCTCCCTAGAAAATACGAATGTGTAGAGCTGGTGTCTCCATGTGGAACCAATTAGTGTTTCCCAGCACAAAATTAAATGTTCCAAGAAAAAAAAAAACATTCAAAACAATAAAGTCCATCGATGATATCCAGAAAACACAAACACAGAGTCTGTCGCAATATCTGGGATTGAGTTAGCCAAAACACAACCGGATATTTCTCGTTTCATCCAAGCATAGCCTGACAAAGTTGTGTGGAATTCCTATGCCATGGACCACGAACATCACAGTAAAAATGGTTTTGGAGAAAAGCAAAGTCTTTTCGTTAGGCATGTGCATAAAATGTCATCTATACAAACAGAAATTTCAGGTTTGTTTGCCGGAGTTCCTCTAGCTTTCTCTCTAGAAAATACGAATATGTAGAGCTTGTGTCTCCATATGGATTCAACTAGTGTTTCCCAGCACAAAATTAAATCTTACCTGAAAAAAACATTCAAAACTATAAAGTCCATCGATAATATGCAGAAAACTCAAACACAGAGGCTTTCACAATGTTTCTTATTGAGTTAGCCTAAACACAACCGGATATTTCTGGTTTCATCCAGTCATATCGGGACAAAGTGGTGTGGAATTCGTATGCAATTGACACAGACAATCACAGTAAAATGGTTTTGGAGAAAAGCAAAGTGTTTTCGTTAGGTAAGTGCAGAAAATGTCATCTATGCAAACAGAAATATCATGTTTGTTTGCCACAGTTCCTCTTGCTTTCTCCCAACAAATACGAATGTGTAGAGCTGGTGTCTCCATGTGGAACCAATTAGTGTTTCCAAGCACAAATTAAATGTTCCCTTATAAAAAGCATTGAAAATAATAAAGTCGGTCGATAATATCCAGAAAACACAAACACAGAGGCTGTAGCAATATGTGGGATTGAGTTAGCCAAAACATAACTGGATATTTCCGTTTTCATCCAGTCATATCTGGAGAAAGTGTTGTGGAATTCCTATACAATGAACATAGACAATCACAGTAGAAATGGTTTTGGAAAGAGTAAATATATTTCGTCAGCAAGTTAAAAAAGTATTATGTATACAAACCGAAATATCATGTTTGTTTGCCCCAGTTCCTCTAGGTTTCTCCCTACAAAATTCGAATGTGTAGAGCTGGTGTGTCTCCATGTGGAAGCAATTAGTGTTTCCATGTATAAAATTAAATGTTCCCTGATAAAAAACATTCAAAATAATAAATCCATCAACAATATCCAGAAAACTCAAACGCAGAGCCTGTCGCATTATCTGGCATTGAGTTAGCCAAATCACAAAGGATATTTCTAGTTTCAAGCAGTCATATCCGGAGAAAGTGGTGTGGAATTAATATACAATGGACATAGACAATCATAGTAAAAATGGTTTTGGTGAATAGCAAAGTCTTTTCATTAGGCAAGTGCATAAAATCTCATCTATACAAACAGAAATATCATGTTTGCTTGCTGCAATTCCTCTAGCTTTCTCCCTAGTAAATATGAATGTGTAGAGCTGGTGTCTCCATGTGGAACCAATTAGTGTTTCCAAGCACAAAATTAAATGTTCCCTGATAAAAAACATTCATAACAAAAAAGTCCATGGATAATATCCAGAAAACACAAACACAGAGGCTGTCGCAATATGTGGCATAGAGTTAGCCAAAGAAAACCTGGATATTTCTGGTTTCATGCAGTCATATCCTGACAAACTGCCGTGGAATTCGTATACCATGGACCGTGAACATCACAGTAAAAATTGTTTTGGAGAAAAGCAAAGTCTTTTCGTTAGGAAGTGCATAAAATGTCATCTATACAAACAGAAATATCATGTTTGTTTGCCGCAGTTCCTCTAGCTTTCTCCCTAGAAAATACGAATGTGTAGATGTGGTGTCCCCTGTGGAACCAATGAGTTTTTCCAAGCACAAAATTAAATGTTCCCTGATAAAATATATTTAAAACAATAAAGTTCGTCGATAATATCCAGAAAACACAAACACAGAGGTTGTTGCAATATGTGTTACTGAGTTAGCAAAAACACAACCGGATATTTCTGGTTTCATAAAGTCATATCCTGACAAAGTGGTGTGGAATTCGTTCAAAATAGTCACAGACAATCACAGTAAAAATGGTTCGGAGAAAAACAATGTCTTTACATTAGGCAAGTGCATAAAATGACATCTACACAAACAGAAATATCATGATGGTTTGACACAGTTTCTCCAGCTTTCTCCCTAGAAAATACGAATGTGTAGAGTTGGTGTCTCCATGTGGAACCAATTAGTGTTTCCCAGCACAAAATTAAATGTTCCCTGATAAAAAACATTGAAAACGATTAAGTCCATCGATAATATAGAGAAAACAGAAACACAGAGGCTGTCGCAATATCTGGGATTGCTTTAGCCAAAACACAACCGGATATTTCTGGTTTCATCCAGTCATATCAGGAAAAAGTGGTGTTGAAATCGTATGCAATGGACCGAGAAAATCACAGTAAAAATGGTTTCGGAGAAAAGCAAAGTCTTTCCGTTGAGCAAGTGCATAAAATGTCATCTATGCAAACAGAAATATCATGTTTGCCACAGTTCCTCTAGCTTTCTCCCTAGGCAATACGAATGTGTAGAGCTGGTGTCTCCATGTGGAACCAATAGGTGTTACTAAGCATAAAATTAAATGTTCCCTGATAAAAAACTTTTAAAAAAATAAAGTCCATCGATAATATCCAGAAATCACAAACACAGAGGCTGTCACAACATGTGGGATTTTGTTAGTGAAAACACAACCAGATATTTCTGGTTTCATCCAGTCATATCCTGAAAAAGTGATGTGGAATTCGTATGCAAAGGACCGGGGACATAACAGCAAAAATGTTTTTGAAGAAAAGCAAAGTCTCTTCGTTAGGCAAGTGCATAAAATGTCACGTATACAAACAGAAATATCATGTTTGTTTGCCGCAGTTCATCTAGCTTTTTCCCTAGAAAATACGAATGTGTAGAGCTGGTGTCTCCCTGTGGAACCAATTAGTGTTTCTACGGTACAAAATTAAATGTTAACTGATAAAAACATTCAAAGCAATAAAGTCCGTAGATAATATCCAGAAATCACAAACAAAGAGGCTGTCACAACATGTGGGATTTTGTTAGCCAAAACACAACCGGATATTTCTGGTTTCATCCAGTCATATCCTGAAAAAGTGATGTGGAATTCGTATGCAAAGGACCGGGGACATAACAGCAAAAATGTTTTTGAAGAAAAGCAAAGTCTCTTCGTTAGGCAAGTGCATAAAATGTCACGTATACAAACAGAAATATCATGTTTGTTTGCCGCAGTTCATCTAGCTTTTTCCCTAGAAAATACGAATGTGTAGAGCTGGTGTCTCCCTGTGGAACCAATTAGTGTTTCTACGGTACAAAATTAAATGTTAACTGATAAAAACATTCAAAGCAATAAAGTCCGTAGATAATATCCAGAAATCACAAACAAAGAGGCTGTCACAACATGTGGGATTTTGTTAGCCAAAACGCAACCGGATATTTCTGGTTTCATCCAGTCATATCTTGACAAAGTGATGTGGAATTTGTATGCAATTGACCAGGAACATCACAGTAAAAATGTTTTTGAAGAAAAGCAAAGTATTTCCGTTAGGCAAATGCATAAAATGTCACCTATACAAACAGAAATATCATGTTGTTTGCCACAGTTCCTCTTGCTTTGTCCCTACAAAATACGAATGTGTAGAGCTGGTGTCTCCATGTGGAACCAATTAGTGTTTCTACGGTACAAAATTAAATGTTCCCTGACAAAAAACATTCAATAAAATAAAGTCCGTCGATAATATCCAGAAAACACAAACACAGAGGCTGTCGCAGTATGTGGGATTTTATTAGCCAAAACACAACCGGATATTTCTGGTTTCATCCAGTCATATCTTGACAAAGTTGTGTGGAATTTGTATGCAATGGACCGGGAACTTCACAGTAAAAATTGTTTTAAAGAAAAGAAAAGTATTTTTGTTAGGCAAGTGCATAAAATGTCACGTATACAAACAGAAATATCATGTTTGTCGCAGTTCCACTAGCTTTCTCCCTACAAATTACAAATGTGTAGAGCTGGTGGCTCCATGAAGAACAAATTAGTGTTTCCCAGCACAAAATTAAATGTTCCCTGATAAAAACATTCAAAACAATAAAGTCCATCGATAATATCTGGAAAACACAAACACAGAGGCTGTCGCAACATGTGGGGTTGAGTTAGCCAAAACACAGCCTGATATTTCTGGTTTCATCCAATCATATCCTGACAAAGTGGTGTATAACTCGTATGCAATTGACACAGACAATCACAGTAAAAATGGTATTGGAGAAAAGCAAAGTGTTTCCATTTAGCAAGTGCATAAAATGTCACCTATACAAACAGAAATATCATGTTTGTTTGCCGCAGTTCATCTGGCTTTCTCCCTAGAAAATACGAATCTGTTGAGCTGGTGTCTCCATGTGGAACCAATTAGTGTTTCCAAGCACAAAATTAAATGTTCCCTGAGAAAAAACATTCAAAATAATAAAGTCTGCCCATAATATCCAGAAGACACAAACACAGTGGCTGTAGCAATATTACGGATTGAGTTAGCCAGAAGACAACCAGATATTTCTGGTTTCATGCAGTCATATCCTGACAAAGTGGTGTGGAATTCATATGCAATGGACCAAGAAAATCACAGTAAAAATGGTTTTGGATAAAAGCAAAGTATTTCTGTTAGGCAATTGCATAACATGTCATCTATACAAACAGAAATATCATGTTTGTTTTCCGCACTTCCTTTTTTTTTCACTTTATACATGTTTAATTAGGATGGGCATAAACAAAAACAGAAAAAAAAGATAAAGTGTCACTGTCACTTTGTTTGCAGGTAAGAGTCAGGAAATGGAACAAATTACCAGGAAAACGTTTTTCCCAAAATAGGTAGGTTACATAATTTTAACATTCAGATGCCAAAATTAGTATTATTCTACTTAATCTACTAATGAAAAGAGGAATCAAAAGTTCATCCTGTTTAGTATAAGAAATTTTACATTAAATATATAGCGCTTTGTTTCTCAGGAAGCAGTACTGGCAACTTGGAGAAGATATTTCTGTTACGTGATGACTAGAAAATGTCAAATACAACCAAGCAGCTATGCTATAGCTCAGAAAGTACTATTAACCTCTTTTGGGCTAGTGCACATTTCAGCTTAATACAGAACTACATTTTGAGTTTTAGGAAGGCAGCAATAATTATATTTTGGCTTTTGTTCTAGAGCTTAGCATAGTTAAGGCGACAGTTGAAGCATATTAGTGAAGGTAGTGAAAATTTAATGACAATCATCATAATCTCTTATAACCTACATAAACTGTATAATGCTTACTTGGAATGAAACCAGCATTACCTAATTGGTGTTTACATACATACAGAGGGAGAAAAAAACCTACCAAAGGCAATCACTCTAAATGTACTATCACGTACTTGTTAAAAATGCAAATATACCATAGAACTAAAATGACGTGAAGAGCACTACTCATTACCTAGAAGAAAGGTAACTGGTTCTCATACAAAGCTAAGCTGGCATCAATCACCCTCGTCACAATGGCTTAGAAAAACATCAGTTTTCCAGTAGAGAAACTATTCTAGGAAAGTCAGTCAATCTTGTGAAAGTTTCACAGCTGTAAAACCAGGCTAAGACTACAACGACTGTGAAATCTGAGGAGATCAGATGAACCAGTAGATTCCCAGCCATAACGTGAGATGGGAAGGTCCTCATGCAGCATATGCTCCCTGGCTCCGGGAAAGCTTCGTGTGCATAATACAGAAGTAGTTGAGAAAGGAAACTGGAGATGCTCAGCTGTTTCCATTGTGTCCTAACTGTTAAACTTCAGGGATGGTGTGATCCATCAGGCTTTTCATAATGCTTGGCGCCATCCGTTTAATAATATGTTCAAAGATAAAAGTAGGCATGATTGTGATGGTAACTACATTCCCAGATGTTGATAGTATGTCTGCAATTTGAGAGTCCTTCAATCCAATGACGTTCTGGCCGTTGATCTCACAGATGTTATGTTCCGTGAGAAGACCCTTTCTGGCTGCAGAACTATCTTTCACTATGGATGTTACTTTCCCATTTTTAAAGATAAAGCCAACGTTTCCAGTACTGTCCTTATGCATAGTAATTGTCCGCTCAAAAGGCCTGTCACGAATGGTCATTGTGATCTTCTCTCCAAAAGCCTGTTTGAGCACCTTGTGAGCTTTATCAGAGCTCCAGCCTGCACAGTTTTCACCATTGATCTGGAGTACCTGGTCGCCAAATCTCAAACCAACCAATGAGGCTGGAGAATTTGCCTGGACTAGCTGAACAAATATACCATTATCTATTGATTTAAGCCTGAGTCCAATTTTTCCATCTTGATCCTTACATAAAATGACTTGACGAATCCCTTGTTTAATTTCTGCTCTGCGAATCCCAACATCATTTCCAGTTACAGGAGCCACCATATAGTTCATACTGGAAGGTCTTGCTACCAACTGCCCCTGAAGTGGTGCTCCAGAGACCATCACCAGAATTGCATGTATTTCTTCTTCATTTAAACTCAGGCCCATGCATTGAGATAGTTCAGGATACAGTTTAGGATAAAGATTTCCATCTTGAGAGATGGGAGCAGAAGCTTCTGACAAAATTGCTGGGTTGGCAGGGTTTGCAGAAAAAGCAGTCTGAGCCTGAATTACTTTGTCTACCTTCAAGTTTTCAAGAGATGGATAGAGAGACATTTTTCCTGATTTATCTAGACCACAAGGACTCGCTCGATGCCGCCGCCGCCTCGATCACAGCTAGTGAATTCCGAGACCTGAGAAAAGGAGAGCAGTGCGCGCGCGAGGACCGCCCACCAGGCGCGTCACAGCACCGCCCCCCCTGTGTTTTCCTCACTTCCTCTAGCTTTCTCCCTAGAAAATAAGAATGTGTGGAGCTGGTGTCTCCATGTGGAAGCTGTTAGTGTTTCCAAGCACAAAATTAAATATTCCCTTATAAAAAAATTCAAAACAATAAAGTTCATCAATAATATCCAGAAAACACAAACACAGAGGCTGTCTCAATATGTGGGATTGAGTTAGCCAAAACACAACCGGATATTTATGGTTTCATCGAGTCATATCCATACAAAGTGGTGTGGAATTCGTATACAATGGACACAAATAATCAAAGTAAAAATGGTTTTGAAGAAAAGCAAAGTCTTTCCGTAAGGCAAGTGCATAAAATGTCATCTATACAAACAGAAATATCATGTTTGTTTCCTGCAGTTTCTTGAGCTTTCTCCCTACAAAATACAAATGTGTAGAGCTGTTGTCTCCATGTGGAGTCAACTAGTGTTTCCCAGCACAAAATTAAATGTTCCTTGATAATAAACATTCAATAAAATAAAGTCCGTCGATAATATCCAGAAAACACAAAAACAGTGGCTCTTGCAAAATGTGGGATTGAGATAGCCAAAACACAACCGTATATTTCTGGTTGCATCCAGTCATATCTGGACAAACTGGTGTGGAATTTGTATACAATACACACAGACAATCACAGTAAAAATGGTTTTGGAGAAAAGCAAAGTCTTTTCGTAAAGCAAGTGCATAAAATGTCACCTACACAAACAGAAATATCATGTTTGTTTGCCGCAGTTCCTCTAGCTTTCTCACTAGAAAATACGAATGTGTAGAGCTGGTTTCTCCATTTGGAAACAATTAGTGTTTCCCAGCACAAAATTAAATGGTCCCTGATAAAAAACATTCAAAAAAATAATGTCCATTGATAATATCCAGAAATCATAAACACAGAGTCTATAGCAATATCTGGGATTGAGTTAGCCAAAACACAACCGGATATTTCTGGTTTCATCCAGTCATATCCGGAGAAACTGGTGTGGAATTCGTATGCAATGGACCGAGACAATTATAGTAAAAATGGTTTTGGAGAAAAGCAAAGTCTTTTTGTTAGGCAAATGCAAAAAATGTGATCTACACAAACAGAAATATAATGTTTGATTGCCCCAGTACCTCTAGCATACTGGCTAGAAAATATGAATGTTAAGAGCTGGTGTCTCCATGTTAAAACAATTAGTGTTTCCAATCACAAAATTAAGTGTTCCCTGTAAAAAACATTCAAAGCAATAAAGTCCATAGATATTATCTAGAAAACACAAACACAGAGGCTATCACAATATCTGGGATTGAGTTAGTCAAAACACAACCAGATTTTTCTGGTTTCATCCATTCATATCCAAATAAAATGGTTTGGAATTCGTATGAAATGGACCAAGAAAACCATAGTAAAAATGGTTTTGGAAAAAAGCAAAGTCTTTTCGTAGGCCAAGTGCATCAAATGCCATGTACACAAACAGAAATATCATGTTTGTTTGACCCAGTTCCCCTAGATTTTCCCTAGAAAATACGAATGCTTACAGCTGGAGTCTCCATGTGGAAACAATTAGTGTTTCCCAGCATAAAAATAATGTTCACTAATAAAAAACATTCAAAACAATAAAGTCCATCGATGAAATCCAGAAAACACAAACAGAATACTTTCACAATGTCTGGATAGAGTTAGCCAAAACACAACCGGATATTTCTGGTTTCATCCACTCATATCCCCACAATGTCATGTGGAATTTGTATGTAATGGACCGAGATAATCACAGGAAAATTGGTTTTGGAGAAAAGCAAAGTCTTTTCCTTAGGCATGTGCATAAAATGTTATCTATACAAACAGAAATATCATGTTTGTTTGCCACAGTTCCTCCAGCTTTCTCCCTAGAAAATACGAATGTGTAGAGGTGGTGTCTGCATTTGAAACCATTTTATTTTTTCAAACACAAAATTAATTGTTCCTTGATAAAAAACATTCAAAACAATAAAATCCATGCATAACATCCAGAAAGCAGAAACACAGAGGCTGTCACAATATCTATGATTGAGTCAGCAAAAAAACAACCAGATATTTCTGGTTTCATCCAGTCATATCCGGACAAAGTGGTGTGGAATTCGTATGCAATGGACACAGACAATCACAGGAAAAATGGTTTTGGAGAAAAGCAAAGTCTTTTCGTTAGGCAACTGCATAAAATGTCATCTGTACAAATAGAAATATGATGTTTGTTTGCAGCAGTTCCTCTAATTTTCTACCTAGAAAATACGAATGTGTAGAGCTGGTGTCTACATGTGGAACCAATTAGTGTGTCCCAGCACTAAATTAAATGTTCCCTGATAAAAAACATTCTAAACAAGACAGCATGTCGATAATATCCGGAAAACACAAACAGAGAGGCTCTCACAAATCTGGGATTGAGTTAGCCAAAACAAAACCGGATATTTCTGGTTTCATCCAGTCATATCCGGACTAAGTGTTGTGCAATTCGTAGGAAATGGACCGGGAAAATCACAGTAAAATGCTTTTGGAGAAAAGCAAAATCTTTTCGTTAGGCAAGTGCATAAAATATCATCTATAGAAACAGATATACCATGTTTGTTTGCCGCAGTTCCTCTGGATTTCTCCCTAGAAAATATGAATGTGTAGAGCTGGTGTCTCCATGTGGAACCAATTAGTGTTTCTACGGTACAAAATTAAATGTTAACTAATAAAAACATTCAAAGCAATAAAGTCCGTTGATAATATCCAGAAAACACAAACACAGAGGCTGTAGCGATATCTGGGATTCAGTTAGCCAAAATACAACCGGATATTTCTGGTTTCATAAAGTCATACCAGGAAAAACTGGTGTGGAATTTGTGTGTAATGGACTGAGAAAATCACAGTAAAAATGGTTTTGGAGAAAAGTAATGTCTTTTCATTAAGCAAGTGCATAAAATGTCATCTATACAAACAGAAATATCATGTTTGTTTGCCGCAGATCCTCTAGCTTCCATCCCAGAAAATACGAAAGTGCAGAGCTGGTGTCTCCATGTGGAATCAGATAGTGTTTCCCAGCACAAAATTAAATGTTCCCTGATAAAAACATTCAAAACAATAAAGTCCATCGATAATATCAAGAAAACACAAACGCAGAGGCTGCAGCAATATCTGGGATTGAGTTTTCCAAAACACAATCGGATATTTCTGGTTTCTATCAGGCATATCCGGACAAAGTGGTGTGGAATTCATATACAATTGATCGAGAAATCACAGTAAAAGTGGTTTTGGTGAAAAGAAAAGTCTTTTCCTTCGGCAAGTGCATAAAATGTCAACTATACAAACAGAAATGTCATGTTTTTTTTGCCACAGTTCCTCTAGCTTTCTCCCTAGAAAAGACGAATATGTAGAGCTGGTGTCTCCATGTGGAACCAATTAGTGTTTCACAGCACAAAATTAAATGTTCCCTGATAAAACATTCTAAATAATAAAGTAGGTCAATAATTTCCAGAGAACACAAACACAAAGTCTGTCGCAATATCTAGGATTGAGTAAACAAAACACAACCGGATATTTCTGGTTTCAGCCAGTCATATCTGGACAAAGTGGTGTGGAATTCGTATGCAATGGACCGAGAAAATCACAGTAAAAATGGTTTTGGAGAAAAGCAAAGTCTATTTGTTAGGCAAGTGCATAAATGTCATCAATACAAACAGAAATGTCATGTTTGTTTGACGCAGTTCCTCTAGCTTACTCCCTAGAAAATACGAATGTGTAGAGCTGTTGTCTCCATGTGGAGTCAACTAGTGTTTCTACAGTACAAAATTAAATATTCCCTGAAAAAAACATTCAAAACTGTAAAGTCCATCGATAATATCCAGAAAACACAAACACAGAGGCTTTCACAATATTTCGGATTGAGTTAGCCAAAACACAATCGGATATTTCTGGTTTCATCCAGGCATATCTAGACAAAGTGGTGTGGAATCCATATGCAATGGACAGAAAAATCACAGTAAAAATGGTTTTTGAGAAAAGCAGAGACTTTTCTTTGGCCAGTGCATAAAATGTCATCTATACAAACAGAAATATCATGATTGTTTGCTGTAGTTCATCTGGCTTTCTCTGTAGAAAATATGAATATGTAGAGCTGGTGTCTCCATGTGGAACCAATTACTGTTTCCCAGCACAAAATTAAATGTTAACTGATCAAAAGCATTCAAAACATAAATCCTTGGATAATATCCACAAAACAGAAACACAGAGCATGTAGCAATATCTGGGATTGAGTTAGCCAAAAACAACACTGGATATTTCCGGATTCATCCAGTCATATCCGGACAAAGTGGTGTGGTATTCGTATGCAATGGACTGAGAACATCACAGTAATAATGGTTTTGGAGAAAAGCAAAGTCTTTTCATTAGGCAAGTGCATAAAATGTCATCAATACAAACAGAAATGTCATGTTTGTTTGCTGCAGTTCCTCTAACTTTCTCCCTAGAGAATATGAATGTGTAGAGCTGGTTTCTCCATGTGGAACCAATTAGTGTTTCTATGGTACAAATT
This sequence comes from Lepus europaeus, assembly GCF_033115175.1. NCBI lineage: Eukaryota > Metazoa > Chordata > Mammalia > Lagomorpha > Leporidae > Lepus > Lepus europaeus. Next base: position 6,788,443 of record NW_026909177.1, read on the forward strand.
TAAAGTTTCCCTGATAAAAACCTTCAAAAAAATTAAAGTCCATCGTTAATATCCAGAAAACACAAACACAGAAGCTGTAGACATAACTTGTTGAGTTATCCAAAACACAACCGGATATTTCTGGTTTCATTCAGGCATATCCGGACAAAGTGGTGTGGAATTCATATACAATGGATCGAGATATCACAGTAAAAATGGTTTTGGTGAAAAGCAAAGTCTTTTCATTCAGCAAGTGCATAAAATGTCAAATATACAAACAGAAATGTCATGTTTGTTTGCCGCAGTTCCTCTAGCTTTCTCCCTAGAAAAGATGAATATATAGAGCTGGTGTCTCCATCTGGAGTCACAGAGTGTTTCCCACCACAAAATTAAATGTTCCCTGATAAAAACATTCTAAAGAATAAAGTAGGTCAATAATTTCCGGAGAACACAAACACAAAGGATGTTGCAATATCTGGGATTGAGTTAGCCAAAACACAACCGGAATTTCTGGTTACAGTCAGTCATATCTGGAAAAAGTGGTGTAGAATTTGTATGCAATGGACCAAGAAAATCACAGTAAAAATGGTTTTGGAGAAAAGTAATGTCTTTTCATTAAGCAAGTGCATAAAATGTCATCAATACAAACAGAAATGTCATGTTTGTTTGACGCAGTTCCTCCAGCTTTCTCCCTAGAAAATACGAATGTGTAGTTGGTGTGTCCATGTGGAGTCAACTAGTGTTTCTACGGTACAAAATCAAATATTCCCTGATAAAATCATCCAAAACAATAAAGTCCATCGATAATAGCCAGAAAACACAAACACAGATGCTTTCAATAATTTCGGATTGAGTTAGTCAAAACACAGCCGGATATTTCTGGTTTCATCCAGGCATATCCGGACAAAGTGTTTTGGAATTCATATGCAATGGACCAAAAAATCACAGTAAAAATTGTTTTGGTGAAAAGCAGAGACTTTTCGTTAGGCCAGTACATTAAATGTCATCGATACAAACAGAAATATCATGTTTGTTTGCTGCAGTTCCTCTGGCTTTCACCATAGAAAATATGAATATGTAGAGCTGGTGTATCCCTGTGGAACCAATTACTGTTTCCCAGCACAAACTTAAATGTTAACTGATAAAAAACATTCAAAAGATAAATCCTTGGATAATATTCGAAAACAGAAACACAGAGCATGTAGCAATATCTGGGATTGAGTTAGCCAAAACACAACCAGATATTTCTAGCTTCATCCAGTCATATCTGGACAAAGTGGGGTGGAATTCGTATGCAATGGACCGAGAGAATCACAGTAAAAACGGTATGGAGAAAAGCAAAGACTTTTTGTTAGGCAAGTGAATAAAATGTCATGAATACAAACAGAAATGTCATGTTTGTTTGCCGCAGTTCCTCTAGCTTTCTCCCTAGAAAATACGAATGTGTAGAGCTGGAGTCTGCATTTGGAATCAACTAGTGTTTCTAAGCACAAAATAAAATGTTCCCCGATAAAAAACATTCAAAACCATAAAGTTCATCGATAACATCCGGAAATCACAAACACAGAGGCTGCAGCAATATCTGGGATTGAGTTAGCCAAAACACAACCGGATATTTCTGGTTTCATGCAGCATATCCGGACAAATTGTTTTGGAATTCGTATGTAATGCACCGAGAAAATCACAGTAAAAATTGCTTTGGAGAAAACAAAGACATTTCGTTAGGCAAGTGCTTAAAATGTCATCTATACAAACAGAAATATCATGGTTGTTTACCAGAGTTCCTCTAGCTTTCTCCCTAGAAAATACGAATGTGTAGAGCTGGTGTCTCCATGTGGAGTCTACTAGTGTTTCCCAGCACAAAACTAAATGTTAACTGATAAAAAACATTCAAAACAATAAAGTCCATCGATAATATCCAGAAAACACAAACACAGAGGCTGTAGCAATATCTGGGATTGAGTTAGCCAAAACACAACCGGATATTTCTGGTGTCATCCAATCATCTCGGGACAAAGTGGTGTGGAATTCGTATGCAATGGACCGAAAAAATCACAGTAAAATTGTTTTGGAGAAAAGCAAAGTCTTTTCCTTTGGCCAGTGCATAAAATGCCATGTATACAAACAGAAATATGATCTTTGTTTGCCGCAGAACATCTGGCTTTCTCTCTGGAATATACGAATGTGTAGAGCTGGTGTCTCTATGTGGAGTCAACTAGTGTTTCCCAGCACAAAACTAAATGTTCTCTGATAAAAAACATTCAAAATAATAAAGTCTGTCGATAATATCTGGAAAACATTAACACAGAGCCTGTAGCAATATCTGGAATATAGTTAGCCAAAACACAACCGGATATTTCGGGTTAAATCCAGGCATATCTGGACAAAGTGGTGTGGAATGCAAAGGACCAAGAGAATCACAGTAAAAATGGTTTTGGAATAAAGCAAAGTCTTTGAGTTTGGCAAGTGCATGAAATGTCATCTATACAAACAGAAATATCATGTTTGTTTTCCGCATTTCCTCCAGCTTTCTCCATAGAAAATACGAATGTGTAGAGCTGGTGTCTCCAGGTAGAACCAATTAGTCTTTCCCAGCAAATAATTTAATGTTCCCTGTTAAAAAAACAGTCAAAACAATAAAGTACATCGATAATATCCAGAAAACACAAACACAGAGGCTTTCACAATATTTCAGAATAAGTTAGCCAAAACACAACCGGATATATCTCGTTAATCCAGTCATATCTGGACAAAGTTTTGTGGAATTCGTATGCAATGGACTGATAAATTAAGAGGAAAAATGGTTTTGGAGAAAAGCAAAGTCTTTTCTTTAGGCAAGTGTATAAATTGTCATCTATTCAAACAGAAATGTCATGATTATTTGCCGCAGTTCATCTAGCTTTCACCCTAGAAAATATGAATGTGTAGAGCTGGTGTCTCCATGTGGAACCAATTAATGTTTTAACGGTACAAAATTAAATGTTCCCTGATGAAAACATTCAAAACAATAAAGTCCGTTGATAATATCCGGAAAACAGAAACACAGAGGCTTTCACAATATTTCGGATTGAGTTAGCCAAAACACAACCACATACTTCTGGTTTCATCCAGTCAAATCCGGAAAAAGTGGTGTATAATACGTATGCAATGGACCCAGAAAATCACAGGAAAAATGGTTTTGGAGAAAAGCAAAGTCTTTTCCTTAGGCAAGTGCATAAAATGTCAGCTATACAAACAGAAATATCATGTTTATTTGCCACATTTCTTCTAGCTTTCTCCCTAGAAAATATGAATGTGTATAGCTGGTGTCTCCGTGTGGAACTAATTAGTGTTTCTATGGTACAAAATTAAATGTTCAATGATAAAAGCATTGAAAACAGTAAACTCCATCGATAATATCCAGAAAACAAAATCACAGAGGCTTTCACAATATTTCGGATTGAGTTAGCTAAAACACAACTGGATATTTCTGGTCAAATCCAGGCATATCTGAACAAAGTGGTGTGGAATTCGTATTCAATGGAGTGAGAAAATCACAGTAAAAATGGTTTTGGAGAAAAGCAAAGTCTATTCGTTGGGCAAGTGCATAAAATGTCATCTATTCAAACAGAAATATCATGTTTGTTTGCCGCAGTTCCTCTAGCTTTCTCCCTACAATATATGAATGTGTAGAGTTGGTGTCTCCATGTGGAACCAATTACTGTGTCTACGGTACAAAATTAAATGTTCCATGATAAAAAATATTCAACACAAAAAGTCCGTTGATAATATCTGGAAAACACAACAACAAAGGCTGTAGCAATATCTAGGATTGAGTTAGCCAAAACACAACCGGATATTTCTGGTTTCATCCAGGCATATCCAGACAATGCGGTGAGGAATTCGTATGCAATGGACCGAGAAAATCACAGTAAAATGGTTTTGGAGAAAAGCAAATTATTTTCTTTAGGCAAGTGCATAGAATGTCATCTATACAAAGAGAAATATCATGTTTGTTTGCTGCAGTTCCTCTAGCTTTCTTCCTAGAAAATACGAATGTGTAGAGCTGGTGTCTGCATGTCGTACCAATTAGTGTTTCTATGAGGGAAAAATAAATGTTCCCTGATAAAAACAATCAAAACAATAAAGTCCATTAATAATATCCGGAAAACACAAACACAGGAGCTGTCGCAATATCTGGGATTTTGTTAGCCAAAACACAACAGGATATTTCTGGGTTCATCCAGTCATATCCAGACAAATTGGGATAGAATTCATAAACAATAGACCAAAAAATCACAGTAAATACGGTTTTGGAGAAAAGCAAATCTTTTCGTTAGGCAAGTGCATAGAATGTCATCTATACAAAGAGAAATATCATCTTGTTTGCTGAAGTTCCTCTACCTTTCTCCATAGAAAATACGAATGTGTAGAGCTGGTGTTTGCATGTGGAACCAATTAGTGTTTCTACGGTATAAAATGAAATATTCCCTGATAAAAAATTCAAAACAATAAAGTCCATCGATTATATCCAGAAAACACAAACAGAGAGGCTATCGAAATATCTGGGATTGAGTTAGCCAAAACACAACCGGATATTTCTGGTTTCATCCAGTCTTATCCGGACAAAGTCGGGTGGAATTCGTATGCAATGGACCGAGAACATCACAGTAAAAACGGTTTTGGAGAAAAGCAAAGTCTTTTCGTTACGCAAGTGCATAAAATGTCATCTATACAAACAGAAATATCATGTTTGTTTGCCGCAGTTCCTCTAGCTTTCTGCCTAGAAAATACGAATGTGTAGAACTGGTGACTCCATCTGGAGACAACTAGTGTTTCCCAGCACAAAATTAAATGTTTCCTGATAAAAAATTTTCAAAACAATAAAGTCTGTAGATAATAACTGGAAAACAGTAACACAGAGGCAGCAGCAATATATGGGATTGAGTTAGCCAAAACACAACCGGATATTTCTGGCTTCCTCCAGTCATATCCGGACAAAGTGGTGTGGAATTCGTATGCAATGGACGCAGAAAATCAGAGTAAAAATGGTTTTGGAGAAAAGCAAAGTCTTTTCTCAGACAAGTGCATAAAATGCTATCTATAGAAACAGAAATATCATGTTTTTTTGCCACATTTCCTCTAGCATTCTCCATATAAAATACGAATGTGCAGAGCTGGTGTATCCATGAGGAACCAATTAGTGTTTCCCAGCACAAAATTAAATGTTCCTTGAGAGAAAACATTCAAACAATAAAGTCCGCCGATAATATCCGGAAAACACAAACACAGAGGCTGTAGCAATATCTGGGATTGAGTTAGCCAAAACACAACTGGTTTTTTCTGGTTTCATCCAGGGATATCTGGACAAAGTGGTGTGGAATTCTTACGTAATGGACCGAGAAAATCAGAGTAAAAATGGTTATGGTGAAAAGCAAAGTCTTTTTGTTAAGCAAGTGCTTAAAATGTCATCTATACTAACAGAAATATCATGTTGTTTTCCGCAGTGCCTCTAGCTTCCTCCCTTGAAAATATGAATGTGTAGAGCTTGTGTCTCCATGTGGAGTCAACTAGTGTTTTTAGGGTACAAAATGAAATGCCCCGAGATAAAAACACTCAAAACAATAAAGTCCATTGAGAATATCCAGCAAACACAAACACAGAGGCTGTAGCAATATCTGGGACTGAGTTAGCCAAAACACAACCGGATATTTCTGGTTTCATCCAGGCATATCCGTACAAAATGTTGTGGAATTCGTATGGAATGGACCAAGAAATTCACAGTAAAAATGGTTGTGGAGAAAAGCAAAGTCTTTTCCTTCGGCTAGTGCATAAAATGTCATCTATACAAACTGAAATATCATGTTTCTTTGCCTCAGTTCCTCTAGCTTCCTCCCTAGAAAATACGAATGTGTAGAGCTGGTGTCTCCATGTGGACACAATTAGTGTTTCCATGCGCAAAATTAAATGTTCCCAGAAAAAAAAAACATTTAAAACAATAAAGTCCATCGATAATATCAGGATACACCAACAAAGAGGCTGTTGCAACACATTGGATTGAGTTAGCCAAAAAACTGGATATTTCTGGTTTCATCTAGTCGTATCCTCACAAAGTGTTGTGAAATTCCTATACCATGGACACAGACAATCACAGGAAAAATGGTTTTGGAGAAAAGTAAAGTCTTTTGATTAGGCAAGGGCATAAAATGTCATCTGTACAAATAGAAATATCATGTTTGTTTGGACAGTTCCTCTAGCTTTCTCCCTACAAAACAAGAATGTGTAGAGCTTGTGTCTCCATGTGGAAACAATTAGTGTTTCAAGCAAAAAATTAAATGTTCACTGATAAAAAACATTCAGAACGATAAAGACCATCAATAATATCCAGAAAACACAAACACAGAGGCTGTCACAATATCTGGGATTGAGTTAGACAAAACACAACCGGATATTTCTGGTTTCATCCAGGCATATCCGGACAAAGTGGTGTGGAATTCATATGCAACAGACCGGGAACATCACAATAAAAATGGTTTTGGAGAAAAGCGAGTCTTTTCATTAGGCAAGTGCCTAAAATGTCACCTATACAGACAGAAATATCATGTTTGTTTGCCGCTGTTCCTCTAGCTTTCTCCTTGGAAAATACGAATGTGTAGAGCTGGTGTCTCCATGTGGAACCAATCAGTGTTTCCAAGAACAAAATTAAATGTTCCCTGATAAAAACAGTCAAAACCATAAAGTCCATCGATAATATCCAGAAAACACAAACACAGGAGCTGTCGCAATATCTGGGATTGGGTTAACCAAAACCAACCGGATATTTCTGGTTTCATCCAGTCATATCCGCACAAAGTGGTGTGGAATTCGTATGCAATGCGCCGAGAAAATAACATTGAAAAAGGTTTTGGAAAAAAGCAAAGTATTTTCGTTAGGCAAGTGCATTGAATGTCATCTACACCAACACAAATATCATGTTTGTTTGCCGCAGTTCCTGTAGCTTTCTCCTAGAAAATACGAATGTGTAGAGCTGGTGTCTCCATGTGGAACCAATTAGTGTTTCTACGGTACAAAATTTAATGTTCCCTTATAAAAACATTCAAAACCATAAAGTCCATTGATAATATCAAGAAACAAAAAGCAGAGCATGTAGCAAGATCTGGGATTCAGTTAGCCATAACACAATAGGATATTTCTGGTCTCATCCAGGCATATCCAGACAAAGTGCTGTGGAACTGGTATGCAATGGACTCAGATAATCACAGTCAAACTGGTTTTGGAGACTAGCAAAGTATTTTCTTAGGCAAGTGCATAAAATGTCATCTACACAAACACAAATCTCACGTTTGTTTGCAGCAATTGCTGTAGTTTTCTGCCTAGACAGCAGGAATGTGTTGAGTTTGTGTCTCCATGTGGAAGTAATTAGTGTTTCCCAGCACCAAAGAAAATATTCCCTGCTTAAATTCATTCAAAACCATAAAGTGCATTGATAATATCAAAAAACACAAAGCAGAGCCTGTAGCAAGATCTGGGATTGAGTTAGCCATAACAGAGAGGATATTTGTGGTTTCATCCAGGCATTTCCATTCAACCTGTTGTGGAACTTGTAGGCAATGGACTCAGAAAATCACCCTCAAACTGGTTTTGGAGAAAAGCAAACTCTTTCTCTTGGCCAAGTGCCTAAAAAGTCATGTTTACGAATATAAATATCCAGTTTGTTTACAATGATAGCTCTAGCTTACTGCGTAGAGAACACGAATGTGATCACGTTTGGCCTGCATATGGAAAAACTTAGCATTTCCAGCACAAAACAGAATTTCTTCTACTGAAATTCATTCTAAAACATAAAGTCCATTGATAATATCCAGAAAACACAAACACAGAGGTTGTAGCAAGATCTGGGATTGAGTTAGCCATAACACAAGAGGATATTTCTGGTTTCATCCAGTCATATCCACACAAAGTGCACTGGAATTGGTATGCAATGGACTCAGATAATCACAGTCAAACTGGTTTTGGAGACTAGCAAAGTATTTTCTTAGGCAAGTGCATAAAATGTCATCTACACCAACACAAATATCATGTTTCTTTGCAGCAATTGCTGTATTTTTCTGCCTAGACAGCACGAATGTGTTGAGTTTGTGTCTCCATGTGGAACTAATTAGTGTTTCCCAGCACCAAATAAAATATTCCCTGCTTAAATTCATTCAAAACCATAAATTCCATTGATAATATCAAAAAAACACAAAGCAAAGCCTGTAGCAAGATCTAGGATTGAGTTAGCCATAACACAAGAGGATATTTCTGGTTTCATCCAGTCATTTCCATTCAACCTGTTTGGAACTGGTAGGCAATGGACTCAGAAAATCACCCTCAAACTGGTTTTGGAGAAAAGCAAACACTTTTTTTTCTTGGCCAAGTGTATAAAAAGTCATGTTTGCCAATATCAATATCCTGTTTGTTTGCAACAATTGCTCTAGCTTTCTGCGTAGAAAACACAAATGTGAAAACATTGGGCCTGCATAAGGAATCACTTAGCATTTCCAGCACAAAACAGAATTTCTTCTACAGAAGTTCATTCAAAAACGTAAAGTCCATTGATAATATCCAGAAAACACAAACACAGAGGTTGTAGCAAGATCTGGGATTCAGTTAGCCATAACACAAGAGGATATTTCTGGTTTCACCCAGACATATCCACACAAAGTGCTGTAAAACTGCTATGCAATGGACTCAGATAATCACAGTCAAACTGGTTTTGGAGACTAGCAAAGTATTTTCTTAGGCAAGTGCATAAAATGTCATCTACACAAACACAAATATTATGTTTGTTTCCAGCAATTGCTCTAGTTTTCTGCCTAGACAGAACGAATGTGTTGAGTTTGTGTCTCCACGTGGATCTAATTAGTGCTTCCCAGCGCCAAAGAAAATATTCCCTGCTTAAATTCATTCAAAACCATAAAGTGCATTGATAATATCAAAAAACTCAAAGCAGAGCCTGTAGCAAGATCTGGGATTGAGTTAGCCATAACACAAGAGGATATTTCTGGTTTCATCCAGGCATATCCGTACAAAGTGCACTGGAATTGGTATGCAATGGACTCAGATAATCACAGTCAAACTGGTTTTGGAGACTAGCAAAGTATTTTCTTAGGCAAGTGCATAAAATGTCATCTACACCAACACAAATATCATGTTTCTTTGCAGCAATTTCTGTAGTTTTCTGCCTAGATAGCACGAATGTGTTGAGTTTGTGTCTCCATGTGGAACTAATTAGTGGTTCCAAGCAACAAAGAAAATATTCCCTGCTTAAATTCATTCAAAACCATAAAGTCCATTGATAATATCAAAAAACACAAAGCAGAGCCTGTAGCAAGATCTAGGATTGAGTTAGCCATAACACAAGATGATATTTCTGGTTTCATCCAGTCATTTCCTTTCAACCTGTTGTGGAAATGGTAGGCAATGGACTCAGAAAATCACCATCAAACAGGTTTTGGAGAAAAGCAAACACATTTTTTTCTTGGCCAAGTGGATAAAAAGTCATGTTTGCAAATATCAATATCCTGTTTGTTTGCAACAATTGCTCTAGCTTTCTGTGTAGAAAACACAAATGTGAACACATTGGGCCTGCATATGGAATCACTTAGCATTTCCAGCACAAAACAGAATTTCTTCTACTGAAATTCATTCTAAAACATAAAGTCCATTGATAATATCAAAAAACACAAAGCAGAGCCTGTAGCAAGATCTGGGATTGAGTTAGCCATAACACAAGAGGGTATTTCTGGTTTCATCCAGGCATTCCGGACAAAGAGTGTAAAACAGGTATGCAATGGACTCAGATAATCACAGTCATACTGGTTTTGGAGACTAGCAAAGTATTTTCTTAGGCAAGTGCATAAAATGTCATCTACACCAACACAAATATCATGTTTCTTTGCAGCAATTGCTGTAGTTTACTGCCTAGAAAACACAAATGAATGAGTTTGAGTCTCCATGTGGAACTAATTAGTGTTTCCCAGCACCAAAGAAAATATTCCCTGCTTAAATTCATTCAAAACCATAAAGTCCATTGATAATATCAAAAAACACAAAGCAGAGCATGTAGCATGGTCTGGGATTGAGTTTGCCATAACACAAGATGATATTTCTGGTTTCATCCAGTCATTTCCAGACAAAGTGTTGTGGAACTGGTATGCAATGGACTCAGAAAATCACCCTCAAACTGGTTTTGGAGAAAAGCAAACTCTTTTTCTTGGCCAAGTAAATAAAAAGTCATGTTTGCAAATATCAATATCCTGTTTGTTTGCAATGATAGCTCTAGCTTACTGCGTAGAAAACACGAATGTGAACATGTTTGGCCTGCATATGAAACCAATTAGCATTTCCAGCACAAAACAAAATTTCCTCTACTGAAATTCATTCTAAAACATAAAGTCCATTGATAATATCCAGAAAACACAAACACAGAGGTTGTAGCAAGATCTGGGATTCAGTTAGCCATAACACAAGAGGATATTTCTGGTTTCATCCAGGCATATCCGGACAAAGTGCACTGGAATTGGTATGCAATGGACTCAGATAATCACAGTCAAACTGGTTTTGGAGACTAGCAAAGTATTTTCTTAGGCAAGTGCATAAAATGTCATCTACACAAACACAAATCTCATGTTTGTTTGCAGCAATTGCTGTATTTTTCTGCCTAGACAGCACGAATGTGTTGAGTTTGTGTCTCCATGTGGAACTAATTAGTGTTTCCCAGCACCAAAGAAAATATTCCCTGCTTAAATTCATTCAAAACCATAAAGTCCATTGATAATATAAAAAAACACAAAGCAGAGCCTGTAGCAAGATCTGGGATTGAGTTAGCCATAACACAAGAGGATATTTCAGGTTTCATCCAGGCATCTCTGGACAAAGTGTTGTGGAAATGGTATGCAATGGACTAGAAAATCACCCTCAAACTGGTTTTGGAGAAAAGCAAAATCTTTTAATTCGCCAAGTGTATAAAAAGTCATGTTTACAAATATAATTCTCATGTTTGTTTGCAACGACTGCTCAAGCTTTCTGCATAGAAAACACGAATGTGAACACATTTGGCCTACATACGGAAGCGCTTAGCATTTCCAGCAGAAAACAAAATTTCCTCTACTGAAATTCATTCTAAAATGCAAAGTCCATTGATAATATCCAGAAAACACAAACACAAAGGTTGTACCAAGATCTGTGATTGAGTTAGCCATAACACAAGAGGATATATTTCTGGTTTCATCCAGGCATATCCACACAAAGTGCCCTGGAATTGGTATGCAATGGACTCAGGTAATCACAGTCAAACAAGTTTTGGAGAATCACAAAGTATTTTCTTATGCAAGTGCATAAAATGTCATTTACGCAAACACGAATATCATGTTTCTTTGCAGCAATTGCTGTAGTTTTCTGCCTAGACAGCACGAATGTGTTGAGTTTGTGTCTCCATGTGGAACTAATTAGTGTTTCCCAGCACCAAAGAAAATATTCCCTGCTTAAATTCATTCAAAACCATAAAGTCCATTGATAATATCAAAAAACACAAAGCAGAGCCTGTAGCAAGATCTGGGTTTGAGTTAGCCATAACACAGAGGATATTTGTGGTTTCATCCAGTCATATCCGGACAAAGTTGTGTGGAATTCGTATGCAATGGATCGAGTAAATCACAGTAAAATGGTTTTGGAGAAAAGCAAATCTTTTCATTAGGCAAGTGTATAAAATGTCATCTATACAAACAGAAATTTCATGTTTGTTTGCTGCAGGTCCTCTAGTTTCTTCCTAGTAAATACGAATGTGTAGAGCTGGTGTCTCCATGTGGAGTCAACTACTGTTTCCCAGCACAAATTTAAATGTTCCCCGATTAAACATTCAAAACAATAAACTACATCGATAATCCTGAAAACACAAACACAGTGTCTTTCACAATATTTCTGGTTGAGTTAGCCAAAACACAGCCTGATATTTCTGGTTTCATTCAGTCACTTCTGGAAAAACTGGTGTGGAATTCGTATGCAATGGACCGAGAGAATCACAGTAAAAATGGTTTTGGAGAAAAGCAAAGTCTTTTCCTTTGTCCTGTGCATAAAAAGTCATCTATACAAACAGGAATATCATGTTTGTTTTTCCGCAGTTCCTCTAGCTTTCTCCCTAGAAAATACGAATGTGTAGAGATGGTGTCTCCATGTGGAGTCAACTAGTGTTTACCAGCCCAAAATTAAATGTTCTCTCATAAGAAATATTCAAAATAATAAAGTCTGTCGATAATAACCGAAACATTAACACAGAAACTGTAGCAATATCCGGGATTGAGTTAGCCAAAACACAACCGGATATATCTGGTTTCATCCAGTCATATCCGGACAAGGTGGTGTGGAATTTGTATGCAATGGACGGAGAAAATCACAGTAAAAATAATTAGGAGAAAAGTAAAATCTTTTCGTTAGGCAAATGCATAAAATCTCATCGATACAAACAGAAATATCATGTTTGTTTGCCACAGTTCCTCTAGCTTTCTCCCTAGAAAATATGAATATGTAGAGCCGGTGTCTCCATGTGGAGTCAACTAGTGTTTCCCAGCACAAAATTAAATGTTCCCTAATAAAAAACATTAAAAATAATAAAGTCCATTGATAATATGAGGAAATCACAAACACAGAGGCTTTCACAATATTTCGGATTGAGTTAGCCAAAACACAATCGGATATTTTTGGTTTCATTCAGTCACTTCTGGAAAAACTGGTGTGGAATTCGTATGCAATGGACTGAGAAAATCACAGTAAAAATGGTTTTGGAGAAAAGCAAAGTCTTTTCCTTTGTCCAGTGCTTAAAATGTCATCGATACAAACAGAAATATCATGTTTGTTTGCCACAGTTCCTCTAGCTTTCTCCCTAGAAAATAAGAATGTGTAGAGCTGGTGTCTCCATGTGGAACCAATTAGTGTTTCCCAGCAAAAATTAAATGTTCCGGCCGGCGCCGCGGCTCACTAGGCTAATCCTCTGCCTTGCGGCGCCGGCACACCGGGTTCCAGTCCCGGTCGGGGCACCGATCCTGTCCCGGTTGCCCCTCTTCCAGGCCAGCTCTCTGCTGTGGCCAGGGAGTGCAGTGGAGGATGGCCCATGTTCTTGGGCCCTGCACCCCATGGGAGACCAGGACAAGCACCTGGCTCCTGCCATCGGATCAGCGCGGTGCGCCAGCCGCAGCGCGCCTACCGCGGCGGCCATTGGAGTGTGAACCAACGGCAAAAGGAAGACCTTTCTCTCTGTCTCTCTCTCTCTCTGTCCACTCTTCCTGTCAAAAAAAAATACAGGAGAAATAAATAAATGAGATAAAATAAATAAATAAATAAATGAGAAAAACTATTTTAAAAAAAAATTTAAATGTTCCCTGATAAAAACATTCAAAACAATTAGGTCTGTCGATAATATCCAGAAAACACAAACACAGAGCCTGTGGCAATATCTGGGATTGAGTTAGCCAAAACACAACCGGATATTTCTAGTTTCATCAAGTCCTATCTGGAAAAAGTGGTGTGGAATTCGTATGCAATGGACCGAGAAAATTACAATAAAAATGGATATGGAGGAAAGCAAAGTCTTTTCATTAGGCAAGTGCATAAAATGTCATCTATACAAACAGAAACATCATGTTTCTTTGCCACAGTTCCTCTAGCTTTCTCCCTAGAAAATGCGGAAGTGTACAGCTGGTGTCTCCATGTGAAACCAATTAGTGTTTCCCAGCACAAAATTAAATGTTTCCTGAATAAAAAAATTCAAAACAATAAATCCCTGGATAATATCTGGGAAAGAGATACACAGAGCATGTAGCAATATCTGGGATTGAGTTAGCTAAAACACAACCGGAAATTTCTAGTTTCATCCAGTCATATCCAGAAAAAGTGGGATAGAATTCGTATGCAATGGACCGAGAAAATCACAGTAGAAATAGTTTTGGAGAAAAGCAAAGTCTTTTCGTTAGGCAAGTGCATAAAATGTCATCTGTACAAACAGAAATATCATGTTTGTTTGCCGCAGTTCCTCTAGCTTTCTCCCTAGAAAATATGAATGTGTAGATCTTCTGTCTCCATGTGGAGTAACTAGTGTTTCTACGGTACAAAATTAAATGTTCCCTGATAAAAACATTCAAAACAATAAAGTACATCGATAATCCTGAAAACAAAAACACAGAGTCTTTCACAATATTTCGGGTTGAGTTAGCCAAAACACAAACAGATATTTCTGGTTTCATCCAGTCATATCCGGACAAAGTGGTGTGGAATTCGTATGCAATGGACTGAGAAAATCACAGTAAAAATGGTTTTGGAGAAAAGCAAAGTCTTTTCGTTAGGCAATTGTACAAAATGTCATCTATTCAAACATAAATATCATGTCTCTTTGCCGCAGTTCCACTAGATTTCCCCTAGAAAATATGAATGTGTAGAGCTGGTGTCTCCATGTGGAGTCAACTAGTGTTTCCCAGGACAATATTAAATGTTCCCTAAAAAAATATTCAAAACAATGAAGTCCATTTGTAATATCCAAAAAACATAAACACAGAGGCTGTAGCAATATCTGGGATTGAGTTAGCCAAAACACAACCGGATATTTCTGGTTTCATCCATTCATATCCTGACAAAGTGTTCTTGTATTCGTGTTCAGTGGACCGGGCACATCACAGTAAAAATGGTTACGGGGAAAAGCAACGTCTTTCGTTAGGCAAGGGCATAAAATGATACCTATAGAAACAGAAATATCATGTTTGCTTGCCTCAGTTCCTCTAGGTTTGTCCCTAGAAAATACGAATGTGTAGAGCTTGTGTCTCAATGTGGAACACATTAGTGTTTCCAAGCACAAAATTAAATGTTCCCTGATAAAAAACATTCAGAACAATAAAGTCCATCGATAATATCCAGAAAACACAAACACAGAGGCTGTCCAATGTGGGATAGAGTTAGATAAAACACAACCGGATATTTCTGGTTTCTTCCAGCCAATTCTGGAAAAAGTGGTGTGGAATTCGTATGCAATGGACTGAGACAATCACAGTAAAAATGCTTTTGGAGAAAAGCAAAGTCTTTTCTTTGACAAATGATAAAATGTCTTCAATACTAACAGAAATGTCATGTTTGTTTGCTAAGTTCCTCTAGCTACCTCCCTAGGAAATATGAATGTGTAGCGCTGGTGTCTCCATGTGGAACCACCTATTTTTTCCAAGCACAAAATTAATTGTCCCCAGATAAATAAGATTCAAAACAATAAACTCCATCGATAATATCCAGAAAACACAAACACAGAGACTGTTGCAATATGTGGGATTGAGTTAACCAAAACACAACCAGATATTTCTGGTTTCATCCAGTAATAATCGGACAAAGTGTTTTGGAATTCCTATGCAATGGACTGGGAACATCACAGTGAAAATGGTTTTAGAGAAAAGCAAAGTCTTTTGGTTAGGCAAGTGCATAAAATGTCATCTACACAAACAGAAATATCATGTTTGTTTGCCGCAGTTCCTCTAGCTTTTTAGCTAGAACATACGAAAAGTGTAGAGCTGGTTTCTCCATGTGGAACCAATTACTGTTTCCCAGCACAACGTTAAATGTTCCCTGATAAAAAAAATTCAAAACAATAAAGTCTGTCGATAAAATCCAGAAAACACAAACACAGAGCCTGTGGCAATATGTGGGATTGAGTTAGCAAAAACACAACCGGATATTTCTGGTTTCATCCAGTCATATCCTGATATAAATGGTGTGGAATTTGTACACAGTGGAAACAGACTATCGCAGTAAAAACTGTTTTGGAGAAAAGCAAAATCTTCTCGTTAAGCAGGTGCATAAAATGTCATCTACACAAACAGAACTATCATGATTATTTGCCGCATTTTTTATAGCTTTCTCACTAGAAAATACGAATGTGGAGAGCTGGTGTCTCCATGTGGAACCAATTAGTGTTTCCAAGCACTAAATTAAATGTTCCCTGATAAAAAACATTCAGAACAATATATTCCATCGATAATATCCAGAAAACACAAACACAGAGGCTGTCGCAATATTTCGGATAGAGTTAGCCAAAGAAAACCCGGATATTTCTGGTTTCATCCAGTCATATCCCGATAAAGTGGTCTGGAATTCCTGTTCAATTGACCTGACACATCACAGTAAAAATGGTTTTGGAGAAAAGCAAAGTCTTTTCGTTAGGCAAGTGCATAAAATGTCATGTATACAAACAGAAATATCATGTTTTTTGCCGCAGTTCCTCCAGCTTTCCCTCTAGAAAATATGAATGTGTAGAGCTGGTGTCTCCATGTGGAACCCGTTAGTGTTTCCAAGCACAAAATTAAATGCTCCCTCATAAAAAACATTCAAAACAGTAATGTCCGTCGATAATATCCAGAAATCACAAACACAGATGCTGTAGCAATATCTGGGATTCAGTTAGCCGAAACACAACCGGATATTTCCGGTTTCATCCAGTCATATCCAGACAAAGTGGTGTGTAATTCGTATGCAATGGACCGAGACAATTAGAGTAAAAATAGTTTTGGAGAAAAGCAAAGTCTTTTCGTTAGGCAAGTGCATAAAATGTCATATATAGAAACGGAAATATCATGTTTGTTTGCCACAGTTCCTCTAGCTTTCTCCCTAGAAAATACGAATGTGTAGAGCTGGTGTCTCCATGTGGAACCAATTAGTGTTTCCAAGCACTAAATTAAATGTTCCCTGATAAAAAACATTCAAAACAATAAAGTCCATCGATAATATCCAGAAAACACAAACACAGATACTTTCATAATATTTCGGATTGAGTTAACTAAAACACAACCAGATACTTCTAGTTTCATCCAGTCATATCTGGACAAAGTTGAGTGGAATTTGTATGAAATGGACCGAGAAAATCACAGTAAAAATGCTTTTGGTGAAAAGCCATGTGTTTTCGTTAGGCAAATTCATAAAGTGTCATCTACAAAAAACAGAAATATGATGTTTGTTTGCCCCAGCTCGTCTAGCTTTCTCCCTAGAAATTACGAATGTGTAGAGCTGGTGTCTCCATGTAGAACCAATTAGTGTTTCCAAGCACAAAATTAAATGTTCCCTGATAAAAAAACATTCAAAACAATAAAGTCCGTCGATAATATCCAGAAAACACAAACACAGAGGCTGATGCAATATCTGGGATTTAGTTAGCCAAAAAACAACCGGATATTTCTGGTTTCATCCAGTTATAGCCTGAACGTGGTGTGGAATTCGTATGGAATGGACCAGGAACATCACAGTAAAAATGGTTTTTGAGAAAAGCAAAGTCTTTTCGTTATGCAAGTGCATAAAATGTCATCTATACAAACAGAACTATCATGTTTGTTTGCCTCAGTTCCTCTAGCTTTCTCCCATTAATATAATAATCTGAAGAGCTGGTGTCTCATGTGGAACTAGTACAAAATTAAATGTTCCCTGATTAAAAACATTCAAAACGATAATGTCCATCGATAATATCCAGAAAACACAAACACAGAGGCTGTCGCAATATGTTTGATTGAGTTAGCCAAAACAAAACCAGATATTTCTGGTTTCATTCAGTCATATCCTGAATGTGGTGTGGAATTCGTATGTAATTGACCGAGAAAATCACAGTAAAAATATTTTTGGAGAAAAGCAAAGTCTTTTCGTAACGCAAGTGCATAAAATGTCACCTAACAAACAGAAATATCATGTTTGCTTGCCGCAGATCCTCTAGCTTTCTCCCTAGAAAATACGAATGTGTAGAGCTGGTGTCTCCATGTGGAACCAATTTGAGTTTCCAAGAACAAAATTAAATATTCCCCAATAAAAAACATTCAAAACAATAAAGTCCATTGATAATATCCAGAAAACACAAACACAGAGGCTGTCGCAATATCTGGAACTGAGTTAGCCAAAAGACAACCGCATATTTCTGGTTTCATGCAGTCGGAACCAGACAAGGTGTTGTGGAATTCGTATGCAATGGATGGGGAACATCACAGTAAAAATGGTTTTGGAGAAAAGCAAAGTCTTTTCTTTATGCAAGTGCATAAAATGTTACCTATTCAAACAGAAATATCATGTTTGTTTGCCCCAGTTCCTCTAGCTTTCTCACTAGAATATATGAATGTGTAGAGCTAGTGTCTCCATGTGGAAACAATTATTGTTTCGAAGCACAAAATTATATGTTCCCTGTTAAAAATATTCAATACAATAAAGTAAATCGATAGTATCTAGAAAACACAAACACAGATCTATTACAATATCTTGGATTGATAGAGAGCGGCAAGATGGTGTAATAGGCAGGGAGCACACTAATAGTCCGGGGGGAAAGACAGTTTAATATAAGTGGAGATACTGCAGGGTCAAGGAAGAGTAGGGGATGAAACAGCAGAGGAAACTCTTCTGGAACTAGTGATTCACAGTGGACCTGCGTGGAGAGCGTGGGAGCCCAAGTTCGGGACACCAGCGGCAGACTCAACACACCAGTGCTGGAACGCGAGGTGAGCCGAACCTCAATAACCCGAGACACCAGCAGGCAAACGGAAAGAGGAGACTAGAGGGAACGAGGCTTGAAACTCCGTGGGGAAAAATTCACCAGGCTAACTAGAAGAGAGATAGGAAAAAAATAAAAAAGTGACCGATACGGACACGAGTTTCTCTCTCTCCGCTCACCTCTCAAAGGCGAGCAAAACAAAGAGCAGGCGCCATTTTGGGCATACGTCATAAGCAGGGCGACCTCAGGTCTGCACCAGCCCTGAGCCTAGCAGAAACACCTGACTCTGGGGGGAGGGGTGAAATAACAGGAGATTAGGATCTAAATTAGCAACCCAGTGGGAGACTGCAGGAGAATTGGAGCCCACACTGAGGGCAGCTAAGATTCCCTGTGTGGTCCTTGGAAAAGAGCTTCCAATCTCTGGCTCCTGTGGGTATATCATTTGCCTGCTATCTACCTCCAATTACGTTCAGCTGTGCAGAATTACTTCCCTTTTGAATCAAAAAAAGAAAGAGATTTACCACACCTAACCTGGGAGTGTCATCTTTGACACACCCTCAACCCTGAGGAACCAAACACAGCTCTCAGGCCACACTCATCTCAAGCCTCTAAGGCTCCACTGAAAGCAGACAGTCCACTTAATATAGACCCATAGTGTAACAAGAAAAAACACCACAGTGAAGAAACCAAATATCTCCAACATGCCAAACAACAAACGCAAAAACCGAGGTAACAAGAACAAGGAAGACACTATGATGCCCCCAAATGAAAAAGACACCCCAATTAAAGATTATGAAGATGATGAGATCGAAGAAATGCAAGAAGCGGATCTCAAAAAATTGATAAGAACATTAAGAAGTTCTCAAAAACAAATTCTTGAACTACAGAAATCCTTAATGGACAAGATAGAAAATCTCTCGCACGAAAATGAAATATTAAGGAGGAATCAAAATGAAATGAAACAACTAGTGGAACAAGAAACTGTGATAGTGACGAGAAATCATAATGAAATGAAGAATTCAATAGATCAAATGACAAACACATTAGAGAGCCTTAAAAACAGAATGGACGAAGCAGAAGAGAGAATATCAGACTTAGAAGACAGAGAACAGGAAAGGAAACAGGCAAACCAAAGAAAAGAAGAAGAAATTAGAAATCTAAAAAATATTGTCAGGAATATACAGGATACTATTAAAAAACCCAACATTCGGGTTCTAGGAGTTCCTGAAGGCATGGAGAGGGAGAAAGGATTAGAAGGCATTTTCAGTGAGATACTAGCAGAAAATTTCCCAGGTTTGGAGAAGGACAGAGGTATCTTAGTACAGGAAGCTTATAGAACCCCTAATAACCATGACCAAAAGAGATCCTCACCACGACATGTTGTAATCAAACTCACCACAGTGAAACATAAAGAAAAGATCCTAAAATGTGCAAGAGAGAAACATCAGATTACTCTTAGAGGATCTCCAATTAGACTCACAGCAGACTTCTCATCAGAAACCCTACAAACTAGAAGGGAATGGCGAGACATAGCCCAGGTACTAAGAGAGAAAAACTGCCAGCCCAGAATACTATATCCTGCAAAGCTCTCATTTGTGAATGAAGGTGAAATTAAGACTTTTCATAGCAAACGGAAACTGAAAGAATTTGTCGCCACTCGTCCAGCCCTGCAAAAGATGCTTAAAGATGTGTTACACACAGAAACACAGAAACATGGTCACCAATATGAAAGAAGGTAAAGGAAGGAAACCTCACAGCAAAAGATCACAGGAAGCTCAATTTCTCTTTGACATAGAATTAAACTCTGATGCTCTGTTAAAGCAATGTGTTAAAGTAATCTATTATGTTCTCTTGATGTCTGTTAAATTCTAATTGTTCAAAAACAGCTGAATTTTTATTCAGAGCTATGGGTTATTTAAATATGTGCTTATTTTCAAAAATTTGAATAATCACCTTGTAACAATGATCAAATTTGGTCTATGTTATGTCATGATTTTAAGGAATCTTATTTCAACCAGATAATTTGGATTTTGAGCCTTCTTGGCATTCTTGACAGGCATTCAAAAAAATCAAAGTTTCAAACAATCTGGACTCTGAAATTTCCAGTAAATCCTGGACTTTGGTTTTTCCAGTTTGGGCCCAACTGAAAAAATCGAAGGTCCTATATCTCTCATCTTATAGAGACACCAACTAATCAGTCTATTTGGATTATATTAGAAGGACTGTCAAGATGTGATGTGGTACCAGACTTTAAGTTTCTATAATGGAAAATGCTATTAATACAAATGTTTGAGAATTAAAAAGTCTAATGATCTTGTGTTACTAGACATGATAGTTATCTTAATGAGAAAGCCCCAGAGGCCTAAAGGGTTAAATACTTGTAAAATCCTACAGGTGCTTTTTTGAGCCTTCTTGGCATTCTTGACAGGCATTCAAAAAATCAAAGTTTCAAACAATCTGGTCTCTAAAATTTCCAGTAAATCCTGGACTTTGGTTTTTCCAGTTTGGGCCCAACTGAAAAAATCAAAGGACCTATGTCTCTCATCTTATAGAGACACCAACTAATCAGGCTATTTGGATTATATTAGAAGGACTGTCAAGATGTGATGTGGTACCAGACTTTAAGTTTCTATAATGGAAAATACTATTAATACAAATGTTTGAGAATTAAAAAGTCTAATGATCTTGTGTTACTAGACATGATAGTTATCTTAATGAGAAAGCCCCAGAAGCCTAAAGGGTTAAATACTTGTAAAATCCTACAGGTGCTTTCAAAAATACGGTGAAGTAAGCAAGTGCCTCTTGTTGGTTGATGAGTTTATCATTTTAAACATGGCGACTTAAAGTCTTTTGTCATCCATAGTTATATATGATGTGCTGCTCATAAAACTAAAGCGTTGTTGGTTCTGTGTTTAGCTGTCCTCCTATAGTTTCCTATGGACTTTTCCAGCCACTTTTATTGTATTCAGTACTTTGGGATGGCTCTGTAAACAGATGAAGCCAATAATGTATTAACAGTACCAACTGAGAGAAAGTATGGTTAACTGAGGTTACTAAAAAGAAAAAGCAATTCAAATCAATTGGCAATCTACAAAAAGAGTTAAAGATTTTAAAAGCTATTATTAAAATTGCTATATTGGTCTATTATGCTATGTTATATGTGTGTACATATTGTATGTCCACATGGGGAAATTTTATTAAGAGTTTTATTTTAAAGGGCTTATAGATAAGATTGTCCATAAATTTAAGCTGCTAAAATCAAAGATACATTTTAATTTGTGTGACCTGAATCTGTGTATCATATGTTTTAAACGTGTTGGTAGAAAGGAACTAAAAACATTTTAGATGGTTGTGCTTAAGTTTACTGGCTAAACAAACCACACCATGTTAGATATTTAAGAGGTGTTTTCAAATACATGATTCTTAAAATTTATAGAAGGCATTGGACCTTCTGGTAAATGTTTTCTTAAGTTGTTATCTAATGGTTGAAACGGTTTGCTAAGTATTCATGTAATATTGCTATTGTCAGCAAGCGATCTAGGACTTGCTCCCTCATTTCTCTATTCTAAGCCCAACTTGTTCTTTCATTTCTCTATTCTCTTCAAGGTAGAAACTAATTCTATTTTAAAGGAATCTGTAGGACACACAATTTAAGCTTTAGTCCTTATAAAAGAGATGGCTAACATTTTTCTGCAATAGCATAGCCAAAATAAGAACTTAAATAATAATCTCATAGCTAGATTCACTTCACCATCAGCGAAGTATACAGTAAGTAGAAAAAACCTCCCTTTCAGACCAAAGGGAAAGATAGTTTTAAAGTGAGAATATAATTTTCCTCATGGGCATTGTCTACCTTAGAAAAACTACTACAGAACATGCCTGTGACTATAGACTTGTAGTTCAGGCCACTGAAGATTAGAGATGGGATTTGGGCACTCCCTTGACTTGCATCCTCTGGTCTGCTTTAACACAAACCAGGAGGAAAAGAAAGCTCGGCATCAGAAGCAATGGGTGGCAGGCCTATTAATGGCTGATCTGTACAGTGATCTGCCCTCAAGGAGACCCAACAGGCCAGTCCACTGCAGTGGCTTTCAATGTGGTAAGCCTGGGCTTCAGCAGAAGTCAGCTTGTAAAGAGCCCTGGCAGCTCTGCCAAGAGTTGGATCACTGGAAATGGACCTGCCCTGGAGTCGAAGGATGCCCAGGTCAGAGCCACAGATCTTATTGGCTCTAAGCTGAAAAGCCCTTCACTCAGCCCAACTTCCAAAGTGACTGCTGCAGCTGAGGGGATGGTCAAGTAGGGTCAGCAACATTGCAGGCAGAACTGTAAATTTCTGGTTAGAGATGCCACCTGCCTTTACCTGGCCAGCTCTCCTCCCAGGCCAGCCAAGTAATGAAAGTCAACAGAGTGCCTTCCCCTAGGAGGTTCACACCTCCCTTAGTATGTACCCCATGTGAAGAGATAGATAGGTCTGGGCCTCTTAACTTACAAGGCCTAAAGCCCACCAGATTATTATCAAGCCCCTTCTATCAGGTTCTATTTGCCTCTCAATCAGAAAAATTACTTGTAGCTTAGCACCTTTCTTAGCTCCTCTAATAATGACTCTGTCCTTTGTTCTAGGCCCTGTCTAGTGCACTTGGGCCTCATTCCTTTGTAATCATAACCTCTACTCTACCACCAATGGCTCTATTCCCAACCTGTGTGTACTGATGGTCCTCTTCCCCACTTAATGCTGTATAATTTTCAAACCTGGTAAATGCCACTCTTAGGATCATTGGTTACTATCCTCACTCTGTCTTTTATGACCTTGTCTAAATATGATCAGAGTCGGTAAACTTGGAAGGCTTCCATAGCCTTGGCAACTCATGACGACAGCCTAGGATGGTTACTGGCGCCATAAACTAGAGTGTCAATTTGTTGGGTCAACAACAGGAGCCACTGTGCACTTGCTCCTCATGTGGGATCTCTGCCCTTAATGTGCTGTACATTGTGATTTAATGCTATAACTAGTACTCCAACAGTATGTTTCACTTTGTGTTTCTATGTGGGTGCAAACTGTTGAAATCTTTATACTAAATTGATCTTCTGTATATAAAGAGAATTGAAAATGAATCTTGATGCAAAAGGAAGGGGAGAGGGATCAGGAGATGGGAGGGTTGCGGGTGGGAGGGAAGTTATGGGAGGGGGAAGCAATTGTAATCCATAAGCTGTATACTGGAAATTTATATTCATTGAATAAAAGTTAAAAAAAAACAATATCTTGGATTGAGTTAACCAAAACAAAAAGGATATTTCTGGTTTCATCCAGTCAAATTCGGACAAAGTGGTGTGGAATTTGTATACAATGGATACAGACAATCACAGTAAACATGGTTTTGGAGAAAAGCAAAGTCTTTTCATTAGGCAAGGGCATAAAATGTCATCTGTACAAACAGAAATGTCATGCTTGTTTTCGAGAGTTCCTCTAGCTTTCTCCCTAGAAAATACGAATGTGTAGAGCTGGTGTCTCCATGTGGAACCAATTAGTGTTACCAAGCACAAAATTAAATGTTCCCTGTTAAAAAATATTCAAAACAATAAAGTCCATCGATAATATCCAGAAAACACAAACACATATACTTTCATAATATTTCGGATTGAGTTAACCAAAACACAACCAGATATTTCTTTTTTCATCCAGTCATAACCAGACAAAGTGGTGTGGAATTCGTATGCAATGGACCGGGAACATCACAGTAAAAATGGTTTTGGAGAAAAGAAAAGTCTTTCCGTTAAGCAAGTACATAAAATATCATGTATAAAAACAGAATATCATATGTTTGCCCAAGTACTCTAGCTTTCTCCCTAGAAAATACGAATGGGAAGAGCTGGTGTCTCCATATGGAACCAATTTGAGTTTCCAAGCTCAAAATTAAATGTTCCCTGATAAAAAACATTCAAAACAATATAGTCCATCGATAAATTCCAGAAAACACAACCACAGATGCTTTCACAATATTTGGGATTCAGTTAGCCAAAACACAACCGGATATTTCTGGATTCATCCAGTCATATCCAGACTAAGTGGTTTGGAATGCGCATAAAATGGACCGAGAAAATCACAGTAAAAATGGTTATGGAGAAAAGCAAAGTCTTTTGTTAGGCAACTGCATAAAAAGTCATCAATAGAAACAGAAATATCAAGTATGTTTGCATCATTTCCTCTAGCTTTCTCCCTAGAAAATACGAATATGTAGAGCTGGTGTCTCCATGTGGAACCCCTTAGTGTTTCGCAGCACAAAATTAAATGTTCCCTGTTTAAAAACATTCAAAACAATAAAGTCCACCAATAATATCCAGAAAACACTAACAGAGATGCTTTCACAATATTTAGGATTCAGTTAACTAAAATACAAATGGATATATCTGGTTTCATCCAGTCATATCCGGACAAAGTGGTGTTGAATGCGCATAAAATGGACCGAGAAAATCACAGTAAAAATGGTTTTGGAGAAAAGCAAAGTCTTTCCTTTAGGCAAGTGCATAAAATGTCATGTATACAAACAGAATGTCATGTTTGTTTGCCCCAAAACATCTAACTTTCTCCATAGAAAATACGAATGTGTAGAGTTGGTGTCTCCATGTGGAACCAATTAGTATTTCCAAGCACAAAATTAAATGTTCCCTGATAAAAAACATTCAAAACAATAAAGTCCATCGAAACATCCATAAAACAAAAACAGAGAGGCTGTCGCAATATCTGGGATTGAGTTAGCCAAAACACAACTGCATATTTCTTGTTTCATGCAGTCATAACCAGGCAAGGTTGTGTGGAATTCCTATGCAATGGACGGGGAACAAAAGAGTAGAAATGGTTTTGGAGAAAAGCAAAGTCTTTTCTTTAGACAAGTGCATAAAATGTCATTTATACACACAGAAATGTCATGTTTGTTTGCTACAATTGCTCTAGCTTTCTCCCTAGAAAATAAGAATGTGTAGAGCTGGTGTCTTCATGTGGAACCAATTACTGTTTCCATGCACAAAAATAATGCTCCCTGATAAAAAACATTCAAAACAATAAAGTCCATCGATAATATCCAGAAAACACAACCACAGATGCTTTCACAATATTTGGGATTCAGTTAGCCAAAACACAACCGGATATAACTGGATTCATCCAGTCATATCCAGACTAAGTGGTTTGGAATGTGCATAAAATGGACCGAGAAAATCACAGTAAAAATGGTTATGGAGAAAAGCAAAGTCTTTTCGTTAGGCAAGTGCATAAAATGTCATCAATACAAACAGAAATGTCATGTTTGTTTGCCGCAGTTCTTCTAGCTTTCTCCCTAGAAAATAAGAAAGTGTAGAGCTGGTGTCTCCATGTGGAACCCCTTAGTGTTTCGCAGCACAAAATTAAATGTTTCCTATTAAAAAACATTGAAAACAATAAAGTCCACCAATAATATCCAGAAAACACCAACAGAGATGCTTTCACAATATTTGGGATTCAGTTAACCAAACACATATGGATATATCTGGTTTCATCCAGTCATATTTGGACATAGTGGTGTGGAATTCATATACAATGGACTGAGAAAATCACAGTTAAATGGTTTTGGAGAAAAGCAAAGACTTTCCTTTAGGCAAGTGCATAAAATGTCATCTATACAAATAGAATATCATGTTTGTTTGCCCCAATACCTCTAGATTTCTCCCTAGAAAATACGAATGTGTAGAGCTGCTGTCTCCATGTAGAACGAATTAGTGTTTCCAAGCACAAAATTAAATGTTCCCTGATAAAAAACATTCAAAACATAAAGTCCATCGAAATATCCAGAAAACACAAACAGAGAGGCTGTCGCAATATCTGGGATTGAGTTAGCTAAAACACAACAACATATTTCTGGTTTCATGCAGTCATAACCAGACAAAGTTGTGTGGAATTCGTATGCAATGGACGGGAAACAACACAGTACAAATGGTTTTGTAGAAAAGCAAAGTCTTTTCGTTAGGCAAGTGCATAAAATGTCATCTATACAAACAGAAATGTCATGTTGGTTTGCTGCAGTTGCTCTAGCTTTCTCCCTATAAATACGAATGTGTAGAGCTGGTGTCTCCATGTGGAACCCATAAGTGTTTCCATGCACAAAATTAAATGTTCCCTGATAAAAAAAAATTGAAAATAATTAGGTCCGTCGATAATATCCAGAAAACACAACCACAGATGCTTTCACAATATTTGGGATTCAGTTAACCAAAACACAACTGGATATATCTGGTTTCATCCACGCATATCCCAACAAAGTGGTGTGGAATTAGTACACAATGGACATAGACCATCACAGTAAAAATTGTTTTGGAGTAAAGCAAAGTCTTTTCTTTAGGCAAGTGCAAAAATGTCATCTGTACAAACAGAAATATCATGTTTGTTTGCCCAAGTTCCTCCAGCTTTCTCCCTAGGAAATACGAATGTGTTGAGCTGGTGTCTCCATGTGGAACCAAGTAGTGTTTCTCAGTACAAAAATAAATGTTCCTTGATAAAAATTTTAAAACAATAATGTCCATCGATAATATCTAGAAAACACAAACACAGAGGCTGTCGCAATATCTGGGATTTAGTTAGACAAAACACAACCGGATATTTGTGGTTCCATGCCGACATATCCTAAGAAAGTGTTGTGAAATTCATATAAAATAGACACAGACAATCGCAGTACAAATGGTTATGGAGAAAAGAAAATCTTTAGATTTCGCATGTGCATAAAATGTCATCTACACAAAGAGAAATATCATGTTTTTTTGCCACAGTTCTTCTAGCTTTCTCCCTAGAATATAGGAATGCATAGAGCTGGTGTCTGATGTGGGACTAGTTAGTGTTTCCAAGCACTAAATTAAATGTACCATGATAAAAAACATTCAACACAATGGATATTTCTGGTTTCATCCAGTCATATCTGGACGAACTGGTGTGGAGTTCGTATGCAATGGACCGAGAAAATCACAGTAGAAATGGTTTTGCAGAAAAGCAAAATCTTTTCATTGGGCAAGTGCATAAAATGTCATCTATACAATCAGAAATATCATGTTTTTTTGCCGCATTTCCTCTAGCTTTCTACCTAGAAAATAATAATACGTAGAGATGGTGTCTCCATGTGAAACCAATCACTGTATCCAAGCTCAAAATTAAATGTTCCCTGATAAAAAAATTCAAAACAATAAAGTCCATCGATAATATCCAGAAAACACACACAGAGGCTTTCACAATATTTCGGATTGAGTTAGCCAAAACACAACTGGATATTTCTGGTTTCATCCAGTCATATCCGGACCAACTGGTGTGGAAAGCGTATGCAATGGACCAAGAAAATCACAGTAAAAATGGTTTTGGAGAAAAAAAAAGTCGTTTCATTAGGAAAGTAGATAAAATGTCATCTATACAAACAGAAATATCATGTTTGTTTGTTGCCGTTCCTCTAGCTTTCTCCCTAGAAAATACGAATGTGTAGAGCTGGTGTCCCCATGATAAACCAATTAGTGTTTAAACGGTACAAAATTAAATGTTCCATGATAAAAACATTCAAAACAATAAAGTCCATCGATAATATCCAGAAAACACAAACACAGAGGTTTTCACGATATTCGGATTGAGTTAGCCAAAAAAAAAAACTGGACATTTCTGGTTTCATCCTGTCATATCCGGACAAAGTGGTGTGGAATTCATATGCAATGGACCGCGAAAATCACAGTACAAATGGTTTTGGAGAAAAGTCTTTTCTTTGGGAATTGCATAAAATGTCATCTATACAAAAAGAAATATCATGTTTGCTTGCAGCAGTTCATATAGCTTTCTCCCTAGAAAATACGAATTTGTGGAGCAGGTGTCCGCATGATGAACCAATTAGTTTTTCCAAGCACAAAATTAAATGTTCCCTGAAAAAAACGTTCAAAAAAATAAAGTCCGTGGATAATAACCGGAATACACAAACACAGAGGCTGTAGCAATATTTCGGAATCAGTTAGCCAAAACACAACCGGATATTTCTGGTTTCATCCAGTTTTATCTGGACAAAGTGGTGTGGAAATCGTATGCAATGGACCCAAAAAATCACAGTAAAAATGGTTTTGGAGAAAAGAAAAGTCTTTTCATTAGGCAAGTGCATAAAATGTCATCTATACAAACAGAAACATCATGTTTGTTTGTCGCAGTTCCTCCAGCTTTCTACCTAGAAAATATGAAATTGTAGGGCTGGTGTCTCCATGTGGAACCAATTACTGTATCCAAGCTCAAAATAAAATGTTAAAATATAAAAAACATTCAAAACAATAAAGTCAGTTGATAATATCCAGAAAACACAAACACAGAGGCTGTAGCAATATCTGGGATTGTGTTAGCCAAAACACAACCGGATATTTCTGGTTTCATCCAGTCATATCTGGACAAACTGGTGTGGAATTCGTATGCAATGGACTGAGAAAATCACAGTAAAAATTGTTTTGTAGAAAACCAAAAACTTTTCATTAGGCAAGTGCATAAAATGTCATTTATACAAACAGAAATATCATGTTTGTTTGCTGCAATTCCTCCAGCTATATCCCTAGAAAATATGAAAGTGTAGAGCTGGTGTCCCCATGATGAACCAATTAGTGTTTCCAAGCTCAAAATAAAATGTCCCCTGATAAAAACATTCAAAACAATAATGTCTGTGGATAATATCCAGAAAATACAAACACAGAGGTTTTCAAAATATTTCCGATTGAGTTGGCAAAAACACAACCGGATGTTTCTGGTTTCATCCAGTCATATCCGGACAGAGTGGTGTGGAATTCGTATTCAATGGACCGAGAAAATCACAGTCAAAATGGTTTTGGAAATAAGCAAAGTCATTACGTTAGGCAAGTGCATAAAATGTCATGTATGCAAACAGAAATATCATGTTTCTTTGCCGCAGTTCCTCTAGCTTTCTACCTAGAAAATAATAATACGTAGAGCTGTTGTCCCCAGGATGAACCAATTAGTGTTTCTATGGTACAAAATGAAATGTTCCCTGATAAAAACATTGAAAAGAATAAAGTTCATCGATAATATCCAGAAAACACAAACACAGAGGCTGTAGCAAAATCTGGGATTGAGTTAGCCAAAACAAAACCGGTTATTTCCGGTTTCATCCCGTCATATCCGGAAAAACTGGTGTGGAATTCCTATGCAATGGACCGAGAAAATCACAGTTAGCATGGTTTTGGAGAAAAGCAAAGTCTTTTCGTTTGACAAGTACATAAAATGTCATCTATACAAACAGAAATATCATGTTTGTTTGCCGCAGTTCATCTAGCTTTCTCCCTAGCAAATAAGAATGTGTAGAGCTGGTGTCTCCATGTGGAACCAATTAGAGTTTCCAACCACAAAATTAAATGTTCCCTGATAAAAAACATTCAAAACAGTAAAATCCATTGATAATATCAGGAATACAGAAACACAGAGGCGGTAACAATATCTGGTATTGAGTTAGCCAAAACAAAACCGGATATTTCCGGTTTCATCCAGCCATATCCGGACAAACTGGTGTGGAATTCGTATGCAATGGACTGAGAAAATCACAGTACAAATGGTTTTGGAGAAAAGCAAAATCTTTTCGTTAGGCAATTGCATAAAATGTCATGTATACAAACAGAAATATCATGTTTGTTTGCATATTTCTTTGCAGCAGTTCCTCTAGTTGCTACCTAGAAAACAATAATACGTAGAGTTGGAGTCTCCATGTGGAACCAATTACTGTATCCAAGCTCAAAATAAAATGTCCCCCGATAAAAAACTTTCAAAACATTAAAGTCCATTGATAATATCCAGAAAAAACAAACACAGAGGCTGTAGCAATATCTGGGATTCCAGTCATATCTGGAAAAACTCCTGTGGAATTCCTATGCAATGGACCGAGAAAATCACAGTAAAAATGGTTTTGGAGAAAAGCAAAGTCTTTTCGTTAGGCAAGTGCATAAAATGTCATCTATACAAACAGAAATATCATGTTTGTTTGTCGCAGTTCCTCTAGCTGTCTCTCTAGAAAATAGGAATGTGTAGAGCAGGTGTTCCCATTATGAACCAATTAGTGTTTCAATGGTACAAAATGAAATGTTCCCCGATTACAATATTCAAAACAATAAAGTCCATTGATAATACCCAGAAAACACAATCACAGAGGCTGTAGCAATATTTGGGATTGAGTTAGCAAAAAACACAACTGGATATTTCCGGTTTCATCCATTCATATCCGAACAAAGTGGTGTGGAATTCGTATGCAACGGACCGAGAAAATCACAGTAAAAATGGTGTTGGAGTAAAGCAAAGTCTTTTCGTTAGGCAAGTACATAAAATGTCATCTATACAAACAGAAATATCATGTTTGTTTGCCACAGTTGCTCTAACTTTCTCCCTAGAAAATAAGAATGTGTAGAGCTTGTGTCTCCATGTGGAAAGAATTAGTGTTTCAACGGTATAAAATTAAATGTTCCCTGATAAAATATTCAAAACAATAACGTCCATCGATAAAATCCAGAAAACACAAACACAGAGGCTTTCACAGTATTTCGGATTGAGTTAGCCAAAATACAACCAGATATTTCTGTTTTCATCCAGTCATATGAGGATAAAGTGGTGTGGAATTCGTATGCATTGGACCGAGAAAATCACAGTAAAAATGGTTTTGGAGAAAAGCAAAATGTTTTCTTTAGGCAAGTGCATAAAATCTCTTCTATACAAACAGAAATATCATGTACGTTTGCCGCAGTTCCTCTAGCTTTCTCCATAGAACATATGAATGTGTAGAGCTGGTGTCTCCATGTGGAAAGAATTAGTGTTTCAACGGTACGAAATTAAATGTTTCTGATAAAAAACATTCAAAACAATAAACTCTGGGGATAATATCACGAGTGCATAAACACAGAGGCTGTAGCAATATCTGGGATTCAGTTAGCCAAAACAAAACCGGATATATCCGGTTTCATCCAGTCATATCCGGACAAACTGGTATGGATTTCGTATGCAATGTACCGAGAAAATCTCAGGACAAATGGTTTGGAGAAAAGCGAAGTCTTTTCGTTAGGCAACTGCATAAAATATCATCTATACAATCAGAAATATCATGTTTGTTTGCCACAGTTCCTCTAGCTTTCTCCCTAGGAAATACGACTGTGCAGAGCTGGTGTCTCCTTGTGGGAACAATTAGTGTTTCCAAGCACAAAATTAAATGTTCTCTGAAAAAAAACATTGAAAAATATAAAGTCCATGGATAATATCAAGAATACACAAACACAGAGGCTTTAGCAATATTTCGGATTGAGTTAGCCAAAACAAATCCGGATATTTCTGGTTTCATCCAGTCATATCTGGAAAATGTGGTGTGGAATTCGTATGAAATGGATTGAGAAAATCACAGTAAAAATGGTTTTGGAGAAAAGCAAAGTCTTTTCGTTAGGCAAGTGCATAAAATGTCATTGATACAAACGGAAATATCATGTGTGTTTGCTGCAGTTCTTCTAGCTTTCTCCCTGGAAAATACGAATGTGTAGAGCTCGTGTCTCCATGTGGAACCAATTAGTGTTTCCAAGCACATAAAAAAATGTTCCCCGAAAAAAATCATGCAAAAAAATAAAGTCCGTGGATAATGTCAGAAATACACAAACGCAGAGGCTGTAGCAATATCTGGGATTGAGTTAGCCAAAACAAAACCGGATATTTCCTTTTTCATCCAGTCATATCTGGACAAACTGGTTTGGAATTCGAATGCAATGGAAAGAAAAAATCACTGTATAAATGGTTTTGTAGAAAAGCAAAATCGTTTCATTAGGCAATTGCATAAAATGTCATCTAGACAAACAGAAATATTATGTTTGTTTGCGGCAGTTCCTCTAGCTTCCTCCCTAGAAAATACGAATGTGTAGAGCTGGTGTCCCCATGATGAACCAGTTAGTGTTTCTACCGTACAAAATTAAATGTTCCCCGATTAAAATATTCAAAACAATAAAGTCCATCGATAATATCTAGAAAACACAAACACAGAGGCTTTCACAATATTTCGGATTGAGTTAGCAAAAAACACAACTGGATATTTCTGGTTTCATCGTGTCATCTCCGGAAAAATGGTGTGGAATTCGTATTCCATGGACCGAGATATTCACAGTAAAAATGGTTTTGTTGAAAAGCAAAGTCTTTTCATTAGGCAAGTGCATAAAATGTCATCTACACAAACATAAATATCATGTTTGTTTGCCGCAGTTCCTCTAGCTTTATCCCTAGAACAAACGAATGTGTAGAGCTGGTGTCTCCATGTGGAAACAATTAGTGTTTCAATGGTACAAAATTAAATGTTCCCTGATAAAAACATTCAAAACAATAACGTCCATCGATAGTATCCAGAAAACACAAACACAGAGGCTTTCACAATATTTCGGATTGAGTTAGCCAAAAAACAACCAAATATTTCTGGTTTCATCCAGTCATATCCGGATAAAGTGGTTTAGAATTCGTATGCAATGGACTGAGAAAATCACAGTAAAAATGGTTTTGGAGAAAAGCAAAGTCTTTTCGTTTGGCAAGTGCATAAAATGTCATATATAGAAACGGAAATATCATGTTTGTTTGCCGCAGTTCCTCTAGCTTTCTCCCTAGAAAATACGAATGTGTAGAGCTGGTTTCTCCATGTGGAACCAATTAGTGTTTCCAAGCACAAAATTAAATGTTCACTGAAAAAATTATTGAAAAATATAAAGTCCACTGATAATATCAGGAATACAGAAACACAGAGGCTATAGCAATTCTTCGGATTGAGTTAGCCAAAACACAACCAGATATTTATGGTTTCATCCAGTCATATCCGGACAGATGGTGTGGAATTCGTATGCAATGGACCGAGAAAAACACAGTACAAATGGTTTTGGAGAAAACCAAAGTCTTTTCGTTAGGCAAGTGCATAAAATGTCATCTAGACAAACAGAAATATCATGTATGTTTGCTAAAGTTCCTCTAGCTTTCTCCATAGAACATACCAATGTATAGAGCTGGTGTTCCCATGATGAACCAATTAGTCTTTCAACGGTACGAAATTAAATGTTCCCTGATAAAAAATATTCAAAATCATAAACTCCATCGAAAATATCCAGAAAACACAAACACAAGACTTTCACAATATTTCAGATTGAGTTAGCCAAAACAAAAACGGATATTTCCAGTTTCATCCAGTCATATCCGGACAAAGTGGTGTGGAATTCGTATGCAATGGACCAAGAAAATGACAGGACAAATGCTTTGGAGAAAAGCAAAATCTTTTCATTAGGCAAGTGCATAAAATGTCAGCTATACAAACAGAAATATCATGTGTGTTTGCCGCAGTTCCTCTAGCTTTCTCCCTAGAAAATACGAATGTGTAGGGCTGGTGTCTCCATGTGGAACGAATTAGTGTTTCCAAGCAGAAAAAAAATGTTCCCCGAAAAAAAAAAATTCAAAACAATAAAGTCTGTGGCTAATATCAGGAATACACAAAAACAGAGTCTGTAGCAATATCTGGGATTGAGTTAGCGAAAACACAACCGGATATTTCTGGTTTCATCCAGGCATATCCGGACAAAGTGGTGTGGAATTCATATGCAATGGACCGAGAAATCACAGTAAAAATGGTTTTGGAGAAAAGCAAAGTCTTTTCGTTAGACATGCATAAAATGTCATCTATAGAAACAGAAATATCATGTTTGTTTGCCGCAGTTCCTCTAGCTTTCTCCATAGAAAATACGAATGTGTAGAGCTTGTGTCTCCATGTGGAACCTATTACTGTATCCAAGCTAAAAATAAAATGTTACCCGATAAAAAACATTCAAAACAATAAAATCCGTTGATAATATCCAGAAAACACAAACACAGAGGCTGTAACAATATCTGGGATAGAGTTAGCCAAAAAAAAAAAAAAAACGGATATTAACAGTTTCATGAAGTCATATCCGGCAAACCGGTCTGGAATTCGTATGCAATGGACCGAAAAAACACATTAAAAATGATTTTGGAGAAAAGCAAAGTCTTTTCGTTAGGCAAGTGCATAAAATGTCATCGATACAAACAGAAATATCATGTTTCTTTGCCGCAGTTCCTCTAGCTTTCTCCCTAGAAATTGCGAATCTGTGGAGCTGGTGTCTCCATGTGGAACCAATTAGTGTTTCCAAGCACAAAATTAAATGTTCCCTGATAAAAACATTCAAAACAATAAAGTCCATCGATAATATCCAGAAAACACAAACACAGAATCTTTCACAATATTTCAGATTGAGTTAGCCAAAACACAACTGGATATTTCTGGTTTCTTCCAGTCATATCCGGTCAAAATGGTTTGGAATTCGTATGCAGAGGACCGAGAAAATCAGAGTAAAAATGATTCTGGAGAAAAGCAAAGTCTTTTCGTTAGGCAAGCGCATAAAATGTCATCGATACAAACAGAAATATCATGTTTGTTTGCCGCAGTTCCTCTAGATTTCTCCCTAGAAAATACAAATGTGCAGAGCTGGTGTCTCCACGTGGAACCAATTAGTGTTTCCAAGCATAAAATTAAATGTTTCCTGAAAAAAGCATTCAAAAAAATGATGTCCATGGATAATATCAGGAATACACAAACACAGAGACAGTAGCAATATTTCAGATTGAGTTAGCGAAAACATAACCAGATATTTCTGGTTTCATCCAGTCACATCCGGACAAACTGGTGTGGAATTCGTATGCAATGGACCGAGAAAATCACAGTAAAATGGTTTTGGAGAAAAGGAAACTCTTTTCATTAGGAAAGTAGATGAAATATCATCGATACATACAGAAATATCATGTTTGTTTGCCACAGTTCCTCGAGCATTCTCCCTAGAAAATACGAATATGTAGAGCTGGTGTCTCCATGTGGAACCAATTACTGTATCCAGGCTAAAAATAAAATATTCCCCGATAAAATACTCAAAACAATAAAGTCCTATGATAATATTCAGAAAACACAAACACAGGCTGTAGCAATATCTGGGATTGAGTTAGCCAAAACAAAACCGGAAATTTCAGGTTTCATGCAGTCATATTCGGACAAACTGGTGTGGAATTCGTATGCAATGGACCGAGAAAATCACAGTACAAATGGTTTTGGAGAAAAGCAAAGTCTTTTCGTTAGGCAAGTGCATAAAATGTCATCTATACAAACAGAAATATCATGTTTGCTTGCTGCAATTCCTCTAGCTTTCTACCTAGAAAATACGAATGTGTAGAGCTGGTGTCTCCATGTGGAACCAATTAGTGTTTCCAAGCACAAAATTAAATGTTCCCTGATAAAAAACATTCATAACAAAAAAGTCCATCGATAATATCCAGAAAACACAAACACAGAGGCTTTCGCAATATGTGGGATAGAGTTAGCCAAAGAAAACCCGGATATTTTTGGTTTCATCCAGTCATGTCCTGACAAAGTGGTGTGGAATTCGTATGCAATGGACCGCGAACATCACACAAAAAATGGTTTTGGAGAAAAGCAAAGTCTTTTCATTAGGCAAGTGCATAAAATGTCATCTATACAAACAGAAATATCACGTATGTTTGCCGCAGTTCCTTTAGCATTCTCCCTAGAAAATACGAACCTGTAGAGCTGGTATATTCCATGTGGAACCAATTAGTGTTTCCAAGCACAAAAATAAATGTTTCCTAATAAAAAACATTCAAAACAATAAATCCGTTGATAGTATCCGGGAAACAGAAACATAGAGCCTCTAGCAATATCTGGGATTGAGTTAGCAAAAACACAACCGAATATTTCTGGTGTCATCCAGTCATAATCCGGAGAAACGGGTGTGGAATTCATATGCAATGGAACGAGAAAATCACAGTCAAAATGGTTTTGGAGAAAAGCAAACTCTTTTCGTTAGGGAAGTACATAAAATGTCATCTATACAAACAAAAATATCATGTTTGTTTGCCGCAGTTCATCTAACTTTCTCCCTAGAAAATACGAATGTGTAGAGCTGGTGTCTCCATGTGGAGTCAACTAGTGTTTCCCAGCACAAAGTTAAATGTTCCCTGATAAAAAACATTCAAAACAATAAACTTCATTGATAATATCCGGAACACAAAAACACAGAGGCTGTAGTAATATTAGGGATTGAGTTATCCAAAATACCACCGGATATTTCTGCTTTCATCTAGTCATATCTGGACAAAGTGGTGTGGAATTCATATGCAATGGACCGAGAAAATCAAAGTAAAAATGGTTTTGGAAAAAAGCAATGTCTTTTCTTTAGGCAAGTGCACAAAATGTCATCTATACAAACAGAAATATCATGTTTGTTTGCTACAGTTCCTCTAGGTTTCTCCCTAGAAAATACGAATGTGCAGAGCTGTTGTCTCCATGTGGAGTCAACTAGTGTTTCCCAGCACAAAATTAAATGTTCCCTGATAAAAAACATTCAAAACAATAAAGTCCATTGATAATATCCGGAAAACACAAACACAGATGCTGTAGCTATATCTGGGGTTGACTTAGCCAAAACAAAACTGGATATTTCTGGTTTCATCCAGTCATATCTGGACAAAGTTGTGTGGAATTCGTATGCAATGGACTGAGAAAATCACAGTAAAAATGGTTTTGGAGAAAAGCAAAGTCTTTTGTTAGGCAATTATAAAATGTCATCTATTCATTCAGAAATATCATGTTTCTTTGCGGAAGTTCCTCTTGCTTTCTCCCTAGAAAATGTGAAGGTGCAGAGCGGGTGTCTCCATGTGGAACCAATTAGTGTTTCCAAGCACAAAATTAAATGTTCCCTGATAAAAAACTTTTAAAACAATAAAGTCCGTAGATAATATCCAGAAATCACAAACACAGAGGCTGTCGCAACTGTGGGATTTTGTTAGCCACAACACAACCGGATATTTCTGGTTTCATCCAGTCATATCCTGACAAACTGGTGTGGAATTCGTATGCAATGGACCGGGAACATCACAGTAAAAATATTTTTGAAGAAAAGCAAAGTCTTTTCGTTAGGCAAATGCATAAAATGTCACCTATACAAACAGAAATATCATGTTGTTTGCCGCAGTTCCTCTTGCTTTGTGCCTACAAAATACGAATGTGTAGAGCTGGTGTCTCCATGTGGAACCAAATAGTGTTTCCCAGCACAAAATTAAATGTTCCTTGATAATAAACTTTCAATAAAATAAAGTCCATCAATAATATCCAGAAAACACAAACACAGAGGCTGTCCCAATATCTGGGATTGAGTTAGCCAAAACACAACTGGATATTTCTGGTTTCATCCTGTCATATCCTGACAAAGTTGTGCGGAATTTGTATGCAATGTACCAGGATCTTCACAGTAAAATTGTTTTAAAGAACATCAAAGTCTTTTCGTTAGGCAAGTGCATAAAATGTCATCGATACAAACAGAAATATCATGTTTGTTTGCCGCAGTTCCTCTAGCTTTCTCCTTAGAAAATATGAATGTGTAGAGCTGGTGTCTCCATGAAGATTCAATTAGTGTTTCCCAGCACAAAATTAAATGTTCGCTGATAAAAAACATTCAAAACAATAAAGTCCATCGATAATATCCGGAAAACACAAACACAGAGGCTGTCGCAACATGTGGGATTGAGTGAGCCAAAACACAACCGGATATTTCTGGTTTCATCCAGTCATATCCGGACAAAGTGGTGTGGAACTCGTATGCAATGGACCACGAACATCACAGTAAAAATGGTATTGGAGAAAAGCAAAGTGTTTCCATTAGGCAAGTGCATAAAATGTCACCTATACAAACAGAAATATCATGTTTGTTTGCCGCAGTTCATCTAGCTTTCTCCCTAGAAAATACGAATGTGTAGAGCTGGTGTCTCCATGTGGAACCAACTAGTGTTTCCAAGCACAAAATTAAATGTTCCCTGAAAAAAAAACATTCAAAATAATAAAGTTCCTCGATAATATCCAGAAAACGCAAACACAGAGGCTGTCGCAACATGTGGGATTGAGTTAACAAAAATACAAACGGATATTTCTGGTTTCATGCAGTCATATCCAGACAAAGTGGTGTGGAATTCATATGCAATGAACCAAGAAAATTACACTAAGAGTGGTTTTGGAGAAAAGCAAAGTCTTTCCGTTAGGCAAGTGCATAAAATGTCATCTATACAACCAGAAATATCATGTTTGTTTTCCGCACTTCCTTCTTTTTTTTCACTTTATACATGTTTAATTAGGATAGGCATAAACCAAAACAGAGAAAAAAAGATAAAGTGTCACTGTCACTTTGTTTGCAGGGAAGAGTCAGGAAATGGAACAAATTACCAGGAATACATTTTTCCCAAAGTAGGTAGGTTACATAATGTTAACATTCAGATCCCGATATTAGTATTATTCTACTTAAGCTACTAATGAAAAGAGGAATCAAAAGTTCATCCTGTTTAGTATAAGAAATTTTACATTAAATATATAGCGCTTTGTTTCTCAGGAAGCAGTACTGGCAACTTGGAGAAGAAAGATGTTTCTGTTATGTGATAACTAGAAAATGTCAAATACAACCAATCAGCTATGCTATAGCTCAGAAAGTACTATTAACCTCTTTTGGGCTAGTGCACATTTCAGCTTAATACAGAACTACATCTTGAGTTTTAGGAAGGCAGCAATAATTATATTTTGGCTTTTGTTCTAGAGCTTAGCATAGTTAAGGCGACAGTTGAAGCATATTAGTGAAGGTAGTTAAAATTTAATGACAATCATCATAATCTCTTATAACCTACATAAACTGTATAATGCTTACTTGGAATGAAACCAGCATTACCTAATTGGTGTTTACATACATACAGAGGGAGAAAAAAACCTAACAAAGGCAATCACTCTAAATGTACTATCACGTACTTGTTAAAAATGCAAATATACCATGGAACTAAAATGACGTGAAGAGCACTACTCATTATCTAGAAGAAAGGTAACTGGTTCTCATACAAAGCTAAGCTGGCATCAATCACCCTCGTCACAATGGCTTAGAAAAACATCAGGTTTCCAGTAGAGAAACTATTCTAGGAAAGTCAGTCAATCTTGTGAAAGTTTCACAGCTGTAAAACCAGGCTAAGACTACAACGACTGTGAAATCTGAGGAGATCAGATGAACCAGTAGATTCCCAGCCATAACGTGAGATGGGAAGGTCCTCATGCAGCATATGCTCCCTGGCTCCGGAAAGCTTCGTGTGCATAATACAGAAGTAGTTGAGAAAGGAAACTGGAGACGCTCAGCTGTTTCCATTGTGTCCTAACTGTTAAACTTCAGGGATGGTGTGATCCATCAGGCTTTTCATAATGCTTGGCGCCATCCGTTTAATAATATGTTCAAAGATAAAAGCAGGCATGATTGTGACAGTAACTACAGTCCCAGATGTTGATAGTATGTCTGCAATTTGAGAGTCCTTCAATCCAATGACGTTCTGGCCGTTGATCTCACAGATGTTATGTTCCGTGAGAAGACCGTTTCTGGCTGCAGAACTATCTTTCACTATGGATGTTACTTTCCCATTTTTAAAGATAAAGCCAACATTTCCAGTACTGTCCTTATGCATAGTAATTGTCCGCTCAAAAAGCCTGTCATGAATGGTCATTGTGATCTTCTCTCCAAAAGCCTGTTTGAGCACCTTGTGAGCTTTATCAGAGCTCCAGCCTGCACAGTTTTCACCATTGATCTGGAGTACCTGGTCGCCAAATCTCAAACCAACCAATGAGGCTGGAGAATTTGCCTGGACTAGCTGAACAAATATACCATTATCTATTGATTTAAGCCTGAGTCCAATTTTTCCATCTTGATCCTTACATAAAATGACTTCACGAATCCCTTGTTTAATTTCTGCTCTGCGAATCCCAACATCATTTCCAGTTACAGGAGCCACCATATAGTTCATACTGGAAGGTCTTGCTACCAACTGCCCCTGAAGTGGTGCTCCAGAGACCATCACCAGATTTGCATGTATATCTTCTTCATTTAAACTCAGGCCCATGTACTCAGAAAGTTCCGGATACAGTTTAGGATAAAGATTTCCAACTTGAGAGATGGGAGCAGAAGCTTCTGACAAAATTGCTGGGTTGGCAGGGTTTGCAGAAAAAGCAGTCTGAGCTTGAATTACTTTGTCTACCTTCAAGTCTTGATGAGATGGATACAGAGACATTTTTCCTGATTTATCTAGACCAGAAGGACTCCATTGCCGCCGCCGCCGCCGCCGCCTCCATCGCTGCTAGCGACTTAGGAGACCCGAGAAAAGGAGAGCGGCGCGCGCCTGAGGACGACCCGCCAGGCGCATCACTGCACCGCCCCCCCTGTGTTTTCCTCACTTCCTCTAGCTTTCTCCATAGAAAATACGAATGTGTGGAGCTGGTGTCTCCATGTGGAAGCTGTTAGTGTTTCCAAGCTCAAAATTAAATGTTCCCTTATAAAAAACAATTCAAAACAATAAAGTTTGTCGATAATATCCAGAAAACACAAACACAGAGGCTGTCTCAATATGTGGGATTGAGTTAGCCAAAACACAACCTGATATTTCTGGTTTCATCGAGTAATATCCATACAAAGTGGTGTGGAATTCGTATACAATAAACATAAACAATCACAGTAAAAATGGTTTTGAAGAAAAGCAAATTCTTTTCTTTAGGCAAGTGCATAAATGTCACTTATACAAACAGAAATATCATGTTTGTTTCCTGCAATTCCTTGAGCTTTCTCCCTACATAATACAAATGTGTAGAGCTGGTGTATCCATGTGGAACCAACTATTGTTTCCCAGCACAAAATTAAATGTTCCTTGATAATAAACATTCAGTAAAATAAAGTCCGTCAATAATATCCAGAAAAGACAAACACAGTGGCTCTCGCAATATGTGGGATTGAGTTAGCCAAAACAAAACTGGGTATTTCTGGTTTCATCCAGTCATATCCGGAGAAAGTGGTGTGGAATTTGTATACAATACACACAATCACAGTAAAAATGGTTTTGGAGAAAAGCAAAGTCTTTTCGTAAGGCAAGTGCATAAAATGTCACCTATACAAACAGAAATATCATGTTTGTTTGCCGCAGTTCCTCTTGCTTTCTCCCTAGAAAATACAAATGTGTAGAGCTGGTGTCTCCATGTGGAACCAATTAGTGTTTCCAAGCACAAAATTAAATGTTCCCTGATAAAAAACGTTTAAAACAATAAACTCCGTCGATAATATCAAGAAAACACAAACACAGAGGCTGTTGCAACAGGTGGGATTGAGGTGGCAAAACACAACCGGATATTTCTGGTTTCATGCAGTCATATACGGACAAAGTGGTGTGGAATTCGTATGCAATGGACACAGACAATCACAGTAAAAATGGTATTGGAGAAAAGCAAAGTGTTTCTGTTAGGCAAGTGCATAAAATGTCACCAATACCAACAGAAATATCATGTTTGCCGCAGTTCCTCTTCCTTTCTCCCTAGAAAATACGAATGTGTAGAGCTGGTGTCTCCATGTGGAACCAATTAGTGTTTCCCAGCACAAAATTAATGTTCCCTTATTAAAAACACTTAAAATAGGAAGCGGCAAGATGGCGGAATAGGCAAGGAGCACACTATTAGTACGGAGAGAGAGACAGGTTAATATAAGTGGAGATACTGCAGGGTCAAGGAAGAGTAGGGGATGAAACAGCATAGGAAAGTGTTCCAGAACTAGTGATTCACAGTGTACCTGCGTGGAGAGCGTGGGATCCCAAGTTCGGGACACCAGCAGCAGACTCCACGCACCAGCGCTGGAACGCGAGGTGAGCCGAACCACAATAGCCCGAGACACCAGCGGGCAAGCGGAAAGAGGAGGCTAGAGGGAACGAGGCTTGAAACTTCGTGGGGAAAAGTTCACCAGGCTAACTAGAAGAGAGAGAGGAAAAAAAATTAAAAAAAAAGCGACTGATACGGACACAAGTTTCTCTCTCTCCGCTCACCTCTCAAAGGCGAGCAAAACAAAGAGCAGGCGCCATTTTGGACATACGTCATAAGCAGGGCGACCTCAGGTCTGCACCGGCCTTGAGCCTAGCAGAAAAACCTGACTCTGGGGGGAGGGGTGAAATAACAGGAGATTAGCATCTAACTTGGCAAACCAGTGGGAGATTGCAGGAGAATTGGAGCCCACACTGAGGGCAGCTGAGATTCCCTGTGTGGTCCTTGGGAAAGAGCTTCCGATCTCTGGCTCCTGTGGGTATATCATTTGCCTGCTAACTACCTCCAATTACGTTCAGCTGTGCGGAATTACTTCCCTTTTGAATCAAAAAAGAGAGAGATTTACCACACCTAACCTGGGAGTGTCATCTTTGACACACCCTCAGCCCTGAGGAACCAAACACAGCTCTCAGTCCACACTCATCTCAAGCCTCTAAGGCACCACTGAAAGCAGACAGTCCACTTAATATAGAGCCATAGTGTAACAAGAAAAAACACCACAGTGAAGAAACCAAGTATCTCCAACATGCCAAACAACAAACGCAAAAACCAAGCTAAGAAGAACAAGGAAGACACTATGACACCCCCAAATGAAAAAGACACCCCAATTCAAGATTATGAAGATGATGAGATCGAAGAAATACAAGAAGCAGATCTCAAAAAATTGATAAGAACATAAAGAAGTTCTCAAAAACAAATTCTTGAACTACAGAAATACTTAGTGGACAAGATAGAAAATCTCTCTCGTGAAAATGAAATATTAAGGAGGAATCAAAATGAAATGAAACAACTAGTGGAACAAGAAATGGTGATAGTGACGAGAAATCATAATGAAATGAAGAATTCAATAGATCAAATAACAAACACATTAGAGAGTCTTAAAAACAGAATGGGCGAAGCAGAAGAGAGATTATCAGTCTTAGAAGACAGAGAACAGGAAAGGAAACAATCAAATCAAAGAAAAGAAGAAGAAATCAGAAATCTGAAAAATACTGTCAGGAATCTACAGGATACTCTTAAAAAACCCAACATTCGGGTTCTAGGAGTACCTGAGGGCATGGAGAGAGAGAAAGGATTAGAAGGCCTTTTTAGTGAGATACTAGCAGAAAATTTCCCAGGTTTGGAGAAAGACAGAGACATCCTAATACAGGAAGCTCATAGAACCCCTAATAAACATGACCAAAAGAGATCCTCACCACGACACGTCGTAATCAAACTCACCACAGTGAAACACAAAGAAAAGATCCTAAAATGTACAAGAGAGAAACGCCAGATTACTCTCAGAGGATCTCCAATTAGACTCACAGCTGACTTCTCTTCAGAAACCCTACAAGCTAGGAGAGAATGGCGAGACATAGCCCAGGTGCTAAGAGAGAAAAACTGCCAGCCCAGAATATTATATCCTGCAAAGCTCTCATTTATGAATGAAGGTGAAATAAAGACCTTTCACAGCAAACAGAAACTGAAAGAATTTGTCGCCACTCATCCAGCCCTGCAAAAGATGCTT
The DNA here is from genome assembly GCF_033115175.1 of Lepus europaeus. Classification (NCBI taxonomy): domain Eukaryota; kingdom Metazoa; phylum Chordata; class Mammalia; order Lagomorpha; family Leporidae; genus Lepus; species Lepus europaeus. The sequence continues at coordinate 6,832,394 of NW_026909177.1, forward strand.
AAAGATGTGTTACATACAGAAACACAGAAACACGGTCACCAATATGAAAAAAGGTAAAGGTAGGAAACCTCACACCAAAAGATCACAGGAATCTCAAACCATATATTAGAAAGTATCTTTGGCTAATGGCAGGGCAAAGTTACTCCTTCTCAATAGTCACATTGAATGTTAATGGCTTGAACTGTCCAGTTAAAAGACACCGATTGGCTGATTGGGTTAAGGAACAAAACCCATCCTTTTGCTGCTTACAAGAAACCCATCTATCCAACAATGATCCATACAGGCTGAGAGTGAAAGGCTGGAAAAAGATATACCACGCCAACAGAAATGAAAAGAGAGCGGGCGTAGCCATCTTAATATCAGACAACATAAACTTTACGACAAAAACTGTTAAGAAAGATAAAGAGGGGCACTATTTAATGATTAAGGGATCCATTCAACAGGAAGATATAACGATTATCAATGTATATGCACCTAATTACAGGGCACCAGCTTATTTAAAAGACTTGTTAAGGGACTTAAAGGGAGACTTAGACCCCAATACAATAGTACTGGGGGACTTCAATACTCCACTCTCAGAGATAGACAGATCAACAGGACAGAAGATCAACAAGGAGACAGGAGATTTAAATGACACTATAGCCCAAATGGATCTAACAGATATCTACAGAACATTTCATCCTACATCTAAGGACTTTACATTCTTCTCAGCAGTATATGGAACCCTCTAAAGGATTGACCACATACTAGGCCATAAAGCAAGTCTCAGCAAATTCAAAAGAATTAGAATCATACCATGCAGCTTCTCAGACCACAAAGGAATGAAATTGGAAATTGGCAACTCAGGAATCCCTAGAGCACGTGCAAACACATGGAGATTGAACAACATGCTCCTGAATGAACAATGGGTCATAGAAGAAATTAAAAGAGAAATCAAAAATTTTCTGGAAGTAAATGAGGATAACAGCACAACATACCAAAACCTATGGGATACAACAAAAGCAGTGTTAAGAGGAAAGTTTACATCAATAGGTGCCTACATCAAGAAATTGGAAAGGCACCAAATAGATGAGCTTTCAAGTCATCTCAAGGATCTAGAAAATCGGCAGCAAACCAAACCCAAACCCAGTAGGAGAAGAGAAATAATTAAAATCAGAGAAGAAATCAACAGGATTGAATCCAAAAAAAATTACAAAAAATCAGCCAAACGAGGAGCTGGTTTTTTGAAAAAATAAACAAAATTGACACCCCTTTGACCCAACTAACTAAAAAAAGAAGAGAAAAGACCCAAATCAACAGGATCAGAGATGAAATGGGAAATGTAACAACAGACGCCACAGAAATAAAAAGAATCATCAGAAATTACTACAAGGACTTGTATGCCAGCAAACAGGGAAATCTATCAGAAATGGACAGATTCTTGGACACATACAACCTCCCTAAATTGAGCCAGGAAGACATAGAAAACCTAAACAGACCAATAACTGACACAGAAATTGAAACAGTAATAAAGGCCCTCCCAACAAAGAAAAGCCCAGGGCCAGATGGATTCACTGCTGAGTTCTACCAGACATTTAGAGAAGAACTAACTCCAATTCTTCTCAAACTATTCAGAGCAATCGAAAAAGAGGGAATCCTCCCAAATTCTTTCTATGAAGCCACCATCACCTTAATTCTAAACCAGAAAGAGACGCAACATTGAAAGAGAATTACAGACCAATATCCCTGATGAACATAGATGCAAAAATACTCAATAAAATTCTGGCCAATAGAATGCAACAACACATCAGAAAGATCATCCACCCAGACCAAGTGGGATTTATCCCTGGTATGCAGGGATGGTTCAACATTCGCAAAACAATCAATGTAATACACTACATTAACAGACTGCAGAAGAAAAACCATATGATTCTCTCAATAGATGCAGAGAAAGCATTTGATAAAATACAACACCCTTTCCTGATGAAAACTCTAAGCAAACTGGGTATGGAAGGAACATTCCTTAATACAATCAAAGCAATATATGAAAAACCCACGGCCAACATCCTATTGAATGGGGAAAAGTTGGAAGCATTTCCACTGAAATCTGGTACCAGACAGGGATGCCCTCTCTCACCACTGCTATTCAATATAGTTCTGGAAGTTTTAGCCAGAGCTATTAGGCAAGAAAAAGAAATTAAAGGGATACAAATCGGGAAGGACGAACTCAAACTATCCCTCTTTGCAGATGATATGATTCTTTATTTAGGGGACCCAAAGAACTCTACTAAGAGACTGCTGGAACTCATCGAAGAGTTTGGCAAAGTAGCAGGATATAAAATCAATGCACAAAAATCAAGAGCCTTTGTATACACAGGCAATGCCACGGCTGAGGAAGAACTTCTAAAATCAAACCCATTCACAATAGCTACAAAAACAAATACCTTGGTATAAACTTAACCAAAGACGTTAAAGATCTCTACGATGAAAACTACAAAACCTTACAGAAAGAAATAGAAGAGGATACCAAAAAATGGAGAAATCTTCCATGCTCATGGATTGGAAGAATCAATATCATCAAAATGTCTATTCTCCCAAAAGCAATTTATACATTCAATGCAATACCCATCAAGATCCCGAAGACCTTCTTCTCAGATCTGGAAAAAATGATGCTGAAATTCATATGGAGACACAGAAGACCTCGAATAGCCAAAGCAATCCTGTACAACAAAAACAAAGCCGGAGGCATCACAATACCTGATTTTAGAACATACTACAGGGCAGTTGTTATCAAAACAGCATGGTACTGGTACAGAAACAGATGGATAGACCAATGGAACAGAATAGAAACACCAGAAATCAATCCAAACATCTACAGCCAACTTATATTTGACCAAAGATCCAAATCCAATCCCTGGAATAAGGACAGTCTATTCAATAAATGGTGCTGGGAAAATTGGATTTCCACGTGCAGAAGCTTGAAGCAAGACCCATACCTATCACCTTACACAAAAATTCACTCAACATGGATTAAAGACTTAAATCTATGACCCGAAACCATCAAATTATTAGAGAGCATTGGAGAAACCCTGCAAGATATAGGCACAGGCAAAGACTTCCTGGAAAATGCTCCAACAGCACAGGCAGTCAAAACCAAAATTAACATTTGGGATTGCATCAAATTGAAAAGTTTCTGTACTTCAAAAGAAACAGTCAGGAAAGTGAAGAGGCAACCAACAGAATGGGAAAAATATTCGCAAACTATACAACAGATAAAGGATTGATAACCAGAATCTACAAAGAAATCAAGGAAATCCACAACAACAAAACAAACAACCCACTTAAGAGATGGGCCAAGGACCTCAATAGACATTTTTCAAAAGAGGAAATCCAAATGGCCAACAGACACATGAAAAAATGTTCAAGATCACTAGCAATCAGAGAAATGCAAATCAAAACCACAATGAGGTTCCATCTCACCCTGGTGAGAATAGCTCACATTCAGAAATCTACCAACAACAGATGCTGGAGAGGATGTGGGGAAAAAGGGACACTAACCCACTGTTGGTGGGAATGCAAAATGGTTAAGCCACTATGGAAGTCTGTCTGGAGATTCCTCAGAAACCTGAACATAACCCTACCATACAACCCAGCCATCCCACTCCTTGGAATTTACCCAAAGGAAATTAATTTGGCAAATAAAAAAGCCATCTGCACATTAATGTTTATTGCAGCTCAATTCACAATAGCTAAGACCTGGAACCAACCCAAATGCCCATCAACAGTAGACTGGATAAAGAAATTATGGGACATGTACTCCATAGAATACTATACAGCAGTAAGAAACAACGAAACCCAGTCATTTGCAACAAGATGGAGCAATCTGGAAAACATCATGCTGAGTGAATTAAGCCAGTCCCAAAGAGAAAAATATCATTTGTTTTCCCTGATCGGTGACAATTGAACACCAAAGGGGAAACCTGTTAAGTGAAATGGACACTATAAGCAACAATGAACTGATCAGCTCCTGTCTTGACTTTAGATGTACAATGTAATACTTTATCCTTTTTAGTATTTGTTGTTGTTGTTGTTGTTCTAGTACTATTGGTTGAACTCAGTAATTAACACACAATTATTCTTAGGTGTTTAAATTTTAACTGAAAAGTGATCCCTGTTAAATCTAAGAGTGGAAAAAGAGAGGGGGGAGATGAACAATTAGGAACATGCTCAATCGGACTGGCCGCAAATGGTGGAGTTAGAAATGTGCAGGGGATTCCAACACAATTCCATCAAGATGGCATGTACCAATGCCATCGCACTAGTCCAAGTGATCAATTTCAGCTCACAATTGATAGCTCTGATAGCTCTAAGAGTCAAAGAGATCACACAAACAAGACAAGTATCTGCTAATACTAACTGATAGAATCAAAAAGGGAGAGAAAAATCCAACATGGGAAGTGGGATACACAGCAGACTCATAGGATGGCAGATGTCCTAAACAACACTCTGGCCTCAGAATCAGCCCTCAAGGCATTCAGATCTGGCTGAAGAGCCCATGAGAGTATAGCAGGCATGCAAAGCCAAGATATCATGGAAAAAAAAAAGACCTAAATGAATGATCTCTGTGAGTGAGATCCCAGTGGAAAGAACGGGGCCATCAAAGAAGGAGGTACCCTTCTCCGAAGGGAGGAGAGAACCTCCACTTTGACTATGACCCTATCGGAATAAGATCAAAGTCAGTGAACTCTAAAGGCTTCCATAGCCCTGGCAACTCATGACTAGAGCCTAGGGAGATTACTGACGCCATGAACAGGAGTGTCAAATTGTTAAATCAGCAACAGGAGTCACTGTGTACTTACACCCCATGTGGGATCTGTCCCTAATGTGTCGTCTAAAGCCAAGTGATACTATACCTAGTACTGAAACAGTATTTTTATACTTTGCATTTCTGTGTGGGCACAAACTGATGAGATCTTTACTAATTATATACTGAAGTGATCTTCTGTATATAAAGAGAATTGGAAATGAAAAAAAAACAACCTGGTGTTAAAATGGAAATGGCATAGAAAATTAATTAATTTGAAAAAAAATTATGTAGGATCTCTGTCTTTAATGTGCTGTACATTGCTATTTAATGCTATAATTAGTAATCCAATGGTAGTTTTTTCACTTTATGTTGCTGTTTGGGCAAAATGTTGAAATCTTTACCTAATATATACTAAACTGAACTTCTGTATACAAAGAGAATTGAAAATGAATCTTTACATGAATGGAAGGGGAAAGGGAGCGGGAAAGGGGAGGGTTGTGGGCGGGAGGGAAGTTATGGGAGGGGGGAAGCCATTGTAACCCATAAGCTATACTTTGGAAATTTATATTCATTAAATAAAAGTTTAATAAAAAATGTAAGTTTAAAAAAAACACTTAAAATAATAAAGTTCCTCGATAATATCCAGAAAACACAAACACAGAGGCTTTCGCAATATGTGGGATTCAGATAGCCAAAACACAACGGGGTATTTCTGGTTTCATCCAGTCATATCCTGACAAAGCTGTGTGGAATTCATATGCAATGGACCGGGAACATCACAGTAACAATGGTATTGGAGAAAAGCAAAGTGTTTCTGTTAGGCAGGTGCATAAAATGTCACCTATACCAACAGAAATATCATGTTTGTTTGCCGCAGTTCCTCTTGCTTTCTCCCTAGAAAATATGAATGTTTAGAGCTGGTGTCTCCATGTGGAACCAATTAGTGTTTCCATGCACAAAATTAAGTGTTCCCTTATAAAAAACTTAAAATAATAAAGTTCCTCGATAATATCCAGAAAACACAAACAAGGAGTCTGTCGCAATAACTGGGATTGAGTTAGCCAAAACACAACCGGATATTTCAGATTTCATTGAGTCATATCCATGCAAAGTTGTGTGGAATTCGTATACAATGGACATAAACAATCACAGTAAAAATGGTTTTGAAGAAAAGCAAGGTCTTTCCATTAGGCAAGTGCATAAAATGTCATCTCTACAAAGAGAAATATCATGTTTGTTTCCTGCAGTTCCTTGAGCTTTGTCCCTACAAAATACGAATGTGTAGAGCTGGTGTCTCCATGCGGAACCAAATAGTGTTTCCCAGCACAAAATTAAATGTTCCCTGATAAAAAACATTCAATAGAATAAAGTCCATCGATAATATCCAGAAAACAAAAACACAGACACTGTCGCAATATGTGGGATTGAGTTAGCCAAAACACAACCGGATATTTCTGGTTTCATCCAGTCATATCCTTACAAAGTGATGTGGAATTTTTATCAATGGACAGGGTACATCACAGTAAAAATGTTTTTGAAGAAAAGCTAGGTCTTTCGGTAGGGAAATGCATGAAATGTCATGTATACAAACAGAAATATCATGTTTTTTCCTGCAGTTCCTCTTGCTTTGTCCCTACAAAATACGAATGTGTAGAGCTGGTGTCTCCATGCGGAACCAAATAGTGTTTCCCAGCACAAAATTAAATGTTCCCTGATAATAAACATTCAATAAAATAAGTCCGTCAATAATATCCAGAAATCACAAACATAGTGGCTCTTGCAATATTTGGGATTGAGTTAGCCAAAACACAACCGGATATTTCTGGTTTCATCCAGTCATATCCGGACAAAGTGGTGTGAAATTCATATGCAATGGACCGCGAACCTCACAGTAAAAATGGTTTTGGAGAAAAGTAAAGTCTTTTCGTTAGGCAAGTGCATAAAATCTCAGCTATAGAAACAGAAATATTATGTTTGTTTGCCGCAGTTCATCTAGCCATCTCCCAACAAAATACGAATGTGTAGAGCTGGTGTCTCCATGTGGAACCAATTAGTGTTTAAAGCACAAAATTAAATGTTCCCTGATGAAAAACATTCAAAACAAGTCCATCGATAATATCCGGAAAACACAAACACAGAGGCTGTCCCAACATGTGGGATTGAGTTAGCCAAAACACAACGGGATATTTCTGGTTTCATCCAGTCATATCCGGACAAAGTCGTGTGGAATTCGTATGCAATGGACACAGACAATCACAGTAAAAATGGTATTGGAGAAAAGCAAAGTGTTTCTGTTAGGCAAGTGCATAAAATGTCACCTATACCAACAGAAATATCATGTTTGTTTGCCGCAGTTCCTCTTGCTTTCTCCCTAGAAAATACGAATGTGTAGAGCTAGTGTCTCCATGTGGAAGCAATTAGTGTTTCCAAGCACAAAATTAAATGTTCCCTGATAAAAAACACTTAAAATAATAAAGTTCCTGGATAATATCCAGAAAACACAAACACAGACACTGTCGCAATATGTGGGATTGAGTTCGCCAAAACACAACTGGATATTTCTGGTTTCATCCTGTCATATCCTTACAAAGCTGTGTGGAATTCATATGCAAGGGACCAGAACTTCACATTAAAAATGGTTTTGCAGAAAAGCAAAGTCTTTTCGTTACGCAAATGCATAAAATGTCACCTATACAAACAGAAATATCATGTTTGTTTGCCGCAGTTCCTCTTCCTTTCTCCCTAGAAAATTCGAATGTGTAGAGCTGGTGTCTCCATGTGGAACCAATTAGTGTTTCCAAGCCCAAAATTAAATGTTGCCTGATAAAAAACATTAAAACAATAAAGTCCATAGACAATATCCGGAAATCACAAACACAGAGGCTGTCGCAACATGTGGGATTGAGTTAGCCAAAACAGAACCTGATATTTCTGGTTTCATCCAGTCATATCCGGACAAAATGGTGTGGAATTCGTATACAATGCACACAGTCAATCACAGTAAAAATGGTTTTGGAGAAAAGCAAATTCTTTTTGTAAGAACCTTGCTCAAATAAATATTAAAATAATTTTAACTATGGTTAAAAATTTGGCTGCTGACAATAGCCATTTCTTAAGATAACTGTGTCTCCACCTGCCTGCAGAATAACCTTGGGAAACTGCCTTGTGAAACTGCTCTGTGTAACTGTCTCATGCGATAACACTTGCAGGAGTCCGGAAAAGAGTTGCAATAAGGTTCTGTGACCATTGTATAAATTTACCCCTTCCCTCACTAAAATCGCAACAAGAGTTTGCTGTTCAAAATAGTCAATCACCAAACGCCCCACATACATATGTCAATCAGGTGGCTATTGTCTTTAAAAAGTGCTGTTACCCACTCTGGCCTCAGAATCAGCCCTCAAGGCATTCAGATCTGGCTGAAGAGCCCATGAGAGTATAGCAGGCATGGAAAGCCAAGATATCATGGAAAAAAAAAGACCTAAATGAATGATCTCTGTGAGTGAGATCCCAGTGGAAAGAACGGGGCCATCAAAGAAGGAGGTACCCTTCTCCGAAGGGAGGAGAGAACCTCCTCTTTGACTATGACCCTATTGGAATAAGATCAAAGTCAGCGAACTCTAAAGGCTTCCATAGCCCTGGCAACTCATGACTAGAGCCTAGGGAGATTACTGACGCCATGAACAGGAGTGTCAAATTGTTAAGTCAGCAACAGGAGTCACTGTGTACTTACACCCCATGTGGGATCTGTCCCTAATGTGTCGTCTAAAGCCAAGTGATGCTATGACTGGTACTGAAACAGTATTTTTATACTTTGCGTTTCTGTGTGGGCGCAGACTGATGAGATCTTTACTAATTATATACTGAAGTGATCTTCTGTATATAAAGAGAATTGGAAATGAAAAAAAAAAAGCAACCTGGTGTTAAAATGGAAATGGCATAGAAAATTAATTAATTTGAAAAAAAAATTATGTAGGATCTCTGTCTTTAATGTGCTGTACATTGCTATTTAATGCTATAATTAGTAATCCAATGGCAGTTTTTTCACTTGATGTTGCTATATGGGCAAAATGTTGAAATCTTTACCTAATATATACTAAACTGAACTTCTGTATACAAAGAGAATTGAAAATGAATCTTTACATGAATGGAAGGGGAAAGGGAGCGGGAAAGGGGAGGGTTGCGGGAGGGAGGGAAGTTATGGGAGGGGGGAAGCCATTGTAACCCATAAGCTATACTTTGGAAATTTATATTCATTAAATAAAAGTTTTAAAAAAAAAGTGCTGTTACCCCTGCTCAGGGCTCTCTTGCTCTCTCGACTGCCTGAGGTGCTGGGGAGCCCATTTGCGCAAACGTATTAATAAATATCCATTGCTTTTGCATCTACTGGGCTGGAGTTTTGGGTCTTTGGGCGACCACCCGAGCGCATTGGATTCCCAGATTTGGGGTCCTTCATTGGGGGCTCGTCCGGGATTTGGACGCCCCCAGACCCAATTCTGTGACCAGTTGGAGGTAAATTACTCATTTTATTGGTTCCATCCTTCTCGTCATCTGGTCAGTGTTTAAGTCTGCACTTGGTGCCCGTATGGGACTTGAATTTGTATCGGACCAGTGGGGGAGGCAGATGTGCCCTGAGACCCCTGGTCCCACCCTGGGGGGTGCTCCAGCGGTGGTTTGGGGGAAACAAGAGAGAAAGTGCCTCTCTCCTTCCCAGGGAGAGTCTGGCCATCTGGCCGCTCCCATTTGAACTTGTACTTTCGGTTTGCTACCGATTTGGTGCCGCGGCTCGTCTTGTGTGTTGTGTGCGTCTGTTTTCTTGTTCCCCTCCTCATTCGTTTTACTCTCTCTGTACCCATGGGGCAACAACTAACCACCCCTTTAAGCCTTACTTTAGGCCACTGAAAAGAAGTTCAAAACTGCGCGCACAATCAGTCGATCGACGTCAAAAGTAAAAAGTGGGTGACTTTCTGTTCCTCGGAATGGTCGACCTTTGAGGTTGGTTGGCCTGGCCTAGGGACAGGACCTTTAATGCTGATATTATCTCACAGGTCAAGGTATGAGTCTTTCAACCAGGACCCCATGGACACCCTGACCAGGTTCCCTATATCACCGTGTGGGAAGACCTGACCCAAGACCCTCCCCTAATAAAGGCTATAAAGACTCCATTACAGATGCAGGAAATAGGGTTAAAAAAGGTGAGCCATAGAACAGTTCATTGATGCCATAGGAATAGTCAGTCCTTGGTTCGTAGAAGGAGTCGTGGATGAGCAACATTAAAATGTACTCAAAAAAGATTTAAATGTGCATTTAAAGAAACAAAACAAGCCGTAACAAAGGCTGGAAAAACTTTATTGCAGATGTAGAGGATAGGGTTAAAGAAACAAACCGTAGAGCAATTTATCAGCGCTGTTAAAAAAAGTTTTGTCCTTGGTTTGCTGAAGAGGGTGTTGTAAATAAGAAACACTGGGAGTAAAAAAATATAAATCAGTGTACACTGGACAGCCCTCACCCTGTATTTAAATATTTTACTTAAAGTAAATGTTACCTGTTGTAAAATTAATATTACTATGTAAAATGAGAAATTGTGGTAACAAAGTGTCCGGACTACCCATTCTATTTTTGTATTATGTGTTAACTCTACCCTATTATTAATAGGAATGCATGAACAGATTATGCTTGGTTTGCTTTACAAAAAATTGTAAATCAAAATATGCTGCAAATAGTTAAGATTGCACAAACCTACAAGAATGTAACAATTACAGATAGTAAGAGGCTACTATCATTATGGCTAAATGGTTACCCACCGTGTTTCATCCGCTAAAAAATTTGTTGTCTTATCAAAAAGAGATGTTACAAATGTTTAATGAAACCCGAATCACTAATTTCAGAGTAATGCAAAATGTTAGCGCATTTGTTGATTGGACTGTGTGCGCCTCAACATGTCTGTTTACGAAGTAACAATGCGTCAGATCTCCATGCCATGGGATTGTCTAGCCAGTTCTTAGGCTGTCTGCAGCAGCTTGAGTTGTTGTATTGAAATGGTACTGTTTTTTTATGTCCTTGACATGGGTGCCCAAGAAGCTAATTCCCCCTCAGATATGTTTCAATTTATCCTTAAAATGCCTTAAATATTATTGTGTTTGCTAAATGTATACTTGTATAAAAAATTTGTATTGCATTCTTATAATGTGTTAATTACGTCTACCTCTCAATGCAACCCTAGGGCCAAATGTAAGGACAGATTTTTGGGATGGAGAGGCTTGTATCTAGGTTCAGCTCTGGTAGACAAGTAACTTTGCTGCCGGATGACCTTCTCCTGCTCCTTGGGAGCCTGGCCAGTTCCTGGGGAGGAGGATAAAGGAATGTTTCTGAAAAACAGGTGGACATGCTTGGTGTCTCGGCTCTCTGGCCAAGATCCAAGACGGGATGCACTGCTTGCCTAAAATCTTAGCAATGAGCCACCCGTGTCCTTGGGGGCTTTAAGAGGGAGCCGGAGCAAGCCTCTGCTGCTGCTGTTTCATCCCAGGGGAACACACAGTCAAGCTAAATGTTAAACATGCCTGTAATGATTACTGATAATGTCTGATTCTCAGTATGGATCCTTTTCTGGTGCTTTGTGAAGATTGCCTAGTGATGCCCACAGTACTATAAATTCTGCTTACCATAAGTACAATGTAAACATGGATCAATTGGCTACTGTACTGAGGTGCTCTGTAATAGTCCCTTTGATAAGGGATTAACAAAATGGATTCACTTAAAAACAGGACATTCAGGACCTGCCGCTCTGCAGGGACATGTACAAAAATTGTCTAAGTCAAAAATCAAAATAAGGCTCCTCCTGGGATTTTCCCCCGGTGCTAAAGGAAAGGCATTGGGTCAATTAATGTCACCCCAAAACTGATTTAAAAAAAGGTAATTCACTAAAAAACAGAGTTTGGGAAAACTGGAAGCGGGGCAAGCCTCAGGCCCTCCCTACAGGGATCAGTGGACCCTCTTGCTATAATATCATTATAGCAATGGAGCCATGTTTATTGCAACATTCTGTTAATCTATGCTCCTTTACTGTCTTTCCTCTAAATAATTTTAGTGCACACTACAAGGCTTGCAGCGTATTTCTTGCAGATTAAACTAAAAGTAACTAAGTCTGTGCACAGCAGACAGCAGAAAAATAATTTGCTGTCACAAATTGGCATAGTCGACAGGATCTGCAAGTATACAAAGCAATGCCTTTCTTTAAAAAGAAAACTGAAGTTGTATGTGTAACTTGTGATGCTCCTGGCTGGAAAGACCCTCAGTTGGCCTCTTTGGCAAAAAAATGGGCTCTCTGCTCAGGATTGAGTAAAAATTAAAATGACAAGTTACGGAGTGCACAGCCTCCACAAGTTATTGAGGTTTGCAATCAGTGCCAGTAAAAAAGGGAAATAAACTATAGGCTTTGGGGAGGTGAGGATGGATTTTGTTATCTGCATACTGATGCATGTGCAAGCAATTTAATAAAAGGGGTACAAAATAAATATAAATTAAAAAATGCTGCCCTTTGGAGTCAAACCGCTAGGTGGTAATAAAAAAATTATCTAATTTGGCATGTTAAGAAATCAGGTAAAACCTGGAAAATGACTGTGGATTACAGAAGGTTTGAGTAAGTTACAAAAGGTTCGAGTAAGTTACAGAAGGTGTGAGAAAGTTACAAAATGTTATGGAAAGAAGACATTTTCAGTTATAAAACTATTAGTCTATTTTCTTTGACATAAAATCAAAATCTGATCCTCTGTTAAAGCAATGAGTTAAAGTAATCTATTATGTTCAAGTCTTGATGTCTCTGTTAAATTCTAACTGTTTAAAAATAGCTGCGAAAAGAGCAATGGTGAAATGGAGGGATCCAATCACCAATCAATGGAATGGACCTGATCTGGTACTGGAATGGGACGTGGGCTCCTAAGGGATGGGTTTTTCTATGCAGCCAATATGCCTTTACATAATTAGCCTCTGATAACTTCTGCAATTGCTCCCTGGGCCATGTGGCCCTGATGCTGACATCTGTATTTACAGCGGCGGATAGAACGCGTCGGCGGCATGCTTCACCTGAAGACTGTAATGGCAATGTCATCCTAATAGGAGAGGACACTGCCCTTGCCGTGGCTGTATCAGTAGTAAGTGTTCCTGGACTGGCCTTTGGAAATAACCGTGGACTGCGAAGGCTTGCATGTTTAGTGACCAAAACAATCTTACTGCTACTGGACTGTCCAATATAGCTAAAGAATTGGTTCAAGTTCGCTACGAAACCTCCTTTGTAATCAAAAATAATTGATATTTGGCTGTATGTTTCATCTCTCACCTAATGTCAGGCTGGAATGGTACTCAAAGACGGGTAAGACACTCAGCATCCTGTACCAACCTAAGACAGGGCTCTAGGCCAAGCTACCAGAGTTACCGATGATGGGTAAGGACAGGAATGACTGAGGGCAACCTAAGACAGAGGCCATTCTCAATTAAATAAAAAGGGGGTTGCGGCAGGTGTGGAAAGAGCACCGCCGCCCTTGCAAAAAAAAATAATATTCAATGCCAGAAATATCAGGCCCTCCATAGGGCAGTAGAAGACCTAGAGCAGACCATCGGTAAGCTAGAACAGTCTTTAACATCACGTTCAAAAGTAGTGTTGCAGAACAGAAGGAGGATGGTCTGATTGTTTTTTTTTTAAAAAGGGTTTATGTGCTGCTCTTAAAAAAAGTGCTACTTCTACACTGATCATTCAGGGATCATCAGGGACTCTATGGCTAAACTAAGAAAAACCCCTTAAAATTTTAAGATTAAAATCAGTACAAAAAGAAGATGAGGGAATGTAAGACCCCTGCTAAAAGTAAATATTAAAATAATTTTAGCAAGGGTTAAAAAGTTTGGCTGCTGACAATAGCCATTCTTTAAGATAACTGTGTCTCCACCTGCCTGCAGAATAACCTTGGGAAACTGCCTTGTGAAACTGCTCTGTGTAACTGTCTCATGTGATAACACTTGCAGGAGTCCAGAAGGTTCTGTGACCATTGTATAAATTTACCCCTTCCCTCACTAAAATCGCAACAAGAGTTTGCCATTCAAAATAGCCAATCACCAAACACCCCACATACATATGTCAATCAGGTGGCTATTGTCTTTAAAAAGTGCTGTTACCCCTGCTCAGGGCTCTCTTGCTCTAGACTGCCTGAGGTGTTGGGGAGCCCATTTACACAAACGTATTAAGAAATATACACTTGCTTTTGCATCTACTGGGTTGGAGTTTTGGGTCATTGGGCGACCACCCGAGCACGTTGGATTCCCAGATTTGGGGTCCTTCATTTTCGTTAGACAAGTGCATATAATGTCACCAACACAAACAGAAATATCATGTTTGTGTGCCACAGTTCCTCTAGCTTTCTCCCTAGAAAATACGAATGTGTAGATCTGGTGTTTCCATGTGAACCAATTAGTGTTTCCAAGCACAAAATTAAATGTTCCCTGATAAAAAACATTGAAAATAATAAGGTCCCTCGATAAAATCCAGGAAAAACAAACAAAGAGGCTGTCGCAATAACTGGGATTGAGTTAGCCAAAACAGAACCTGATATTTCTGGTTTCATCCAGTCATATCCGGACAAAGTGGTGTGGAATTAGTATGCAATGGAATGAGAAAATCACAGTAAAAATGGTTTTGGAGAAAAACAAAGTGTTTTCGCTAGGCAAGTGCATAAAATGTCGTCTATACAAACAGAAATATCATGTTTGTTTGCCACAGTTCCGCTAGCTTTCTCCCTAGAAAATACGAATGTGTAGAGCTGTTGTCTTCATGTGAAACCAATTAGTGTTTCCCAGCAGAAAATTAAATATTCCCTTATAAAAAACATTCAAAACAATAAAGTCCGTCGATAATATCCAGAAAAGACAAACACAGATGCTGTCGCAATATGTGGGATTGTGTTAGTCAAAACACAACCGGATATTCTGGTTTCATCCAGTCATTTCCGGACAAAGTGGTGTGCAATTCGTATACAATGGACACAGACAATCACAATAAAAATGCTTTGGAGAAAATCAAATTATTTTCATTGTGCAAGTGCATAAAATGTCACCCATATAAATAGAAATATTATGTTTGTTTGCCACAGTTCCTCTAGAATTGTCCCTTCAAAATATGAATGTGTAGAGCTGGTGTCTCCATGTGAAAGCTGTTAGTGTTTCCAAGCACAAAATTAAATGTTCCCTGATAAAAAACTTTCAAAACAATAAAGTCCATCGATAATATCCAGAAAAAACAAACACAGAGGCTGTCGCAACATGTGGGATTTAGTTCGCCAAAACACAACCGGATATTTCTGGTTTCATCCAGTCATATCCTGACAAAGTGGTGAGGAATTCGTATACAATGGACACAGACCATCACAATAAACATGGTTTTGGAGAAAAGCAAAGTCAATCCGTTAGGCAAGTGCATAAAATGTCATCTATACAAACAGAAATATCATGTTTGTTTGCAACAGCTCCTCTAACTTTCTCCATACAAAATATGAATGTGTAGAGCTGCTGTCTCCATGTGGAACCACTTAGTGTTTAAAGCACAAAATTCAAGGTTCCCTGATAAAAAATATTTAAAACAATAAAGTCCGTCGATAATATCCAGAAAACACAAACACAGAATCTGTCGCAATAACTGGCATTGAGTTAGCCAAAACACAACCGGATATTTCTGGTTACATCCAGTCATATACGGACAAAGTGGTGTGGAATTCGTATGCAATGGAATGAGAAAATCACAGTAAAAATGGTTTTGGAGAAAAGCAATGTCTTTTCCTTTGGCAAGTGTATAAAATGTCATGTATACAAACAGAAATATCATGTTTGTTTGCTACAGTTCCCTCAGTTTTCTCCCTAGAAATTACGAATGTGTAGAGCCAATTAGTTTTTCAAAGAACAAAATTAAATGTTGCCTGATAAAACACATTCAAAACAATAAAGTCCATCGATAATATCCAGAAAACAAAAACACAGAGGCTGTCGCAATATCTGGGATCCAGTTAGCCAAAACACAACCGGATATTTCTGGTTTCATCCAGTCATATCCAGACAAAGTGGTGTGGAATTCATGTACAATGGACACAGACAATCACAGTAAAAGTGGTTTTGGAGAAAAGCAAATTCTTTTCTTTAGGCAAGTGCATTAAATGTCATCTATACAAACAGAAATATCATGTTTGTTTGTCGTAGTTCCTCAAGCTTTCTCCCTACAAAATACGAATGTGTAGAGCTTGTGCTTAATGTGGAACCGATTAGTGTTTCCAAGCACAAAATTAAATGATACCTGATAAAAACATTCAAAACCATAATGTCCTTCGATAATATACGGAAAAAAAATAAAACAGAGAGGCTTTCAAAATATCTGGGATTGAGTTAGCCAAAACACAACCGGATATTTCTGGTTTCATCCACTCATATCTGGAAAAAGTGGTGTCGAATTCGTATGCAATGGACTGGGAACATCACAGTAAAAATGGTTTTGAAGAAAAGCAAAGATTTTCGTTAGGCAAGTACATAAAATGTCATCTATACAAACAGAAATATCATGTTTGTTTGCCGCAGTTCCTCTAGCTTTTTCCCTAGAAAATACGAATGTGTAGATCTGCTGTTTCCATGTGAACCAATTAGTGTTTCCAAGCACAAAATTAAATGTTACCTGGTAAAAAACATTCAGAACAATAAAGTCCATTGATAATATCCGGAAAACACAAACAAAGATGCTTTCACAATATTTGGGATTCAGTTAACCAAAACACAACCAGATATTTCTGTTTTCTTCCAGTCATATCTGGCCAAAGTGGTGTGGAATTTGTATGCAATAGACCAAGAAAATCACAGTAAAAATAATTTTGGAGAAAACCAAAGTCTTTTCGTTAGGCAAGTGCATAAAATGTCATCTATACAAACAGAAATAACATGTTTGTTTGCTGCATTTCCTCTAGCTTTCTCCCTAGGAAATACGAATGTTAGACCTCGTAATTCCATGTGGAACCCGTAAGTGTTTGAAGCACAAAATTAAGTGTTCCCTGATAAAAAACATTCAAAACCATAAAGTCTGTCGATGATATCCAGAAAACACAAACAAAGAGGCTGTCACAATATCTTGGATTGAGTTACAGAAAACACAACCGTTTATTTCTTGTTTCCTGCAGTCATAACCAGACAAGCTGGTGTGGAATTCGTATACAATGGACTGGGAACATCACAGTAAAAATGGTTTTGGAGAAAAGCAAAGATTTCCTTAGGCAAGTGCATAAAATGACATCTGTACAAACAGAAATGTCATGTTTGTTTGCCGCAGTTCCTCTAGCTTCCTAACTAAAAATACGAATGTGTAGAGCTGGTGTATCCATGTGGAACCAATTAGTGTTTCCAAGCACAAAATTAAATGATCCCTGATTAAAAAAACATTCAAAACAATAGTACATCGATAATGTCCAGAAAACACAAACAGAGAGGCAGTTGCAATATCTGGGATTGAGTCAGCGAAAACACAACCAGATATGTCTGCTTTCATCCCGTCATATCCAGACAAAGTCGTGTGGAATTCATATGCAATGGACCGAGAAAATGACAGTAAATATAGTTTTGGAGAAAAGCAAAGTCTTTTCGTTAGGCAAGTGCATAAAATGCCATCTATACAAAGAAATATCACGTTTGTTTGCCACAGTTCCTCTAGCTTTCTCCCAACAAAATACAAATGTGTAGAGCTGGTGTCTCCATATGGAACCAATTAGTGTTTCCCAGCACAAAATTAAATGTTCTCTGATATAATACATTCAAAACAATAAAGTCTGTTTATAATACAAGGAAAACACAAACAGAGAGGCTGTAGCAATATCTGGGATTGAGTTAGCCAAAGCACAACCGGATATTTCTGGTTTCATCCAATCATATGGGACAACGTGGTGTGGAATTCGTATGTAAAGGACCGAGAAAATCGCAGTAAAAATTTTTTTAGAGGAAAGCATGTCTTTTCGTTAGGAAAGTGGATAAAATGTCATCTTCACCAAACAGAAATATGTTTGTTTGCTGCAGTTCCTCTAGCTTTCTCCCTAGAAAATACAAATGTGTAGAACTGGTGTCTCCATGTGGAACCAATTAGTGTTTCCATACACAAAATTAAATGTTCTCTGATAGAAAACATTCAAAACAATAAAGTCTGTTGATGATATTCAGAAAACACAAACAGAGAGTCTGTCGTAATCTCTGGGATTGAGTTAGCGAAAACATAACCGGATATTCCTGATTTCATCCAGTCATATCCGGACAAACTGTTGTGGAATTCTTATGCAATGGACTGGGAACATCACAGGAAAATGGTTTTGGAGAAAAGCAAAGATTTCCTTAGGCAGTGCATAAAATGTCATCTGTACAAACAAAAATATCATGTTTGTTTGCCACAGTTCCTCTAGCTTCCTAACTAAAAATACGAGTGTCTCCATGTGGAAAAAATTAGTGTTTCCAAGCACAAAGTTCAAGGTTCCCTGATAAAAAAACATTCAAAACAATAAAATAGTTCAATAATATCTGGAAAACACAAACACAGAGGCTTTCAAAATATCTGGGATTGAGTTAGCCAAAACACAACTGGATATTTCGGGTTTCATCCAGTGATATCCAGAGAAAGTTGTGTGGAATTCGTATGCAATGGACCGAGAGAATCACAGTACATCCGTTTGGAGAAAAGCAAAGTCTTTTCGTTAGGCAAGTGCATAAAATGTCATGTATAGAAACAGAAACATCATGTTTGTTTGCCGCAGTTCCTCTAGCTTTCTCCCTAAAAAATACGAATGTGTAGAGCTTGTGTCTCATGAGGAGCCATCTATTTTTTCCCAGCACAAAAGTAAATGTTCCCTAATAAAAAATATTCAAAACAATAAAGTCCATCGATAATATCCAGAAAAAACAAACACAGAGGCTGTAGCAATATTTGGGATTGAGTTAGCCAAAACACAACCGGATATTTCGGGTTTCAACCAGTGTTATCCGGACAAAGTCGGGTGGAATTCGTATGCAATGGACCGAGAGAGTTACAGTAAAAATGGTTTTGGAGAAAATCAAAGTATTTTCATTAGGCAAGTGCATCGAATCTCATGTATACAAACAGAAATACCATGTTTGTTTGCCCCAGTTCCTCTAGCTTTCTCCCTAGAAAATACGGATGTGTAGAGCTGGTGTCTCCATGTGGAAATAATAGTGGTTCAAAGCACAAAATTAAATGTTCCGTGATAAAAAACATTCAAAACAATAAAGTCCATCGATAATATCCAAAAAACACAAACCCAATTGCTTTCAAAATATCTGGAATTGAGTTAACCAAAACACAACCGTATATTTCTGGATTAATCCAATCATGTCCGGACAAAGTGATGTGGAACTCTTATGACATGGACCGGGAACATCACAGTGAAATGGATTTGGTGAAAAGCAAAGTCTTTTCATTAGGCAAGTGCATAAAATAAGATCTATACATAGAAATATCATGATTGTTTGCCGCAGTTCCTCTAACTTTCTTCCCAGAAAATATTGAATGTATTTAGCTTGTGTCTCCATGTTGAACCAATTAATGTTTCCCAGCACAAAATTAAATATTCCCTGATAAAAAAACATTCAAAACAATAAAGTCCATCGATAATATCCAGAAAACACAAACACAGAAGCTGTAGCAATATCTGGGATTAAGTTAGCCAAAACACAACTGGATATTTCTGGTTTCGTCCAGTCATATCCGGAGAAACTGGTGTGGAATTCGTAGGCAATGGACCCAGAAAATCATGGTAAAAAATTTTTGCAGAAAAGAAATCTTTTAGTCAGGCAAGTGCATATAATGTCACCTATACCAACAGAAATATCATGTTTGTTTGCCGAAGTTCCTCTAGCTTTCTCCCTAGAAAATACAAATGTGTACAGCTTGTGTCTCCATTTTAAACCAATTAGAGTTTCCCAGTAGAAAATTAAATGTTCCCTGATAAAAAACATTCAAAACAATAACGTTCATCAATAATATCCAGAAAACACAAACAGAGAGGTTGTCGCAACATTTGGGATTGATTTAGCCAAATCTCAACCGTATATTTCTGTTTTCATGCAGTCATATCTGGAAAAGGTGGTGTGGAATTTGTATGCAATGGACCGAGAAAATCACAGTTAAAAAAATATTTGGAGAAAAGCAAAGTCTTTTCGTTAGGCAAGTGCATAAAATATCATCTATACATAGAAATATCATGTTTGTTTGCCGCAGTTCCTCTAACTTTCTTCCTAGAAAATACGAATGTATAGAGCTTGTGTCTCCATGTTGAACAAATTAGTGTTTCCCAGCACAAAATTAAATGTTCTCTGACAAAAAACAATCAAAACAATAAAATCCATCGATAACATCTGGAAAACTCAAACACATAAGCTGTCACAATATGTGGAATTTAGTTATCCAAAACACAACCGGATATTTCTGGTTTCATCCAGTCATATCTGGAAAAAATGAAGTAGAATTCGTATGCAGTGGACCGAGAATACCACAGTAAAAATGGTTTTGGAGAAAAGCAGTCTTTTCTTTAGGCTAGTGCATAAAAGGTCATCTATACAAACAGAAATATCATGTTTGTTTGCCAAATTTTCTCAAGCTTTCACCCTAGAATATACGAATTTGTGGAGCTGGTGTCTCCACGTGGAATGAATTAGTGTTTCCAAACACAAAATTAAATGTTCCCTGATAAAAAACATTCAAAACAATAAAGTCCATCGAAAATATCCGGAAAACACAAACAAGAGTCTGTAGCAATATCTGGAATTGAGTTAGCCGAAACACAACTGGATATTTCGGGTTTCATCCAGTCATATCCTGACAAAGTGGTGTGGAATTCGTATACAATGGACACATACAATCACAGTAAAAATTGTTTTGGGGAAAAGCAAAGTCTTTTCGTTAGGCAAGTGCATAAATTGTCATGTATGCAAACAGAAATATCATGTTTGTTTGCCACAGTTCCTCTAGGTTTCTCCATAGAAAATATGAATGTGTAGTGCTGTTTTCTCTATGTGGAACCAATTAGTGTTTCCCAGTACAAATTTAAATGTTCCCTGATAAAAAACATTCAAAACAATAAACTCCATCCATGATATCCATAAAACACAAACAGAGATTCTTTCACAATATTTGGTGTTCAGTTAACGAAAACACAACAAAATATTTCTGGTTTCATCCACTCATATCTTCACAGAGTGGTGTGGAATTCACATGGAATGAACAGAGAAAATCACAGTAAAATTGGTTTTGGAGAAAAGCAAAGTCTTTTTGTTAGGCAAGTGCATAAAATGTCATCTATACAAACAAATATCATGTTTGTCTGCCGCAGTTCTTCTAGTTTTCTCCCATGAAAATACGAATGTGTAGAGCCTGTGTCTCCATGTGAAACCAATTAGTGTTCCCCAGTACAAAATTAAATGCTCCCTGATAAAAACATTCAAAACAAAAAGTGCATCAATAATATCCAGAAAACACAAACACAGAGGCTGTCACAATATCTGCGATTGAGTTAGCCAAAACACATCTGCATATTTATGGTTTCATCCAGTCATATCCAGAGAAAGCGGTGTGGAATTCGTATGCAATGGACTGGAAACATCACAGTAAAATGGTTTTGGAGAAGAGCAAATTCTTTTCATTAGGCAAGTGCATAAAATGTCATCTACACAAACAGAAATATCATATTTGTTTGCCGCAGTTCCTCTAGCTTTCTCCCTAGAAAATAGGAATGTGTAGAGCTGGTGTCTATATGTTCAAACAATCAGTGTTTTCCAGCACAAAATTGAATGTTCCCTGAGAAAAAGCATTTAAAACAAAAAGTGCATCGATAATATCCAGAAAACACAAACACAGAGGCTGTCCAAATATGCAGGATTGAGTTCGCCAAAAAAAAACAGATATTTCCAGTTTCATCCAGTCATATCGGGACAAAGTGGTGTGGAATTCGTATGCCATGGACCAGAATCATCACAGTAAATACGGTTTTGGAGAGAAGCAAAGTCTTTCCATTAGGCAAGGGTATAAAATGTCCTCTATACAAACAGAAATATCAGGTTTGATTGCCCCAGTTCCTCTAGCTTCCTCCTGGAAAATACGAATGTGCAGAGCTGTTGTCTCCATGTGGAAACCATTAGTGTTTCCAAGCACAAAATTATATGTTCCTTGATAAAAAAACATTGCAAACAAGAAAGTCCATCGAATATATCCAGAAAAAACAAACAGACATGCTTTTTCAATATTTGGTATTCAGTTAACCAAAACACAACCGGATATTTCTAGTTTCATCCAGACATATCCGGACAAAGTGGTGTGGAAAGCGGATACAGTGGACACAGACAATCACAGTAAAAAATGGTTTTGGATAAAAGCAAAGTCTTTTTGTTAGGCAAGTGCATAAAATGTCACATATACAGAAATATGATTGTTTACTGCAGTTCTTCTAGCTTTCTCCCTAGAAAATACAAATGTGTACAGCTGGTGTCACCATGTGGAAACAATTAGTGTTTCCTAGCACAAAATTAAATGTTCCCTTAAAAATATTCAAAACCATAAAGTCCATCGATAATATCCAGAAAACACAAACAGAGAGGCTGTCGCAAAATCTGGGAGTGAGTTAGCCAAAATACAAACGGATATTTCAGGTTTCCTCCACTAATATCCGAACAAAGTTGTGTGGAATTCGTAAGCAATGGGTACAGACAATCTCAGTAAAAATAGTTTTGGAGAAAAGCAAAGTTATCTCTTTAGGCAAGTGCATAAAATGTCATCTACACAAACAAAAATATCATGTTTGTTTGCCACAGTTCCTCTAGCTTTCTCCCTAGAAAATATGAATGTGTAGAGCTGGTGACTCCATGTGGAAACAATTAATGTTTCCCAGCACAAAATTAAATGTTCCCTGATAAAAAACATTCAAAACAAAATGTCAGTTGATAATATCCATAAAACACAAACACAGAGGCTGTTGCAATATCTGGGATTGAGTTAGCCAAAACACAACCAGATATCTGGTTTCATCCAGTCATATCCGCACAAAGTGTTGTGGAATTCGTATGAAATTGACTGAGAAAATCACAGAAAAATGGTTTTGGAGAAAAGCAAAGACTTTTCATTAGGCAAATGCATAAAATGTCAACTATACAAACAAAAATATCATGTTTGTTTGCCGCAGTTCCTCTAGCTCTCTCCCTAGAAAATACGACTGTATACAGCTGATTTCTTCATTTGGAACCATTAGTGATTACAAGCACAAAATTAAATATTCTCTGATAAAAAACATCCAAAACAATAAAGTCCTTCGATAATATTCAGAAAACACAAACTCAGAGGCTTTTGCAATATCTGGGATTGAGTTAGCCAAAACACAACCGGATATTTCTGGTTTCATCCAGTCATATCCGCACAAAGTGTTGTGGAATTCGTATGAAATTGACTGAGAAAATCACAGAAAAATGGTTTTGGAGAAAAGCAAAGACTTTTCATTAGGCAAATGCATAAAATATCATCTATACAAACAGAAATATCATGTTTGTTTGCCGCAGTTCCTCTAGCTCTCTCCCTAGAAAATACGACTGTATACAGCTGATTTCTTCATTTGGAACCAATTAGTGATTCCAAGCACAAAATTAAATGTTCTCTGATAAAAAACATCCAAAACAATAAAGTCCTTCGATAATATTCAGAAAACACAAACTCAGAGGCTTTTGCAATATCTGGGATTGAGTTAGCCAAAACACAACCGGATATTTCTGGTTTTATCCAGTCATATGCGGACAAAGTGGTGTGGAATTCGTAAGAAATGGACCGAAAAAATCACAGTAAAAATGGTTTTGGATAAAAGCAAAGTCTTTTCCTTAGCCAAGTGCATAAAATGTCATCTATGCAAATAGAAACATCATGTTTGTTTTTCGCAGTTCCTCTACCTTTCTCCCTAGATAATAAAATTGTGTAGAGCTGGTGACTCCATATGGAACGAATTAGTGTTTCCAAGCACAAAATTAAATGTGCCCTGATAAAAAATATTCAAAACAATAAACTCTGTCGATAATATCCGGAAAACACAAACAGAGAGGCTGTAGCAATATCTGGGATTGAGTTAGCCAAAACACAACCGGATATTTCTGGTTTCATCCAGTCATATCCGGACAAAGTGTAGTGGAATTCGTATGCAATGGACCTTGAAAATCATAGTTAAGATGGTTTTGGAGGAAAGCAATGTCTTTTCGTTAGGCAAGTGCATAAAAGGTCATCTACACAAACAGAAATATCATGATTGTTTGCCACAGTTCCTCTAGCTTTCTCCCTAGAAAATACGAATGTGTAGAGCTGGTGTCTCCATGTGGAGCCAACTATTGTTTCCCAGCACAAAATTAAATGTTCCCTAATAAAAAACACTCAAAACAATAAAGTCCATCAATAATATCCAGAAAACACAAAGAGAGAGGTTGTCGCAATCTCTGGGATTGAGTTAGCCAAAACACAACCAGATATTTCTGGTTTCATCCAGTCATATCCGGACAAAGTGGTGTGGAATTCTTATGCAATGGGCCAAGAAAATCACAGTAAAAATGGTTTTGGAGAAAAGCAAAGTGTTTTCCCTCGGCAAGTGCTTAACATGTCATCTATACAAACAGAAATATCATGTATGTTTGCCCCAGTTCCTCTAGTTCTCTCATAGAAAATATGAATGTTAGAGCTGGTGTCTCCATGTAGAACCAATTAGTGCTTGCAAGCACAAAATTAAATGTTCCCTGATAAAAAATATTTAAAAGAGTAAAGTCCGTCGATAATAGCCAGAAAATACAACCAGAGAGGCTGTCGCAATATCTGGGACTGAGTTAGCCAAAACACAACCGGATATTTCTGGTTTCATCCATTCATATCCTGACAAAGTGCTGCAGAATTCGTATGCAATGGACTGAGAAAATCACAGTAAAAATTGTTTCGGAGGAAAGCAATTCTTTTCGGTAGGCAAGTGCATAAAATGTCATTTATACCAACAGTAATATCATGTTTTTTTGCCGGTGTTCCTCTAGCTTTCTCCATAGAAAATACGAATGTGTATAGCTGGTTTCTCCATGTGGAACCAATTAGTTTTTCCAAGCACAAAATTAAATGTTACCTGATAAAAAGCATTTGAAACAATAAAGTCCATGGATAATATTTGGAAAAAACAAACACAGAGGCTGTCGTAATATCTGGGATTGAGTTAGCCAAAACACGACCAGATATTTCTGGTTTTCTCCAGTCATATCCAGACAAATTGGTGTGGAATTCGTATGCAATGAACCAAGAAAATCACATTAAAATGGTTTTGGAGAAAAGCAAAGTCTTTTCATTAGGCAATTGTATAAAATGTCATCTGTACAAACAGAAATATCATGTTTGTTTGCCGCAGAAATAAAAAGAATCATCAGAAATTACTACAAGGACTTGTATGCCAGCAAACAGGGAAATCTATCAGAAATGGACAGATTCTTGGACACATACAACCTACCTAAATTGAGCCAGGAAGACATAGAAAACCTAAACAGACCCATAACTGACACAGAAATTGAAACAGTAATAAAGCCCCTCCCAACAAAGAAAAGCCCAGGACCAGATGGATTCACTGCTGAGTTCTACCAGACATTTAGAGAAGAACTAACTCCAATTCTTCTCAAACTATTCAGAGCAATCGAAAAAGAGGGAATCCTCCCAAATTCTTTCTATGAAGCCACCATCACCTTAATTCCTAAGCCGGAGAAAGATGCAGCATTGAAAGAGAATTACAGACGAATATCCCTGATGAACATAGACGCAAAAATCCTCAATAAAATTCTGGCCAATAGAATGCAACAACACATCAGAAAGATCATCCATCCAGACCAAGTGGGATTTATCCCTGGTATGCAAGGATGGTTCAACGTACGCAAAACAATCAACGTAATAAAAAAATTAAAAAAAAAAGAAAAAAATGGTTTTGGATAAAAGGAAAGTCTTTTCGTTAGTCAAGTGCATAAAATGTCACCTATAATAACAGAAATATCATGTTTGTTTGCCACATTTCCTCTAGCTTTCTCCCTAGCAAATAAGAATGTGTAGAGCTGGTGTCCCCATGATGATGCAATTAGTGTTTCTACGGTACAAAATTAAATGTTCCCTGATAAAAACATTCAAAACAATAAAGTGCATCGATAATATCCAGAAAACACAAACACAGAGGCTTTCACAATATTTCGGATTGAGTTAGCCAAAACACAACCGTGTATTTCTGGTTTCATCCAGTCATATCCGGACAAAGTGGTGCGGATTTCGCATGCAATGTACCAAGAAAATAACAGTAAAAATGGTTTTGAAGAAAAGCAAAGTCTTTTCATTAGGCAATTGTATAAAATGTCATCTGTACAAACAGAAATATCATGTTTGTTTGCCGCAGTTCCTCTAGTTTTCTCCCTAGAAAATAAGAATCTGTAGAGCTGGTGTCTCAATGTGGAACCAATTACTCTATCCAAGCTCAAAATAATATGTTCCCCTGATAAAAACATTCAAAACAATAAAGTCCATCGATAATATCTGGAAAACACAAAAACAGAGGCTGTCGCAAAATCTGGGAATGAGTTAGCCAGAACAAAACCAGTATATACGGTTTCATCCAGTCATATCCGGACAAAGTGGTGTGGAATTCGTATGCAAGGGACCGAGAAAATCAGAGTAAAAATGGTTTTGGAGAAAAGCAAAGTCTTTTTGTTAGGAAAGTGCATAAAATGTCATCTAAACAAACAGAAATATCATGTTTGTTTGTCACAGTTCTCTAGCTTTCTTCCTAGAAAATAAGAATGTGTAGAGCTGGTGTCCCCATGATGAACCAATTAGTGTTTCTACGGTACAAAATTAAATGTTCCCAGATAAAAAATTTCAAAACAATAAAGTGCATCGATAATATCCAGAAAACACAAACACAGAGGCTTTCACAATATTTCAGATTGAGTTAGCCAAAACACAACTGGATATTTCTGGTTTCATCCAGTCATATCCGGACAAAGTGGTGTGCAGTTCGCAAGCAATGGACCAAGAAAATCACAGTAAAAATGGTTTTGGAGAAAAGCAAAGTCTTTTCGTTAGGCAAGTACATAAAATGTCATCTACACAAACAGAAATATCAAGTTTGTTTGCTGCAGTTCCTCCAGCTTTCTCCCTAGAAAATACGAATATGTAGAGGTGGTGTTTCCATGTAGAACCAATTAGTGATTCCAAGCACAAAATAAAATGTTCCCAGATAAAAGACATTCAAAACAATAAAGTCCATTGAAAATATACAGAAAAAAACAAACACAGAGTGTGTAGCAATATCTGGGATTGAGTTAGCCAAAACAAAACCGGATATTTCCGGTTTCATCCAGTCATATCCGGACAAAGTGGTTTGGAATACGTATGCAATGGACTAAGCAAATCACAGTAAAAATGGTCTTGGAGAAAAGCAAAGTCTTTTCGTTAGGCAAATGCATAAAATGTCATCTATACAAACAGAAATATCAGGTTTGTTTGCCGCAGTTCCTCTAGATTTCTCCGTAGAATTACGAATGTGTAGAGCTGGTGTCTCCATGTGAAACCAATTAGTGTTTCAATGGTATAAAATTAAATGTTCCCTGATAAAAAAACATCAAAAAAATAAACTCTGTGGATAATAATGTGAATACACCAACACAGACTCTGTAGCAATATCTGGCATTCAGTTAGCCAAAAGAAAACCGGATATTTCTGGTTTCATCCAGTCATATCCGGACAAACTGCTGTGGAATTCGTATGCAATGGACTGAAAAAATCACAGTAAAAATGGTTTTGGAGAAAAGCAAAGTCTTTGTGTTAGGCAACTGCATAAAACGTCATCTACACAAATAGAAATATCATCTTTGTTTGTCGAAGTTTCTCTAGCTTTCTCCCTAGCAAATAAGAATGTGTAGAGCTGGTGTCTCCATGTGGAACCAATTAGTGTTTCCAAGCACAAATTTAAATGTTCCCTGAGAAAAAACATTCAAAAGAGTAAAGTCCATGGATAATATCAGGAATACACAAACACAGAGCTGTAGCAAT
This sequence comes from Lepus europaeus, assembly GCF_033115175.1. Classification (NCBI taxonomy): domain Eukaryota; kingdom Metazoa; phylum Chordata; class Mammalia; order Lagomorpha; family Leporidae; genus Lepus; species Lepus europaeus. The sequence goes on from NW_026909177.1 coordinate 6,860,317, forward strand.
ATCTGGGATTGAGTTAGCCAAAAGAAAAACCGGATATTTCTAGTTTCATCCAGTCATATCCGGACAAAATTGTGTGGAATTCCTATGCAATGGAACGAGAAAATCACAGTAAAAATGGTTTTGGAGAAAAGCAAAGTCTTTTCGTTAGGTAAGTGCATAAAATGCCATCGATAGAAACAGAAATATCATGTTTGTTTACTAAAGTTCCTCCAGCTTTCTCCCTAGAAAATATGAATGTTTGGAGCTGGTGTCTCCATGTGAACCAATTAGTGTTTAAACGGTAAAAAATTAAATGTTCCCTGATAAAAAAATATTCAAAAAAATAAAGTTCGTGTATAATATCAGGAATACACAAACAAAGAGGCTGTATCAATATCTGGGATTGAGTTAGCCAAAACACAACCAGATATTTCCGGTTTCATGCAGTCATATCCAGACAAACTGGTGTGGAATTCGTATGAAAAGGACTGAGAAAATCACAGTAAAAATGGTTTTGGAGAAAAGAAAAGTTTTTCCTTAGGTAAGTGCATAAAATGTCATCGATACAAACAGAAATATCATGTTTGTTTGCTAAAGTTCCTCTAGCTTTCTCCGTATAAAATACGAATATGTAGAGCTGGTGTTCCCATGATGAACCAATTAGTGTTTCAACGGTACAAAATTAAATGTTCCCTGATAAAAACATTCAGAACAATAAGTCCCTCGATAACATCCAGAAAACACAAACACAGAGGCTTTCACAATATTTCGGATTGAGTTAGCCATAACACAACTGGATATTTCTGGTTTCATTCAGTCATATCCGGACAAAATGATGTGGAATTTGTATGCAATGGACCGAGAATATCACAGTAAAAATGGTTTTGGAGAAAAGCAAAGTCTTTTCCTTAGGCAAGTGAATAAAATGTCATCTACACAAACAGAAATATCATGTTTGTTTGCAGAAGTTCGTCTAGCTTTCTCCCTACAAAACATAATGTGTAGAGCTGGTGTCCCCATGTGGAACCAATCAGTGTTTCCAATCACAAAATTAAGTGTTCCCTGAAAAAAAAACATTGAAAAAAATAAAGTCCGTGGAAAATATCAGGAATACACAAACACAGACTCTGTAGCAGTATCTGGCATTGAGTTAGCAAAAACACAACCAGATATTTCCGTTTTCATGCAGTCATATTCGGATAAAGTGGTGTGGAATTCGTATGCAATGGACTGAGAAAATCACAGTAAAATGGTTTCGGAGAAAAGCAAAGTCTTTTCGTTAGGCAAGTGCATAAAATGTCAATATACAAACAGAAATATCATGATTGTTTGCTGCAGTTCCTCTAGCTTTCTCCATAGAAAATACGAATGTGTGGAGATGGTGTCCCCATGATGAACCAATTAGTTTTTCCAAGCACAAAATAAAATGTCCCGTGATAAAAAAAATTCAAAAAAAAAAAGTCCGTGGAAGATATCAGGAATACACAAACACAGAGGCTATAGCAATATTTTGGATTGAGTTAGCCGAAACACAACAGGATATTTCTGGTTTCATCCAGTCATATCCGGAAAAAGTGGTGTGGAATTCGTATGCAATGGACCAAGAAAATCACAGTAAAAATGGTTTTGGAGAAAAGCAAAGGCTTTTTGTTAGGCAAGTGCATAAAATGTCATCTATACAAACAGAAATATCATGTTTGTTTGCCACAGTTCCTCTAGCTTTCTCCCTAGAAAATACGAATGTGTACAGCTGGTGTCCCCATGATGAACCAATTAGTGTTTCTATGGTACAAAATTAAATGTTTCCTGATGAAAACATTCAAAACAATAATGTCCATCGATAATATCCAGAAAACACAAACACAGAGGCTTTCACAATATTTCGGATTGAGTTAGCCAAAACATAACCGGATATTTCTGGTTTCATCCAGTCATGTCCGGACAAACTGGTGTGGAGTTCGTATGCAATGGACTGAGGAAATCACAGTAAAGGTGGTTTTGGAGAAAAGCAAAGTCTTTGCGTTAGGCAAGTGCATAAAATGTCATCAATACAAACAGAAATATCATGTTTGTTTGCCACAGTTCCTCTAGCTTTCTCCCAAGAAAATACGAATGTGTAGAGCTGGTGTCTCCATGTGGAACCAATTACTGTATCCAAGCTCAAAGTAAAATGTTCCCAGATAAAAAACATTGAAAGCAACAAAATCGGTTGATAATATCCAGAAAACACAAACGCAGAGGCTGTAGCAATATCTGGGATTGAGTTAGCCAAAAAAAAAAAAACCGGATATTTCCGGTTTCATCCAGTCATATCCAGACAATCTGATGTGGAATTCGTTTGCAATGGACCGAGAAAATCGCAGTAAAAATGGTTTTGGAGAAAAGCAAAGTCTTTTCGTTAGGCAAGTGCATAAAATGTCATCTATACAAACAGAAATATCATGTTTGTTTACCGCAGTTCCTCTAGCTTTCTCCCTAGAAAATACGAATGTGTAGAGCTGGTGTTCCCATGATGAACTTATTCGTGTTTCCAAGCACAAAATTAAATGCTCCCTGATAAAAAACATTGAAAAAAATAAAGTCCGGGGATAATATTAGGAATACGCAAACACAGAGACTTTCACCATATTTGGGATTCAGTTAGCCAAAGAGGAACCGTATATTTTCAGTTTCATCCAGTCAAATCCGGACATAGTGGTTTGAAATGCATATTCAATGGACCGAGAAAATCACAGTAAAAATGGTTTTGGAGAACAGCAAAGTCTTTTCGTTAGGCAAGTGCATAAAATGTCATCTATACAAACAGAAATATCATGTTTGTTTGTCGCAGTTCCTCTAGCTTTCTCCGTAGAAAATACGAATGTGTAGAGCTGGTGTCCCCATGATGAACCAATTAGTGTTTCGCAGCACAAAATTAAATGTTCCTTGATAAAAAACATTCAAAACAATAAATTATGTGGATAATATCAGGAATACACAAATACACAAGTGTTAACAATGTCTGGGATTGAGTTAGCCAAAACAAAACCGGATATTTCCGGTTTCATCCAGTAATAACCAGACAAACTGGTGTGGAATTCGTATGCAATGCACTGAGAAAATCACAGTAATAATGATTTTGGAGAAAAGCAAAGAATTTTCATTGGCAAGTGCATAAAATGTCATCGATAAAAACAGAAATATGATGTTTATTTGCCACAGTTCCTCCAGCTTTCTCCCTAGAAAATACGAATGTGTAGAGCTTGTGTCTTCATGTGGAGCCAATTAGTGTTTCCAACACAAAATTAAGTGTTCTCCCAAAAAAAACATTGAAAAAACAAAGTCCGTGGATAATATCAGGAATACACACACAGAGGCTGTAGCAATATTTCGGATTGAGTTAGCCAAAATACAACCAGATATTTCTGGTTTCATCCAGTCATATCCGGACAAACTGGTGTGGAATTCGTATGCAATGCACCGAGAAAATCACAGTAAATATGGTTTTGGAGAAAAGCAAAGTCTTTGCGTTAGGCAAGTGCATAAAATATCATCTATACAAACAGAAATATCATCTTTATTTGCCGCAGTTCTTCTAGCTTTCTCCGTAGAAAATACGAATGTGTAGAGCTGGTGTCTCCAGGTGGAACCAATTACTGTATCCAAGCTCAAAATAAAATGTTCCCTGATAAAAAACATTCAAAATATTGAAATCCGTTGATAATATCAGGAATACACAAGCACAGAGGCTGTAGCAATATCTGCATTGAGTTAGCCAAAACAAAACCAGATATTTCCGGTTTCATCCAGTCATATCCACAGAAACTGTTGTGGTTTCGTACACAATGGGCTGAGAAAAGCAGTAAAAATTGTTTTGGAGAAAAGCAGTCTTTTCTTTAGGCAAGTGCATAAAATGTCATCTATACAAACAGAAATATCGTGTTTGTTTGCCGCAGTTCCTCTAGCTTTCTCCCTAGAAAATACAAATGTGTAGAGCTGGTGTCTCCATGTGGAACCAATTACTGTATCCAAGCTCAAAATAAATTATTCCCCGATAAAAAACATTCAAAACAATAAAATCTGTAGATAATAACCAGAAAAGACAAATTGAGATGCTGTAGTAATATCTGGGATTGAGTTAGCCAAAACAAAACCAGATATTTCCGGTTTCATCCAGTCATATCCGGACAAACTCTTGTGGAATTCGTATGCAATGGACCGAGAAAATTACAGTAAAAATGGTTTTGGAGAAAAGCAAAGTCTTTTCGTTAGGCAAGTGCATTAAATGTCATCTACACAAACAGAAACATCATGTTTGTTTGCCACAGTTCCTCTAGCTTTCTCCCTAGAAAATACGAATGTGCAGACCTGCTGTCTCCATGTGGAACCAATTAGTGTTTCCAAGCACACAATTAAATGTTTCCTGATAAAAATCATTCAAAACCATAAAGTCTGTGGATAATATCAGGAATACACAAGCACAGAGGTTGTAGCAATATCTAGGATTGAGTTAGCCAAAACAAATCCCGATATTTCTGGTTTCCTCCAGCCATATCCGGACAAACTGGTGTGGAATTCGTATGCAGTAGACTGATAAAACCAAGTAAAAATGGTTTTGGAGAAGAGCAGTCTTTTCGTTAGGCAAGTTCATAAAATGTCATCGATACAAACAGAATATCATGTTTGTTTACCGCAGTTCCTCTAGCTTTCTCCCTAGAAAATACGAATGTGTAGAGCTGGTATTCCCATGATGAACCAATTAGTGTTTCCCAAAACGAAATTAAACGTTCCCTGATAAAAACATTCAAAACAATAAAGTCCATCCATAATATCCAGAAAACACAAACACAGAAGCTGTAGCAATGATTCGGATTGAGTTAGCCAAAAAGAAACCGGATATTTCTGGTTTCATCCAGTCATATCCGGACAAACTGGTGTGGAATCGTATGCAATGGACTGAGAAAATCACAGTAGAAATGGTTTTGGAGAAAAGCAAAGTGTTTTCGTTAGGCAAGTGCATAAAATGACATCTATACAAACAGAAATATCATGTTTGTTTCCCACATTTCCTCTAGCTTTCTCCCTAGAAAATACAAATGTGTAGAGCTGGTGTCTCCATGTGGAACCAATTATTGTATCCAAGCTCAAAGTAAAATGTTCCCAGATTAAAAACATTGAAAACAATAAAATCGGTTGATAATATCCAGAAAACACAAACGCAGAGCCTGTAGCAATATCTGGGATTGATTTAGCCAAAACAAAACCGGATATTTCCGGTTTCATCCAGTCATATCCAGACAAACTGATGTGGAATTCGTTTGCAATGGACTGAGAAAATCGCAGTAAAAATGGTTTTGGAGAAAAGCAAAGTTTTTTTGTTAGGCAAGTGCATAAAATGTCATCTATACAAACAGAAATATCATGTTTGTTTGCCGCAGTTCCTCTAGCTTTCTCCCTAGAAAATACGAATGTGTAGAGCTGGTGTTCCCATGATGAACCAATTCATGTTTCTAAGCACAAAATTAAATGTTCCCAGATAAAAAACATTCAAAACAATAAGTCCCTCGATAATATCCAGAAAACACAAACACAGAGGCTTTCACAATATTTTGCACTGAGTTATCCAAAACACAACCGGATATTTCTGGTTTCATCCAGTCATATCCGGACAAAGTGGTGTGGAATTCGTATGCAATGGACCGAGAATATCACAGTAAAAGTGGTTTTGCAGAAAAGAAAAGTCATTTCGTTAGACAAGTGCATAAAATATCATATATACAAACAGAAATATCAAGTTTGTTTGCAGAAGTTCCTCTAGTTTTCTCCCTAGAAAATACGAATGTGTAGAGCTGGTGTTCCCATGATGAACTTATTCGTGTTTCCAAGCACAAAATTAAATGCTCCCTGATAAAAAACTTTGAAAAAAATAAAGTGCGTGGATAATATTAGGAAATCGCAAACACAGAGACTTTCACCATATTTGGGATTCAGTTAGCCAAAGAGGAACCAGATATTTTCGGTTTCATCCAGTCATATGTGGACAAACTGGTGTGGAATTCATATGCAATGGACTGAGAAAATCACAGTAAAAATGGTTTTGGAGAAAAGCAAAGTCTTTTCGGTAGGCAAGTGCATAAAACGTCATCTAGACAAACAGAAATATCATGTTTGTTTCCCATAGTTCCTCTAGCTTTCTCCCTAGAAAATACCAATATGTAGAGCTGGTGTCTACATGTGGAACCAATCAGTGTTTCCAAGCAAAAAATTAAATGTTCCCTAAAAAAAAAAACATGCAAAAAAATATAGTCCTTGGATAATATCACGAATACACAAACACAGAGGCTGTAGCAATATTTCAGATTGAGTTAGCCAAAACACAACCAGATATTTCTAGTTTCATCCAGTCAGATCCGGACATAGTGGTTTGAAATGCGTATTCAATGGACTGAGAAAATCACAGTAAAAATGGTTTTGGAGAACAGCAAAGTCTTTTCGTTAGGCAAGTGCATAAAATGTCATCTATACAAACAGAAATATCATGTTGGTTTGTCGCAGTTCCTCTAGCTTTCTCCGTAGAAAATACGAATGTGTAGAGCTGGTGTCCCCATGATGAACCAATTAGTGTTTCGCAGCACAAAATTAAATGTTCCTTGATAAAGAACATTCAAAACAATAAATTATGTGGATAATATCAGGAATACACAAATACACAAGTGTTAACAATGTCTGGGATTGAGTTAGCCAAAGCAAAACCGGATATTTCCGGTTTCATCCAGTAATATCCAGACAAACTGGTGTGGAATTCATATGCAATGCACCGAGAAAATCACAGTAATAATGATTTTGGAGAAAAGCAAAGAATTTTCATTGGCAAGTGCATAAAATATCATCGATAAAAACAGAAATAAGATGTTTGTTTGCCGCAGTTCCTCCAGCTTTCTCCCTAGAAAATACGAATGTGTAGAGCTTGTGTCTCCATGTGGAGCCAATCAGTGTTTCCAAGCACAAAATTAAGTGTTCCCTCAAAAAAAACATTGAAAAAAACAAAGTCCGTGGATAATATCAGGAATACACAAACACAGAGGCTGTAGCAATATTTCGGATTGAGTTAGCCAAAATACAACCAGATATTGCTGGTTTCATCCAGTCATATCCGGACAAACTGGTGTGGAATTCGTATGCAATGCACCGAGAAAATCACAGTAAATATGGTTTTGGAGAAAAGCAAAGTCTTTTCCTTAGGCAAGTGAATAAAATGTCATCTATACAAACAGAAATATCATGTTTGTTTGCCGCAGTTCCTCTAGCTTTCTCCATAGAAAATACGAATGTGTAGAGCTGGTGTCTCCAGGTGGACCAATTACTGTATCGAAGCTCAAAATAAAATGTTCCCTGATAAAAAACATTCAAAATATTGAAATCCGTTGATAATATCAGGAATACACAAGCACAGAGGCTGTAGCAATATCTGCATTGAGTTAGCCAAAACAGAACCGGATATTTCCGGTTTCATCCAGTCATATCCGCAGAAACTGTTGTGGTTTCGTACGCATTGGGCTGAGAAAACCAGTAAAAATGGTTTTGGAGAAAAGCAGTCTTTTCTTTAGGCAAGTGCATAAAATGTCATCTATACAAACAGAAATATCGTGTTTGTTTGCCACAGTTCCTCTAGCTTTCTCCCTAGAAAATACAAATGTGTAGAGCTGGTGTCTCCATGTGGAACCAATTACTGTATCCAAGCTCAAAATAAATTATTCCCCGATAAAAAACATTCAAAACAATAAAGTCTGTAGATAATAACCAGAAAAGACAAATTGAGATGCTGTAGTAATATCTGGGATTGAGTTAGCCAAAACAAAACCAGATATTTCCGGTTTCATCCAGTCATATCTGGACAAACTGGTGTGGAATTTGTATGCAATGGACTGAGAAAATTACAGTAAAAATGGTTTTGGAGAAAAGCAAAGTCTTTTCGTTAGGCAAGTGCATTAAATGTCATCTACACAAACAGAAACATCATGTTTGTTTGCCACAGTTCCTCTAGCTTTCTCCCTAGAAAATACGAATGTGCAGACCTGCTGTCTCCATGTGGAACCAATTAGTGTTTCCAAGCACACAATTAAATGTTTCCTGATAAAAATCATTCAAAACCATAAAGTCTGTGGATAATATCAGGAATACACAAGCACAGAGGTTGTAGCAATATCTAGGATTGAGTTAGCCAAAACAAATCCCGATATTTCTGGTTTCCTCCAGCCATATCCGGACAAACTGGTGTGGAATTCGTATGCAGTAGACTGATAAAACCAAGTAAAAATGGTTTTGGAGAAGAGCAGTCTTTTCGTTAGGCAAGTTCATAAAACGTCATCGATACAAACAGAAATATCATGTTTGTTTACCGCAGTTCCTCTAGCTTTCTCCCTAGAAAATACGAATGTGTAGAGCTGGTATTCCCATTATGAACCAATTAGTGTTTCCCAAAGCGAAATTAAACGTTCCCTGATAAAAACATTCAAAACAATAAAGTCCATCCATAATATCCAGAAAACACAAACACAGAAGCTGTAGCAATGATTCGGATTGAGTTAGCCAAAAAGAAACCGGATATTTCTGGTTTCATCCAGTCATATCCGGACAAACTGGTGTGAAATCGTATGCAATGGACCGAGAAAATCACAGTAGAAACGGTTTTGGAGAAAAGCAAAGTGTTTTCGTTAGGCAAGTGCATAAAATGTCATCTATACAAACAGAAATATCATGTTTGTTTGTCACAGTTCCTCTAGCTTACTCCCTAGAAAATACGAATGTGCAGAGCTGGTGTCTCCATGTGGAACCAATTACTGTTTCCAAGCACAAAATTTAATGTTCCCTGATAAAAAAATTCAAAGTAAAAAAGCCCGTGGATAATATTAGGAATACACAAACACAGAGGCTTTCAAAATATTTTGGATTGAGTTGACCAAAACAAAACCAGATATTTCCGGTTACATCCAGTCATATCCGGAGAAAATGTTGTGGAATTCGTACGCATTGGACTGAGAAAATCACAGTAAATGGTTTTGGAGAAAAGCAAAGTCTTTCTTTAAGCAAGTGCATAAAATGTCATCGATACAAACATAAATATCATGTTTGTTTGTCGCAGTTGCTCTAGCTTTCTCCCTAGAAAATACGAATGTGTAGAGCTGGTGTCTCCATGTGGAACTAATTAGTTTTTTCCATCACAAAATTAAATGTTCCCGGATAAAAAATATTCAAAACCATAAACTCCGTTGATACTATCCGGAAAAGACAAACACAGAGGCTGTAGCAATATCTGGGATTGAGTTAGCCAAAACAAAACCGGATATTTCCAGTTTCATCCAGTCATATCCAGAAAAACTGGTGTGGAAATCGTATGCAATGAACGGAGAAAATCACAGTAGAAATGGTTTTGGAGAAAAGCAAAGTGTTTTCTTTAGGCAAGTGCATAAAATGTCATCTAGACAAACAGAAATATCATGTTTGTTTGCCACAGTTCCTCCAGCTTTCTACTTAGAAAATAACAGTGTGTAGAGTAGGTTTCTCCATGTGGAACCAATTACTGTATCCAAGCTCAAAATAAATGTTCCAAAAAAAAACATACAAAACAATAGAGTCTGTCAATAATATCCGGAAAACACAAACACAGATGCTGTAGCAATATCTGGGATTGCGTTAGCCAAAAAAATCCGGATATTTCCGGTTTCATCCAGTCATATCCAGACAAACCGGTTTGTAATTCGTATGCAATGGACGGAGAAAGTCAAAGTAAAAATGATTTTGGAGAAAAGCAAAGTCTTTTCGTTAGGCAAGTGCATAAAATGTCATCTATGCAAAAGAAATATCATGTTTGTTTGCCGCAGTTCCTCTAGCTTTTTACCTAGAAATACGAATGTGTAGAGCAGGTGTCCCAATGATGAACCAAAAAGTGTTTAAGGGTACAAAATGATATGTTCCCTGATAAATAATTCAAAACCTTAAAGTTCATCGATAATATCCAGAAAACACAAACACAGAAGCTGTAGCAATATTTCAGATTGAGTTAGCAAAAACACAACCAGATATTTCTGGTTACATCCAGTCATATCCGGACAAAGTGGTGTGGAATTCGTATGCAATGGACCGAGAAAATCACAGTAAAAATGGTTTTGGAGAAATGCAAAGTATTTTCGTTAGGCAAGTGCATAATATGTCATCTATACAAACAGAATTATCATGTTTTTTTGCCGCAGTTCCTCTAGTTTTCTCCCTAGAAAATAAAATGTGTAGAGCTGGTGTCTCCATGTGGAACCAATTAATGTTTCAGCAGTAAAAAATGAAATGTTCCCAGATAAAAACATTCAAAAGAATAAAGTCCATCGATAATATCCAGAAAACACAAACAGAGAGGCTTTAGCAATATCTGAGATTGATTTATCCAAAATAAAACCGGATATTTCTGGTTTCATCCAGTCATATCTGGACAAAGTGGTGTGGAATTCGTATGCATTGGAACAAGCAAATCACAGTACAAATGGTTTTGAGGAAAAGAATAGTCTTTTCGTTAGGCAAGTGCATAAAACGTCATCTAAACAAACAGAAATATCATGTTTGTTTGCCACAGTTCCTCTAGCATTCTCCCTAGAATATACGAATGTTTAGAGCTGGTGTCTCCATGTGGAACCAATTAGTGATTCCAAGCACAAATTTAAATGTTCCCTGATAAAAAAAAAACATTCAAAACAATAAAGTCCATTGTTAATATGAGGAATACACAAACACAGAGGATGTAGATATATCTGGATTGAATTAGCCAAAAAAATCTAGATATTTCGGGTTTCATGCAGTCATATCCGGACAAACCGGTTTGGAATTCGTATGCAATGGACCGTGAAAATCACAGTAAAAATGGTTTTGGAGAACAGCAATGTCTTTTCGTTAGCCAAGTACATAAAATGTCATCTATACAAACAGAAATATCATGTTTGTTTGCCAAAGTTCCTCTAGCTTTTTACCTAGAAATACGAATGTGTACAGCTGGTGTCCACATGTGGAGCCAATTAGTGTTTCCAAAAACTAAATTAAATGTTCCCTAATAAAAAATTCAAAACCATAAAGTCCATCGATAATATCCAGAAAACACACACACAGAGGCTTTCAAATATTTCGGATTGAGTTAGCCAAAACACAACCGGATATTTCTGGTTTCATCCAATCATATCCGGACAAACTGGTGTGGAATTCATATGCAATGGACTGAGAAAATCACAGTAAAAATGGTTTTGGAGAAAAGCAAGGTCTTTTCGTTAGGCAAGTGCATAAAATGTCATCTATACAAACAGAAATATCATGTTTGTTTCTCGCAGTTCCTCTAGCTTTCTACCTAGAAAATAATAATATGTAGAGCTGGTGTCTCCATGTAGAACCAATTACTCTATCCGAGCTCAAAATATAATGTTCCCGGATAAAAAAAAACATTCAAAACAATAAGGTCCATTGGTAATATCCAAAAAACACAAACCAGAGGCTGTAGCAATATTTCTGATTGAGGTAGCCAAAACACAACCGGATATTTCTGGTTTCATCCGGCCATATCCGGACACAGTCGTGTGGAATTCGTATGCAATGGACCGAGAAAATCAGAGTAAAAATGGTTTTGGAGAAAAGCAAAGTCTTTTCGTTACGCAAGTGCATAAAATGTCATCTATAAAAACAGAAATATCATGTTGGTTTGTTGAAGTTCCTCTAGCTTTCTCCCTAGAAAATATGAATATTTAGAGCTGGTTGCTCCATGTGGAACAAATTACTGTATCCCAGCTCAAAATAAAATGTTCCCAGATAAAAAAAACTTTCAAAACAATGAAGTCCATTGTTAATATCCAGAAAACACAAACACAGAGGCTGTAGCAATATCTGGGATAAGGTCAGCCAAAAAAAAACGGATATTTGCGGTTTCATCCGTTCATATCCGGACAAAGTGTTGTAGAATTCGTATGCAATGCATCGAGAAAATCAGAATAAAAATGGTTTTGGAGAAAAGCAAAGTCTTTTCGTTAGGGTAGTGCATAAAATGTCATCTATACAAACAGTAATATCACGTTTCTTTGCCGCAGTTCCTCTAGCATTCTCCCTAGAAAATACGAATGTGTAGAGCTGTGTCTCCATGTGGAACCAATTAGTGTTTCCTACGACAAATTAAATGTTCCCTGATAAAAACATTCAACACAATAAGTCCATGGATAAATCAAGAATACAGAATCACAGAGGCTGTAGCAATATCTGGGATTGAGTTAGCCAAAACACAACCGGATATTTCTGGTTTCATCCAGTCATATCCGGACAAACTGGTGTGGAATTTGTATGCAATTGACCAAGAAAATCACAGTAAAAATGGTTTGGAGAAAAGCAAAGTCTTTTCGTTAGGGTAGTGCATAAAATGTCATCTATACAAACAGTAATATCACGTTTCTTTGCCGCAGTTCCTCTAGCATTCTCCCTAGAAAATATGAATGTGTAGAGCTGGTGTCTCCATGTGGAACCAATTAGTGTTTCCTACGACAAATTAAATGTTCCCTGATAAAAACATTCAACACAATAAGTCCATGGATAAATCAAGAATACAGAATCACAGAGGCAGTAGCAATATCTGGGATTGAGTTAGCCAAAACACAACCGGATATTTCTGGTTTCATCCAGTCATATCCGGACAAACTGGTGTGGAATTCGTATGCAATTGACCAAGAAAATCACAGTAAAAATGGTTTGGTGAAAAGCAAAGTCTTTTCGTTAGGGTAGTGCTTAAAATGTCATCTATACAAAAGAAAATACCATGTGTATTTTCCACAGTTCCTGTAGCTCTCTCCCTAGAAAATAGGAATGTGTAGAGCTGGTGTCTCCATGTGGATCCAATTAGTGTTTCAATGATACAAAATTAAATGTTCACTGATAAAAACATTCAAAATGATAAAGTCCATCGACAATATCCAGAAAACACAAACACAGAGGATGTAGAAATATTTCGGATTGAGTTAGCCAAAACACAACCGGATATTTCTGGTTTCATCCAGTCATATCCGGACAAAGTAGCATGGAATTCGTATGCAATGGGCTGAGAAAATCATAGTAAAAATGGTTTTGGAGAAAAGCAAAGTCTTTTCTTTAGGCAAGTGCATAAAATGTCATCGATACAAACATAAATGTCGTGTTTGTTTGCCGCAGTTCCTCTAGCTTTCTCCCTAGAAAATACGAATGTGTAGAGCTGGTGTCTCCATTTGGAACAACTTAGTGATTCCAAGCACAAAAAAAATGTTCCCTGATAAAAACATTCAAAACAATAAAGTCAGTGGATAATATCAGGTATACAGAAACACAGAGGCTGTAGCAATATCTGGGATTGAGTTAGCCAAAACAAAACCGGATATTTCCGGTTTCATCCAGTCATATCTGGTAAACTTGTGTGAAATTCGTATGCAATGGACCGAGAACATCACAGTAAAAATGGTTTTGGAGAAAAGCAAAGTCTTTTTGTTAGGCAAGTGCATAAAATGTCATTGATATAAACAGAAATATCATGTTTGTTTGCCGCAGTTCCTATAGATTTCTACCTAGAAAATACGAATGTTTAGAGCTGGTGTCCCCGTGATGAACCAATTAGTGTTTCAACGGTACAAAATTAAATGTTCCCTGATAAAAACATTCATAACAAAAAAGTCCATCGTTAATATCCAGAAAACACAAACACAGAGGCTTTCACAATATTTCGGATTCAGTTAGCCAAACAAAATCCGGATATTTCTGGTTTCATCCAGTCATACCCGGACAAACTGGTCTGGAATTCATATGCAATGGACCGAGAAAACCACAGTAAAAATTGTTTTGGAGAAAAGCAAAGTCTTTGCGTTAGGCAAGTGCATAAAATGTCAACGATACAAACAGAAATATCAAGTTTGTTTGCCACAGTTCCTCTAGCTTTCTCCCTAGAAAATACGAATGTGTAATGCTGATCTCTCCATGTGGAACCAATTAGTGTTTCCATGCTCAAAATAAAATGTTCCCTGATAAAAAACATTCAAAACAATAAATTCCGTGGATAATATCAGGAATACACAAACCCAGAGGCTGTAGCAATATCTGGGATTGAGTTAGCCAAAACACAACTGGATATTTCCGATTTAAACCAGTCATATCCGGACAAACTGGTGTGGAATTCCTATGCAGTGAATCAAGAAAATAACAGTAACAATAGTTTTGGAGAAAAGCAGTGTCTTTTAGTTTGGCAACTGCATAAAATGTCATCTATATAACAGAAATATCATGTTTCTTTGCCGCAGCTCCTCTAGCTTTCTTCCTAGCAAATACGAATACGTAGAGCTGGTGTCTCCCTGTGGAACTAGTTACTGTATACAAGTCAAAATAAAATGTTCCCCTATAAAAAACATTCAAATCAATAAAGTCCATCGATAATATCCAGAAAACACAAACACAGAGGCTGTAGCAATGTTTGCAATTGAGTTAGCCAAAACAAATCCGGATATTTCCGGTTTCATCCAGTCATGTCCTGACAAACTGGTGTGGAATTCGTATGCAATGGACCGAGAAAATCAGAGTTAAAATGGTTTGGAGAAATGCAGAGTCTTTTCGTTAGTGTAGTGCATTAAATGTTATCTATACAAACAGAAATATCATGTGTGTTTCCCGCAGTTCCTCTAGCTTTCTTCCTAGCAAATACGAATACGTAGAGCTGGTGTTTCCCTGTGGAACTAGTTACTGTATAGAAGCTCAAAATTAAATGTTCCCTGATAAAAACATTCAAAACAATAAAGTCCATGGATAATATCAGGAATACACAAACACAGAGGCTGTAGCAATATCTGGGATTGAGTTAGCCAAAACAAATCCCGATATTTCTGGTTTCTTCCAGCCATATCCGGACAAACTGGTGTGGAATTCGTATGCAGTAGACTGATAAAACCAAGCAAAAATGGTTTTGGAGAAAAGCAAAGTCTTTTCGTTAGGCAAGTTCATAAAATGTCATCGATAGAAACAGAAATATGATGTTTCTTTGCCGCAGTTCCTCTAGCTTTCTCCCTGGAAAATACGAACACGTAGAGCTGTTGTCTCCCTGTGGAACCAGTTACTGTATACAAGCTCAAAATTAAATGTTTCCTGATGAAAACATTCAAAACAATAAAGTCCATCGATAATATCCAGAAAACACAAACACAGATGCTTTACAATATTTCGGATTGAGTTACCCAAAACAAATCCGGATATTTCCGGTTTCATCCAGTCATGTCCGGAAAAACTGGTGTGGAATTCGTATGCAATGGACCGAGAAAATCACAGAAACAATGGTTTGGAGAAAAGCAGAGTCTTTCCGTTAGGGTAGTGCATAAAATGTCATCTAGACAAACAGAAATATCATGTTTGTTTGCCGCAGTTCCTCTAGTAACATGACATGTTATCCACTTGTCTAAGAAAAAGACTTTGCTTTTCTCCTAAACCCATTTGACTGTGATTGTTTGGGTCCATTGAATACGAATCCCACAATACATTGTCGAGATATGACTGGATGAAACCAGAAATATCCTGTTGTGTTGTGGCTGTCTCAATCCCAGATCTTGCTACAGCCTCTGTGTTTGTGTTTTCTGGATATTATCAATGGACTTTATGGTTTGGAATGAAATTTAGTAGGGTACATTTTGTTTTGTGCTGTGTAACACTAATTGGTTCCACATGGAGACAAAACCTTTGCACATTCGTGTTTTCTAGTGATAAAGCTAGAGGACCTGCGGGAAACAAACATGATATATGTGTTTGTATACATAACATTTTATCCACTTGCCCAAGAGAAAGATTTTGCTTTTTCCAAAACCACTTTGTGCAATTTGAGGTCGAGGTCCCTTGCATAAGAATTGCACAACACTTTGTCCAGATATTACTGGATCAGACCAGAAATATCCAGTTGTGTTTTGGCTAACTCAATCCCAGATCTTGCTACAGTCTCTGTGTTTGTGTTTTCTGGATATTATCAATGGACCTTACGGGTTGCAAGGAATTTAATAGGGAACATTTAATTTGTGCTAGTCAATGCTAATTATTTCCACATGGAGAAAAAACTGCTACAAATTTGTGTTTTCTATTGAGAAAGTTAGAGCAACTGCTGCAAACATGATATTTCTGTTTGTAAACATGACCTGTTATCCACTTACCCAAGAAAAAGACTTTGCTTTTCTTCAAAACCAGTTTGACTGTGAATTTCTGCATCCATTGAATATGAATTGCACAATACTTTGTCCGGATATGACTGGATGAAGTCAGAAATATCCGGTTGTGTTGTGGCTATCTCAATCCCAGATCTTTTTTTTTTGTATGTTCTCTACATGTAATTTTAAAACATTTTAAACATCTTTGATAATTAAGATAAATTAGTCATATGGAAATTAGTAAGTTTAGACAAATTGCATTGGCATTACTGTACCATGAAAAAGCAGTTCAAGGCTTTAATCGTGAATGAGCATAACACAGACACGTAGGGCGTGCATGAGAAATTTGTCTTTGTTGTACTATAAAAGTAAGAAAATATTTTAATATATGTCCAGGTTGATTAAACATCTAATTTGACTTTTGACATTCATAATTAGGTTTGCCTATGTAGACTGGGGAGAAGGTTGAGTAAAATTATTAAGCCAACCAAAATGAAAGGTGAGTTTACCTGACCACTTTTCTTTTCTTCAATGAATACATAAGAAAACAGCATTTTCAACAAAGCAGTACACTCAGTGCTTTGAAGTGAACAGTGACCTAAAGCCTCAGGTCACTGAGGAGAACATAAATGGATTTTCAACTTCAGAGTTTACATGTTTGTTGTAATGGAATGTGGGTGGATAAAACTAGTCCTCATCAGCATTAAAAGCATTAACTGGCGAAGGAAATGCCTCCAATTTGTTCAATCTATTAACCAAAAATTTTCAGGGAAAAAATAAAGACAAAAGATGTTACAAAGTAAAACAGCATGTATCTGTGAATAATTTGCAATCTATAATTCTGTTAAGAATTATTAAATTCAAAAATCATTTTAATATTATTTCTGGTGAGATCAAATTTAAAATGTAACTTCTGGGATTCTTCCTTGTCCAAGGCAGTTAAACAAATCAGGTAATTTGTTCTGTGAAATACTCTGCAAATTCCAATTCACAAGTATACAAAGCAGAATTATACTAAAAGGTGCTTACAGATGAAAAACTACAGTAATTCCAATTTGTGTGCTACCTTGGCAAGGTACTGTACACAAATTGTATCAACATAATAGAAATGGCACAGTCTCCGAGGACACTTTCCACATTTTATTTACATTTTATGACTAACTTTAATTTCAAAATCACATATCCATACACCTATTTTCTTTTTTTGTTGACTTCACTTGAACTTAAATGCATGGTTTGTTAAACAAAGAATGTAAACAAATATTTACCATGTCTGTTACATGTAACACACAGGAACATCTTTTAACAGAAATTCATCGACCCCCCAACATTTTTTTATTATAAATACAGGTATCAAAACAATCCTGAACATATTTTTATACTACTAGTAGTCAGCACCCACACCGCTTTAAAATTTGTGACAATATTCATTGTACCTGCTACTTTAAACAATTTCAACTGCAGCTCTTTCACTAAGCAAGATGGATAAAGCATGCCATTTCCGTTTGTCCTTCTTGGGATTTTTACATTTCAGAAACACACGTTTCCACTGCCATTTCACATGTCTCGCCACGCTTGCGTCTTGTAAACCCAAATCCTACTTGGAGCACTCCAGGTTTATGTTTAAATGACAGTGCCTCAACAAGAGAAAGAAAAATTGTGCTGAATTTTTCCTCCCATTACCTGAAAACAACTGCGGCAAACAATCGTGACATTTACATTTGTAAACAAGACAATCTATCCACTTGCCAAGAAAATGAGTTTGCTTTTCTCCAAAACCAGTTTGACTGTGATTATCCTGGTCAATTGCATATGAGTTCCACACCACTTTGTCTGGAAATGACTGGATGAAACCAAAAGTATCCGGTTTTGTTATTGCTAACACAATACCAGGTAGAGATACAGCCTCTGTGTTTGTGTCTTTTGGATATTTTCCATGGACTTTATGGTTTGGAATGAATTTTTGTAGGGGGCATTTTGTTTTGTGCTGGTAAATGCTAATTGTTTGCATAGGCAGACAAAACCTCTGAACATTCCTGTTTTCTAGGGAGAAAGCTAGAGGAACTGTGGCAAACAAACATGATATATCTCTTAGTATACATGACATTTTATGCACTTGCCTAACAAAAGATTTGGCTTTTCTCCAAAACCATTTTTACTGTGATTTTAATCAATCCATTGCATACGAATTCAACATCACTTTGTCCGGATATGACTGGATGAAATCAGAAATATCCGGTTGTGTTTTGGTTAACTCAATCCCAGATATTGCGACAGTCTCTCTGTTTGTGTTTTCTGGATAGTATCGATGGACTTTATTGTTTTGAATGTTTTTTATCAGGGAACATTTAACTTTGTGCTTGGAAACACAAATTGGTTCTACATGGAGACACCAGCTCTACACATTCATATTTTCTATGGAGAAAGCTAGAGGAACTGCGGCAAACAAACATGATTTTTCAGTTTGTATACATGACATTTTATGCACTTGCCTAACGAAAAGACTTTGCTTTTCTCCAAAACCATTTTTACTGTGGTTGTCTGTGTCCATTGTATATGAATGCCACACCACTTTGTCCGGATATGAGTGGATGAAACCAGAAATACCTGGTTTTCTTTTGGCTAACTGAATCCCAGATAATGCTACAGCCTCCTTGTGTTTGTTTTCCGGATATTATCGATGGACTTTATTGTTTTGAATGCTCTTATCAGGGAATATTTAGTTTTGCTTGGAAACACTAACTGTTTCCACATGGAGACACCAGCTCTACACATTCGTATTTTTCTAGGGAGAAAGCTAGAGGAACTGCGGCAAACAAACATGATGATATTTCTGTTTCTTTACATGATATTTTATGCACTTGCTTAATGAAAAGACTTTGCTTTCCTCCAAAACCATTTTCACTGTGATTTTCTCGGTCCATTGCATACAAATTCCAGACAAGTTTGTCCGGATATGACTGGATGAAACCAGAAATATCCGGTTGTGTTTTGGCTAACTCAGTCCCAGATATTGGGACAGTCTCTCTGTTTGTGTTTTCTGGATAGTATCGACCGACTTTATTGTTTTGAATGCTTTTTATAAGGGAACATTTAATTTTGTGCTTGGAAACACTAATTGGTTCCACATGGAGACACCAGCTCTACACATTCGTATTTTCTTGGGAGAAAGCTAGAGGAACTGCGGCAAACAAACATGATATTTCTGTTTGTATACATGACATTTTATGCACTTGCCTAACGAAAAGACTTTGCTTTCCTCCAAAACCATTTTCACTGTCATTTTCTCAGTCCATTGCATACGAGTTCCACACCACTTTGTCTGGATATGACTGGATGAAACAGGAAATATTCTGTTTTGTTTTGGCTAACTCAATCAAAGATATTGTGACAGCCCCTGTGTTTGTGTTTTCTGGATATTATCGATGGACTTTATTGTTTTGAATGTTTGTTATCAGGGAACATTTAATTTTGTACTGGGAAACTCTATTTGGTTCCACATGAAGACACCAGCTCTACACATTCGTATTTTCTAGGAGAAATCAAGAGGAACTGCGGCAAACAAGCATTATATTTCTGTTTGTATACATGACATTTTATGCACTTGCCTAAAAAAAGACTTTGCTTTTCCCCAAAACCATTTTTACTGTGATTTTCTCGGTCCATAGCATACGAATTCCAAACTACTTTGTCCGGATATGACAGAATGAAACCGGAAATATCTGGTTTTGTTTTGGCTAACTCAATCGCAGATATTGCCACAGCCCCTGTGTTTGTGTTTTCTGGATATTATCAATGGACTTTATTGTATTGAAAGTTTATCAGGGAACATTTAATTTTTTGCTATGAAACACTAACTGGTTCTACATGGAGACACCAGTTCTACACATTTGTATTTTGTAGGGAGAAATCTAGAGGAACTGCGGCAAACAAACATGATATTTCTGTTTGTATAGATGACATTTTATGCACTTGCCTAACGAAAAGACTTTGCTTTTCTCCAAAACCATTTTTACTTTGATTTTCTCGGTCCATTGCATACGAATTCCACACCACTTTGTCCGGATATGATTTATGAAACCAGAAATATGCGGTTTGTTTTGGGTAACTGAATCCTAGATATTGCGACAGCCTATATGTTTGTGTTTTCTGGATATTATCGATGCACTTTATTGTTTTGAAAGTTTTTTTTATCAGGGAGCATTTAATTTTCTGCTATGAAACACTAACTGGTTCTACATGGAGACACCAGCTCTACACATTCGTATTTTCTAGGGAGAAATCAAGAGGAACTGCGGCAAACAAGCATTATATTTCTGTTTGTATAAATGACATTTTATGCACTTGCCTAAAGAAAAGACTTTGCTTTTCCCCAAAACCATTTTTACTGTGATTTTCTCGGTCCATTGCATACGAATTCCACACCATTTTGTCCGGATATGACTCGATGAAACCGGAAATATCCGGTTGTGTTTTAGCTAACTCAATTCCAGATAATGCAAGAGCCTCTGTGTTTGTGTTTTCTGGATATTATCAATGGAATTTATTGTTTTCAAAGTTTTTTTTTCAGGGAACATTTAATTTTGTGCTGGGAAACACTAACTGGTTCTACATGGAGACACCAGCTCTACACATTCGTATTTTCTTGGGAGAAAGCTAGAGGAACTGCGGCACACAAACATGATATTTCTGTTTGTATACATGACATTTTATGCACTTGCCTAATGAAAAGATTTTGCTTTTCTCCAAAACCATTTTTTCCTTTTTTTAAAAATTTTATTTAATGAATATAAATTTCCAGTGTACAGCTTATAGATTACAATGGCTTCCCTCTCCCATAACTTCCCTCCCACCCGCAACCCTCCTGTCTACTGTTCCCTCTCCCCTTCAATTCACATCAAGATTCATTTTCAATTGTCTTTATATATAGAATATCAATTTTGTATAGAGATTTCAACAGTTTGCACCCACTTAGATACACAAAGTGAATCATACTGTTGGAGTACTAGTTATAGCATTAGATCAAAATGTACAGCACATTAAGGACAGAGTTTCCACATGAAGAGCAAGTGCACAGTGGCTCCTTTTGTTGACCCAATAAATTGACACTCTAATTTATGGTGCCAGTAACCACCCTAGGCTGTCGTCATGAGTTGCCAAGGCTATGGAAGCCTTCCAAGTTTGCCGACTCTGATCATATTTAGACAAGGTCATAAAAGACAGAGTGAGGATAGTAACCAATGATCCCAAGAGTGGCATTTACCAGGTTTGAACAATTATACAGCATTAAGTGGGGAAGAGGACCATCAGTACACACAGGTTGGGAGTAGAGCCATTGGCGGTAGAGGTTATGATTACGAAGGAATGAGGCCCAAGTGCACTAGACAGGGTCTAGAACAAAGGACAGAGTCATTATTAGAGGAGCTAAGAAAGGTGCTGTCCAAGTTATAATTAAGTTTTCTGACTGAGGGGCAAATAGAACCTGACAGAAGAGGCTTGATAGTAATCTGTTGGGCTTTAGGCCTTGTAAGTTAAGAGGCCCAGACCTATCTATCTCTTCACATGGGGTATATCCTAAGGGAGGTGTGAACCTCCTAGGGGAAGGAACTCTGTTGACTTTCATTACTTGGCTGGCCTGGGAGGAGAGCTGGCCAGGTAAAGGCAGGTGGCATCTCTAACAAGAAATGTACAGTTCTGCCTGCAATGTTGCTGACCCTACTTGGCCATCCCCTCAGCTGCAGTGGTCACTTTGGAAGTTGAGCTGAGTGAAGGGCTTTTCAGCTTAGAGCCAATAAGATCTGTGGCTCTGACCTGGGCATCCTTCGACTCCAGGGCAGGTCCATTTCCAGTGATCCAACTCTTGGCAGAGCTGCCAGGGCTCTTCACAAGCTGACTTCTGCTGAAGCCCAGGCTTACCACATTGAAAGCCACTGCAGTGGACTGGCCTGTTGGGTCTCCTTGAGGGCAGATCACTGTACAGATCAGCCATTAATAGGCCTGCCACCCATTGCTTCTGATGCCGAGCTTTCTTTTCCTCCTGGTTTGTGTTAAAGCAGACCAGAGGATGCAAGTCAAGGGAGTGCCCAAATCCCATCTCTAATCTTCAGTGGCCTGAACTACAAGTCTATAGTCACAGGCATGTTCTGTAGTAGTTTTTCTAAGGTAGACAATGCCCATTAGGAAAATCATATTCTCACTTTAAAACTTTCTTTCCCTTTGGTCTGAAAGGGAGGTTTTTTCTACTTACTGTATACTTTGCTGATGTCGAAGTGAATCTAGGTATGAGATTATAATTTAAGCTCTTATTTTGGCTATGCTATTACAGAAAAATGTTAGCCATCTCTTTTATAAGCTCTAAAGATTAAATTGTGTGTCCTACAGATTCCTTCATAATAGAATTAGTTTCCTACCTTGAAGAGAATAGAGAAATGAAAGAAGAAGTTGGGCTTAGAATAGAGAAATGAGGGAGCAAGTCCTAGATCGCTTGCTGACAATAGCAATATCACATGAATACTTAGCAAACAGTTCCAACCATTAGATAACAACTTAAGAAAACATTTACCAGAAGGTCCAATGCCTTCTATAAATTTTAAGAATCATGTATTTGAAAACACATCTTAAATATCTAACATGGTGTAGTTTGTTTAACCAGTAAACTTAAGCACAACCATATAAAATGTTTTTAGTTTCTTTCTTTTCTTTTGACTTATATATTATAAATTTTTTTAACTTTTATTTAATGAATATAAATTTCCAGTGTACAGCTTATGGATTACAATGGCTCCCCCCTCCCCATAACTTCCCTCCCACCCACAACCCTCCCCTCTCCCGCTCCCTCTCCCCTTCCATTTGCATCAAGATTCATTTTCAATTCTCTTTATATACAGAAGATCAATTTAGTATAAAGATTTCAACAGTTTGCACCCACATAGAAACACAAAGTGAAACATACTGTTTGAGTACTAGTTATAGCATTAAATCACAATGTACAGCACATTAAGGACAGAGATCCCACATGAGGAGCAAGTGCACAGTGGCTCCTGTTGTTGACCCAACAAATTGACACTCTAGTTTATGGCGCCAGTAACCATCCTAGGCTGTCGTCATGAGTTGCCAAGGCCATGGAAGCCTTCCAAGTTTGCCGACTCTGATCATATTTAGACAAGGTCATAAAAGACAGAGTGAGGATAGTAACCAATGATCCTAAGAGTGGCATTTACCAGGTTTGAACAATTATACAGCATTAAGTGGGGAAGAGGACCATCAGTACACACAGGTTGGGAGTAGAGCCATTGGTGGTAGAGTAGAGGTTATGATTACGAAGGAATGAGGCCCAAGTGCACTAGACAGGGCCTAGAACAAAGGACAGAGTCATTATTAGAGGAGCTAAGAAAGGTGCTGTCCAAGTTATAATTAAGTTTTCTGACTGAGGGACAAATAGAAGCTGATAGAAGGGGCTTGATAATAATCTGGTGGGCTTTAGGCCTTGTTAATTCAGAGGCCCAGACCTATCTATCTCTTCACATGGGGTATATCCTAAGGGAGGTGTGAACCTCCTAGGGGAAGGCACTCTGTTGACTTTCATTACTTGGCTGGCCTGGGAGGAGAGCTGGCCAGGTAAAGGCAGGTGGCATCTCTAACAAGAAATGTACAGTTCTGACTGCAATGTTGCTGACCCTACTTGGCCATCCCCTCAGCTGCAGTGGTCACTTTGGAAGTTGGGCTGAGTGAAGGGCTTTTCAGCTTAGAGCCAATAAGATCTGTGGCTCTGACCTGGGCATCCTTCGACTCCAGGGCAGGTCCATTTCCAGTGATCCAACTCTTGGCAGAGCTGCCAGGGCTCTTCACAAGCTGACTTCTGCTGAAGCCCAGGCTTACCACATTGAAAGCCACTGCAGTGGACTGGCCTGTTGGGTCTCCTTGAGGGCAGATCACTGTACAGATCAGCCATTAATAGGCCTGCCACCCATTGCTTCTGATGCCGAGCTTTCTTTTCCTCCTGGTTTGTGTTAAAGCAGACCAGAGGATGCAAGTCAAGGGAGTGCCCAAGTCCTATCTCTAATCTTCAGTGGCCTGAACTACAAGTCTATAGTCACAGGCATATTCTGTAGTAGTTTTTCTAAGGTAGACAATGCCCATGAGGAAAATTATATTCTCACTTTAAAACTTTCTTTCCCTTTGGTCTGAAAGGGAGGTTTTTCTACTTACTGTATACTTCGCTGATGGCGAAGTGAATCTAGCTATGAAATTATTATTTGAGTTCTTATTTTGGCTATGCTATTGCAGAAAAATGTTAGTCATCTCTTTTATAAGGTCTAAAGATTAAATTGTGCATCCTACAGATTCCTTCATAATAGAATTAGTTTCCTACCTTGAAGAGAATAGAGAAATGAAAGAAGAAGTTGGGCTTAGAATAGAGAAATGAGGGAGCAAGTCCTAGATCGCTTGCTGACAATAGCAATATCACATGAATACTTAGCAAACCGTTCCAACCATTAGATAACAACTTAAGAAAACATTTACCAGAAGGTCCAATGCCTTCTAGAAATTTTAAGAATCATGTATTTGAAAACACCTCTTAAATATCTAACATGGTGTAGTTTGTTTAGCCAGTAAACTTAAGCACAACCATCTAAAATGTTTTTAGTTCCTTTCTACCAACACGTTTAAAACATATGATACACAGATTCAGGTCACACAAATTAAAATATATCTTTGATTGATTTTAGCAGCTTAAAATTATGGACAATCTTATCTATAAGCCATTTAAAATAAAACTCTTAATAAAATTTCCCCATGTGGACATACAATATGTACACACATATAACATAGCATAATAGACCAATATAGCAATTTTAATAATAGCTTTTAAAATCTTTAACTCTTTTTGTAGATTGCCAAATGATTTGAATTGCTTTTTCTTTTTAGTAACCTCAGTTAACCATATTTTCTCTCAGTTGGTACTGTTAATACATTATTGGCTTCATCTGTTTACAGAGCCATCCCAAAGTACTGAATACAATAGAAGTGGCTGGAAAAAGTCCATAGGAACCTATAGGAGGACAGCTAAACACAGAACCAACAACGCTTTAGTTTTATGAGCAGCAGATCATATATAACTGTGGATGACAAAAGACTTTAAGTCGCCATGTTTAAAATTATAAACTCATCAACCAACAAGAGGCACTTGCTTACTTCACAGTATTTTTGAAAGCACCTGTAGGATTTGACAAGTATTTAACCCTTTAAGCCTCTGGGGCTTTCTCATTAAGATAACTATCATGTCTAGTAACACAAGATCATTAGACTTTTTAATTCTCAAACATTTGTATTAATAGCATTTTCCATTATAGAAACTTAAAGTTTGGTACCACGTCACATCTTGACAGTACTTCTACTATAATCCAAATAGCCTGATTAGTTGGTGTCTCTATAAGATGAGAGACATAGGTCCTTCGATTTTTTCAGTTGGGCCCAAACTGGAAAAACCAAAGTCCAAGATTTACTGGAAATTTTAGAGTCCAGATTGTTTGAAACTTTGATTTTTTGAATGCCTCTCAAGAATGTCAAGAAGGCTCAAAATCCAAAATATCTGGTTGAATTAAGATTCCTTAAAATCATGACATAACATAGACCAAATTTGATCATTGTTACAAGGTGATTATTCAAATCTTTGAAAATAAGCACATATTTAAATAACCCATAGCTCTTAATAAAAATTCAGCTGTTTTTGAACAATTAGAATTTAACAGACATCAAGAGAACATAATAGATTACTTTAACACATTGATTTAACAGAGCATCAGAGTTTAATTCTATGTCAAAGAGAAATTGAGCTTCCTGTGATCTTTTGCTGTGAAGTTTCCTTCCTTTACCTTCTTTCATATTGGTGACCATGTTTCTGTGTTTCTGTGTGTAACACATCTTTAAGCATCTTTTGCAGGGCAGGATGAGTGGCAACAAATTCTTTCAGTTTCTGTTTGCTATGAAAAGTCTTAATTTCACCTTCATTCACAAATGAGAGCTTTGCAGGATATAGTATTCTGGGCTGGCAGTTTTTCTCTCTTAGTACCTGGACTATGTCTCGCCATTCCCTTCTAGCTTGTAGTTTCTGATGAGAAGTCTGCTGTGAGTCTAATTGGAGATCCTCTAAGAGTAATCTGACGTTTCTCTCTTGCACATTTTAGGATCTTTTCTTTATGTTTCACTGTGGTGAGTTTGATTACAACATGTCGTGGTGAGGATCTCTTTTGGTCATGTTTACTAGGGGTTCTATAAGCTTCCTGTACTAGGATGCCTCTGTCCTTCTCCAAACCTGGGAAATTTTCTGCTAGTATCTCACTGAAAATGCCTTCTAATCCTTTCTCCCTCTCCATGCCTTCAGGAACTCCTAGAACCCGAATGTTGGGTTTTTTAATAGTATCCTGTAGATTCCCGACAATATTTTTTAGATTTCTAATTTCTTCTTCTTTTCTTTGGTTTGCCTGTTTCCTTTCCTGTTCTCTGTCTTCTAAGTCTGATATTCTCTCTTCTGCTTCACCCATTCTGTTTTTAAGGCTCTCTAATGTGTTTGTCATTTGATCTATTGAATTCTTCATTTCATTATGATTTCTCGTCACTATCACAGTTTCTTGTTCTACTAGTTGTTTCATTTCATTTTGATTCCTCCTTAATATTTCATTTTCATGAGAGAGATTTTCTATCTTGTCCATTATGTATTTCTGAAGTTCAAGAATTTGTTTTTGAGAACTTCTTAATGTTCTTATCAATTTTTTGAGATCCGCTTCTTGCATTTCTTCGATCTCATCATCTTCATAATCTTGAATTGGGGTGTCTTTTTCATTTGGGGGCGTCATAGTGTCTTCCTTGTTTTTGTTACCTCAGTTTTTGCATTTGTTGTTTGGCATGTTGGAGATATTTGGTTTCTTCACTGTGGTGTTTTTTCTTGTTACACTATGGCTCTATATTAAGTGGACTGTCTGCTTTTGGTGGAGCCTTAGAGGCTTGAGATGAGTGTGGCCTGAGAGCTGTGTTTGGTTCCTCAGGGTTGAGGGTGTGTCAGGGATGACACTCCCAGGTTAGGTGTGGTAAATCTCTCTTTCTTTTTTTTTATTCAAAAGGGAAGTAATTCCACACAGCTGAGTGGAATTGGACGTAGTTAGCAGGCGAATGATATACCCAAAAGAGCCAGAGATTGGAAGCTCTTTCCCAAGGACCACAGAGGGAATATCTGCTGCCCTCAGTGTGGGCTCCAATTCTTCTGCAGTCTCCAACTGGATTGCCAAGTTAGATGCTAATCTCCTGTTATTTCACCCCTCCCCCCAGAGTCAGGTTTTTCTGCTAAGCTCAGGGCTGGTGCAGACCTGAGGTCGCCCTGCTTATGACATATGTCCAAAATGGCACCTGCTCTTTGTCTTGCTCGCCTTTGAGGGGTGAGTGGAGAGAGAGAATCTCGTGTCCGTATCGGTCATTTTTCTTTTCCTCTCTCTCTTCTAGTTAGCCTGGTGAACTTATCCCCACGGAGTTTCAAGCCTTGTTCCCTCTAGTCTCCTCTTTCCACTTTCCCGCTGGTGTCTCGGGCTATTGAGGTTCGGCTCACCTCGTGTTCCAGCGCTAGTGTGTTAAGTCTGCCATTGGTGTCCTGAACTTGGGCTCCCACGCTCTCCACCCAGGTCCACTGAGAATCACTATTTCTTTAAGAGTTTCCTCTGCTGTTTCTTCCCCTACTCTTCCTTGACCCTGCAGTATCTCCACTTTTATTAACATGTGTCTTCCCGAACTATCAATGTGCTCCCTTCCTATTCCACCATATTGCTGCTCTCCAATTGTGTAGAGGTTTTTACTCCATGTGGAAACAATTAGCATTTGCCAGCACAAAATAAAAGGTTCTCTGCTAAAGTTCATTCAAAACCGTAAAGTCCATTGACAATATCCAGAAAACAAACACACAGCATCTGTAGGATAATCTGGGCTTGAGTTCACCACAACACTAGTGGATATTTCTGGTTTCTTCAGTCATATCTGGACAAAGTGTTGTGGAATTTGTGTGCAATGGACTCAGAAAATCGCACGCAAACTGGCTTTGGAGAAAAACAAACTCTTTTTCTTGGGCAAGTGGATAAAATGCCATGTAGAAAAACAAAAATATCATATTATTTTTTTGCCGAGTTTGCTATAGCTTTCTCCTAGAAAATATGAATGTGCAGATTTTTTTGTCTCCATGTGGAACCAATTCATGTTTGGCAACACAAAACAAAATGTTCCCTGCTAAAATTCATTCAAAACAATAGAGTCAATTGATAATATCCAGAAAACACAAACACAGAGCCTGTATCAAGATCGCGGATTAAGTAAGCCACAACACAACAGGATATTTCTGGTTTCATCCAGTCATATCTCGACAAAGTATTGTGGGGTTCCTATTCAATGGACCCAAACAATCACACTCAAACTGGTTTTGGAGAAAAGCAAAGTCTTTTTCTTAGACAAGTGGATAAAATGTCATGTTTACAAACACAAATATCACATTTGTTTGCCACAGTTGCTCTAGCTTTATCCCTCGAAAACACAAATGTGTAGAGGATTTTACTCCATGTGGAAACAATTAGCATTTGCCAGCACAAAATAAAAGGTTTCTGCTTAAGTTCATTCAAAACCATAAAGTCCATTGACAATATCCAGAAAACACAAACACAGCATCTGTAGGATGATCTGGACTTGAGATTGCCACAACACTACTGGATAGTTCTGGTTTCATACAGTCATAACCGGACAAAGTGTTGTGGAATTCATATGCAATGGACCAAGAAAATCACACAGAAACTGTTTTTGGAGAAAATCAAAGTCTTTTTTCTTGGGCAAGTGTATAAAATGCCATGTAGAAAAACAAAAATATCATATTTTTGCCGAGCTTGCTATAGCTTTCTCCTAGAAAACATAAATGTGCAGATTTTTTGTCTCCATGTGGAACCAATTCATGTTTGGCAGCACAAAACAAATGTTCCCTACTAAAATTCATTCAAAATGATAAAGTCCATTGATAATATCAAGAAAACACATACACAGAGGCTGTAGCAAGCTCTGGGATTGAGATAGCCACAACACAATCGGATATTTCTGATTTCTTCCAGTCTTATCCGGACGCAGTGTTGTGGAATTTGTATGCAATGGACTCAGAAAATCACACTCAAACTGGTTTTGGAGGAAAGCACAGTCTTTTTCTGGGGCAATTGGATTCAATGTCATGTTTACAAGCATACATCGCATGTTTGCAGCAGTTCATCTAGATTTCTCCCTAGAAAACATGAATGTGTAGAGGTTTTTTCTCCATGTGCAAACAATTAGCATTTCCCAGCACAAAATAAAATGTTACATGCTAAAATTCATTGAAAACCTTAAATTCCATAGAGAATATCTAGAAAACTCAAACAAACACAGAGGCTGTAGCAAGATCTTGGATTGAGTTAGCCACAACACAACTAGATATTTCTGGTTTGATCCAGTCCTATCTGGACAATGTGTTGTGTAATTCGTATGCACGGGACCCGGAAATTCACAGTAAAACTGGTTTTGGAGGAAAGCACAGTCTTTTTCTTGGGCAAGTGGATAAAATGTTATGTATACAAACACAAATATCATGTTTGTTTGCTGCATTTGCTCTAGTTTTATTCCTAAAAAACACGAATGTGTAGAGGCTTTGTCTCCAGAGGTACCAATTCATTTTTGGCAGCAGAAAACAAAATGTTCACTGCAGAAATTCATTCACAACCACAAGGTCCATTGATAATATACAGAAAACACAAACACAGAGGCTGTAGCAGGATCTGGGGTTGAGTCAGCCACAACACAACCGGATATTTCTTGTTTGATCCGGTCATAGCTGGACAAAATTTTGTGAAATTTCTGTGAAAATGACATAGAAAATCACAGTCAAACTGGTTTTGGAGAAATTAAAGTCTTTCTCTTGGGCAAGTGGATAAAATGCCATGTATACAAACACGAATATCAAATTTTTTGCTGAGCTTGCTCTAGCTTTCTCCCTAGGAAACACGAATG
The DNA here is from genome assembly GCF_033115175.1 of Lepus europaeus. Classification (NCBI taxonomy): domain Eukaryota; kingdom Metazoa; phylum Chordata; class Mammalia; order Lagomorpha; family Leporidae; genus Lepus; species Lepus europaeus. The sequence continues at coordinate 6,890,532 of NW_026909177.1, forward strand.
TGCAGAGGTTTTGTCTCCATGTGGAACCAATTCGTGTTTGGCAGCACAAAAAAAATGTTCCCTGCTGAAATTCACTCAAAACCATAAAGGCCATAGAGAGTATCCAGAAAACACAAACACAGAGGCTGTAGCAAGATCTGGGATTGAGTTAGGCAATACAAAAATGGATATTTCTGCTATGATCCAGTCATATGTGGACAAAGTGTTGTGGAATTCGTATGCAAAGGAACCAGAAAATCAAAGTCAAGCTGGTTTTGGAGAAAAGCAAAGTCTTCTTCTTAGACAAGTAGATAAAATGTCATGTTTACAAACACAAATATCATGTTTGTTCCCACAGTTGCTCAAGCTTTCTCCCTAGAAAACATGAATGTGTAGAAGTTTTGTCTGCATATGGAAAAATTAGCATTTTCCAGCATGGAACAAAATGTTGCATGCTAAAATTCATTCAGAACCATAAAGTCCATAGAGAATATCGACAAAACACAAACACAGAGGCTGTAGCAAGATCTGGGATTGAGTTAGCCACAACACAACCGTTTATTGCTGGTATGATCCAGACATATCCGGACGCAGTGTTGTGGAATTCGTATGCAATGGACTCAGAAAATCACACTCAAACTGGTTTTGGAGGAAAGCACAGTCTTTTTCCGGGGCAATTGGATTCAATGTCATGTTTACAAGCATACATCGCATGTTTGCAGCAGTTCATCTAGATTTCTCCCTAGAAAACATGAATGTGTAGAGGTTTTTTCTCCATGTGCAAACAATTAGCATTTCCCAGCACAAAATAAAATGTTACATGCTAAAATTCATTGAAAACCTTAAATTCCATAGAGAATATCTAGAAAACTCAAACAAACACAGAGGCTGTAGCAAGATCTTGGATTGAGTTAGCCACAACACAACTGGATATTTCTGGTTTGATCCAGTCCTATCTGGACAATGTGTTGTGTAATTCGTATGCATGGTACCTCGAACTGCAGAGTCAAACTGGTTTTGGAGAAAAGCAAAGTCTTTTTCTTGGGCAAGTGGATAAAATGTTATGTATACAAACACAAATATCATGTTTGTTTGCTGCATTTGCTCTAGCTTTATCCCTAAAAAACACGAATGTGTAGAGCCTTTGTCTCCATGAGGAACCAATTCGTGTTTGGCAGCAGAAAACAAAATGTTCCCTGCAGAAATTCATTCAAAACCATAAGGTCCATTGATAATATCCAGAAAACACACAGAGGCTGTAGCAGGACCTCGGGATTAGTTAGTCACAACACAACCAGATATTTCTTGTTTGATCCGGTCATAGCCGGACAAAATTTTGTGAAATTTCTGTGAAAATGACATAGAAAATCACAGTCAAACTGGTTTTGGAGAAATTAAAGTCTTTCACTTTTGCAAGTGGATAAAATGCCATGTAAACGAACACAAATATCAAATTTCTTTGCCGAGCTTGCTCTAGCTTTCTCCCTGGGAAACACAAATGTGCAGAGGTTTTGTCTCCATGTGGAACCAATTTGTGTTTGGCAGCACAAAACAAAATGTTCCCTGCTGAAATTCACTCAAAACCATAAAGGCCATAGAGTGTATCCAGAAAACACAAACACAGAGGCTGTAGCAAGGTCTGGGATTGAGTTAGACAAAACACAAACGGATATTTCTGCTATGATCCAGTCATATGTGGACAAAGTATTGTGGGATTCGTATTCAATGGACCCAAAAAATCACAGTCAAACTGGTTTTGGAGAAAAGCAAAGTCTTCTTCTTAGACAAGTGGATAAAATGTCATGTTTACAAACACAAATATCATGTTTGTTTGCCGCAGTTGCTCTAGCTTTATCCCTCGAAAACACAAATGTGTAGAGGTTTCACTACATGTGGAAACAGTTAGCATTTGCCAGCACAAAATAAAAGGTTCTCTGCTAAAGTGCATTCAAAACCGTAAAGTCCATTGACAGTATCCAGAAAACACAAACACATTATCTGTAGGGTGATCTGGGCTTGAGTTAGCAACAACACTGGTGGATAGTTCTGGTTTCATTCAGTCATATCCGGACAAAGTGTTGTGGAATTCGTATGCAATGGACTCAGAAAATCACACTCAAACAGGTTTTGGAGGAAAGCGAAATCTTTTTCTTGGGCAAGTGGATAAAATGCCATGTAGAAAAAAAAATTATCATATTTTTGTTGCCGAGCTTGCTATAGATTTCTCCTAGAAAACGTGAATGTGCAGATTTTTGGTCTCCATGTGGAACCAATTCATGTTTGGCAGCACAAAACAAAATGTTCCCTGCTAAAATTCATTCAAAATGATAAAGTCCATTGATAATATCCAGAAAACATAAAAACAGAGCCTGTAGCAAGCTCTGGGATTGAGATAGCCACAACACAATCGGATATTTCTGATATCATCCAGTCATATCCGGACAAAGTATTGTGGAATTCATATTCAATGGATGCAGAAAATCACAGTCAAACTAGTTTTGAAGAAAAGCAAACTCTTTTTCTTGGGTAAGTGGATCACATGTCATGTTTAAAAACAGAAATATCATGTTTGCAGCAGTTGCTCTAGCTCTCTCAATAGACAACACAAATTTGTAGCGGTTTTTTCTCCATGTGGAAATAGTTAGCATTTACTAGCACAAACTAAAATGTTCCCTGCTAAAATTCCTTGCAACCCGTAAGGTCCATTGATAATATCCAGAAAACACAAACACAAAGACTGCAGCAAGATCTGGGATTGAGTTAGCCACAACACAAACAGTTATTTCTGCCATGATCCAGTCATATCCAGATGCAGTGTTGGGGAATTCGTATGCAATGGACTCAGAAAATCGCACTCAAACTGGTTTTGGAGGAAAGCACAGTCTTTTTCTTAGGCAAGTGGATAAAATGTTATGTATACAAACACAAATATCATGTTTGTTTGCTGCATTTGCTCTAGCTTTATCCCTAAAAAACACAAATGTGTAGAGCCTTTGTCTCCATGAGGAACCAATTCGTGTTTGGCAGCAGAAAACAAAATGTTCCCTGCAGAAATTCATTCAAAACCACAAGGTCCATTGATAATATCCAGAAAACACAAACACAGAGGCTGTAGCAGGACCTCGGGATTAGTTAGTCACAACACAACCAGATATTTCTTGTTTGATCCGGTCATAGCCGGACAAAATTTTGTGAAATTTCTGTGAAAATGACATAGAAAATCACAGTCAAACTGGTTTTGGAGAAATTAAAGTCTTTATCTTTTGCAAGTGGATAAAATGCCATGTAAACGAACACAAATATCAAATTTCTTTGCCGAGCTTGCTCTAGCTTTCTCCCTGGGAAACACAAATGTGCAGAGGTTTTGTCTCCATGTGGAACCAATTCGTGTTTGGCAGCACAAAACAAAATGTTCCCTGCTGAAATTCACTCAAAACCATAAAGGCCATAGAGTGTATCCAGAAAATACAAACACAGAGGCTGTAGCAAGATCTGGGATTGAGTTAGGCAAACAAAAGTGGATATTTCTGCTATGATCCAGTCATATGTGGACAAAGTGTTGTGGAATTCGTATGCAATGGAACCAGAAAATCACAGTCAAACTGGTTTTGGAGAAAAATAAAGTCTTCTTCTTGGGCACGTGGATAAAATGTCATGTTTACAAACCTAAGTATCTTGTTTGTTTCCCACAGTTGCTCTAGCTTTCGCCCTAGAAAACATGAATGTGTAGAAGTTTTGTCTGCATATGGAAAAATTAGCATTTTCCAGCATGGAACAAAATGTTGCATGCTAAAATTCATTCAAAACCATAAAGTCCATAGAGAATATCGACAAAACACAAACACAGAGGCTGTAGCAAGATCCGGGATTGAGTTAGCCACAACACAACCGGTTATTGCTGGTATGATCCAGACATATCCGGACGCAGTGTTGTGGAATTCGTATGCAATGAACTCAGAAAATCACACTCAAACTGGTTTTGGAGGAAAGCACAGTCTTTTTCCGGGGCAATTGGATTCAATGTCATGTTTACAATCACAAATATCATGTTTGTTTGCCGCAGTTGCTCTAGCTTTCTCATTAGAAAACATGAATGTGTAGAGGTTTTTACTCCATGTGGAAACAATTAGCATTTCCCAGCACAAAATAAAATGTTACATGCTAAAATTCATTGAAAACCTTAAAGTCCATAGAGAATATCTAGAAAACTCAAACAAACACAGAGGCTGTAGCAAGATCTTGGATTGAGTTAGCCACAACACAACTGGATATTTCTGGTTTGATCCAGTCCTATCTGGACAATGTGTTGTGTAATTCGTATGCACGGGACCCGGAAATTCACAGTAAAACTGGTTTTGGAGAAAAGCAAAGTCTTAATCATGTTTGTTTGCTGCATTTGCTCTAGCTTTTTCCCTAGAAAACATGAATGTGTAGAGGCTTTGTCTCCATGTGGAACCAATTCATGTTTGGCAGCACAAAACAAAATGCTAAACAAACAAAATAATAAAATTTACAAAATTATAATAATAATCACACAATACTGTGTTTGATTCTTGGGATCATGAACAGTTTGCCAGCACAAAACAAAATATTCACTGCTAAAATTCATTCTAAACTGTAAAGTTCATTGATAATATCCAGAAAACACAAACACAGAGGCTGTAGAAAGAGCTGGGATTGAGTTAGCCACAACACAAGAGGATATTTCAGGTTTCATCCAGTCATATCCAGACAAAGTATTGTGAAATTCGTATGCCATGGCCCTAGAAAATCAATGTCAAACGGGTTTTGGAGAATAACTTAGTATTTTTCTTGGGAAATCGATAAAATATCATGTACAGAAACAAAAATATCATGTTTGCCATGGTTACTCTAGCTTTCTCCTTAGAAAACATGAATGAGTAGAGGTTTTGTCTGCATATGGAATCATTAGCGTTTGCCAGCAGGAAACAAAATGTTACATGCTAAAATTCATTCTAAACTGTAAGGTCCATTGATAATATCCAGAAAACACAAACACAGAGGCTGTAGCAAGATCTGGGATTGAGTTGGCCGCAGCACAAGAGGATATTTCTGGTTTCATCCAGTCATATCTGGACAAAGTGTTGTGGAATTTGTATGCAAGGCACCAAGAAAATCACAGTCAAACTGGTTTTGGAGAAAAGCACAGTCTTTTTCCTGGTTGAGTGCATTCAATGTCATGTTTACTAACAAAAATATCATGTTTGTTTCCTGCACTTGCTCTGGCTTTCTCCATAGAAAACACGAGTGTGTAGAGTTTTCCTCTTCTTGTGGTACCAATTAGCCTTGCAAGCACACAACAAAATGTTCCCTGCTAAAATTCATTCAACATCATAAAGCCCATTGAGAATATCCAGAAATCATAAACACAGAGGCTGTAGAAAGATCTGGGATTGATTTAGCCACAAGAAAACTGGATATTTCAGGTTTCATCCAGTCATATCCGGAAAAAGTATTGTGGAATTCGTAAGCAATGGCCCCGGAAAATCACAGTCAAGCGGGTTTTGGAGAATAGCTTAGCGTTTTCTGGGCAAATTGATAAAATATGATGTATAGAAAAACAATTATCATGTTTGTCACCGTTACTCTAGCTTTCTTCCTAGAAAACACGAATGAGTAGGGATTTTGACTGAATATGGAATCAATTAGCGTTTGCCGGCACGAAACAAAATGTTACATGCTAAAATTTACTAAAAACCATAAAATCCATAGAGAATATCCAGAAAACACAAACAAACACAGATGCTGTAGCAAGATCTGGATTTGAGTTAACCACAAAACAACCGGATATTTCTGGTATGATCCAGTCATATCCGGACAAAATTTTCTGGAATTCATATGCAAGGGACCCAGAAAATCACAGTCAAACTGGTTTTGGAGAAAAGCACAGTCTTTTTCCTAGGCATGTGGATTAAATGTCATGTTTTCAAATACAAATATCGTGTTTTCAGTATTTGCTCAAGCTTTTTCCCAAGAAAACAGGAATGGGAATAGGTTTTCCTCCATATGAAAAACTTTAGCGTTTGCAAGCACAAAATAAAATGTTACATGCTAAAATTCAGTCCAAACCATAAAGTCCATTGATAATATCCAGAAAACACAAACACTGAGGCTGTAGCAAGATCTGGGATTGAGTCAGCCACAACATAACTGGATATTTCTGGTTTCATCCAGTCATATCCGGACAAAGTGTTATGGAATTCCTATGCAGTGGACCCAGAAAATCACAGTCAAACTGGTTTTGGAGAAAAGTATAGTCTTTCCTGGGTAAGTAGATTCGATGTCATGTTTGCAAATATAAATATCATGTTTGCAGCATTTGTGGAAGCTTTTTCCCTAGAAAACATGAATGAGTAGAGGTTTTGTCTGCATATGGAACCAATTAGCGTTAGCCAGCTTGAAACAAAATCTTACATGCTAAAATTCATTCAAAAGCATAAAGTCCATTGAGAATATCCAGAAAACACAAACAAATACATAGGCTGTAACAAGATCGGGATTTGAGTTAGCCACATCACAACCAGATATTTCTGGTATGATCCACTCATATCCGGACAAAATGTTGTGTTATTTGTATGCAAGGGATCCAGAAAATCAGTCAAACTGGTTTTGGAGAAATTAACGTCTTTTTCTTGGCCAAGAGAATAAAATGTCATGTTTACAAAAATAAGTATCATTTTTGTTTGCCGCAGTTACCCTAGCTTTCTCCCTAGAAAACACGAGTGTGTTAGCTTTTCTCTTCTTGTGGTACCAATTAGCATTTGCCAGCACAAAACAAAATGTCCCCTGCTAAAATTCATTAAAAACCATAAAGTGCATTGATAATATCCAGAAAATACAAACACAGAGGCTGTAGCAAGATCTGGGATTGAGTTAACCACAACATAAGAGGATATTTCTGGTATGATCCAGTCATATCTGGACCAAGTGCTGTGGTAGTCGTATGCAAGGGACCCAGAAAATCACATCCAAACTGGTTTTGGAGAAAAGCACAGTCTTTTTCCTGGGTAAGTGGATTCAATGTCATGTTTACAAACACAAATATCATGTTTGCAGCATTTATTCTAGCTTTTTACCAAGAAAACACAAACGGAAAGAGGTTTTTTCTCCATGTGGAAACAATTAGCGTTTGAAAGCTCAAAACAAACTGTTCCCTGCTAAAATTCATTCCAAATCGTGAAGTCCATTGATAATATTCAGAAAACACAAACACCGATGCTGTAGCAAGATCTGAGATTGAGTTACCACAACACAACTGGGTATTTCTGGTATGATCCAGTCATATCCATACAAACTGTTGTGGCATTTGCATGCAATGGACCCAGAAAATCAGAGTCAAACAAGTTTTGGAGAAAAGCAAAGTCTTTTTCATAGGCAAGTGGATAACATGTCATGTTTACAAATATAAACATCATGTTTGTTTCCCACAGTTGTTCTAGCTTTCTCCTTATAAAACACGAGTGTGTAGAGCTTTTCTCTTCTTGTGGAACCAATTAGCGTTTGCCAGCACAAAACAAAATATTCCCTGCTAAAATTCATTCTAAACCATAAAGTCCATTGATAATATCCAGAAAACACAAACACAGAGGCTGTAGCAAGATCTGGGATTGAGTTAGCCACAATACAAAAGGATAATTCTGGTTTCATCCAGTCATATCCGGACAAAGTGTTGTGGAATTTGTATGCAATGGCCCTGGAAAATCATAGCCAAATGGGTTTTGGAAAATAGCTTAGTACTTTTCTTGGGCAAATCTATAAAATATCATGTATAGAAACACAAATATCTTTTTGCCACGGTTACTCTAGCTTTCTCTTACAAAACACATATGAGTAGAGGTTTTGTCTCAATATGGAACAAATTAGCGTTTGCCAGCAGGAAACAAAATGTTACATGCTAAAATTCATTCTAAACTGTAAAGTCCATTGATAATATCCAGAAAGCACAAATACATAGGCTGTAGCAAGATCTGGGATTGAGTTAGCCACAGCACAAGAGGATATTTCTGGTTTCATCCAGTCGTGTCCGGACAAAGTATTGTGGTATTCACATGCAAGGGACCCAGAATATCACAGTCAAACTGGATTTGGCGAAAAGCAAAGTTTTTTCTTGGGCAAGTGGATAAAATGTCATGTTTACAAACACAAATATCATTTTTGTTTGCCGCAGTTGCTTTAGCTTTCTCCCCAGAAAACACAAGTGTGTAGAGTTTTTCTCTTCTTGTGGTACCAATTAGCTTTTGCCAGCTCAAAACAAAATGTTCCCTATTAAATACATTAAACACCATAAAGCCCATTGAGAATTTCCAGAAAACACAAACACAGAGGCTGAAGAAAGATCTGGGATTGAGTTAGCCACAAAAAAACGGATATTTCTGGTTTCACCCAGTCATATCTGGACAAAGTGTTGTGGAATTCGTATGCAATGACCCCGGAAATTCACAGGTAAATGGGTTTTGGAGAATAGCTTAGTTTTTTTCTAGGCAAATTGATAATATATCATGTATATAAACACAAATATCATGTTTCCCATGGTTACCCTAGCTTTCTCCCTAGAAAACATGAATGAAGAGGGATTTTACTGAATATGGAATCAATTAGCATTTGCCAGCACGAAACAAAATGTTACATGCTAAAATTTATTCAAAACCATAAAGTCCATAAAGAAGATACAGAAAACACAAACAAACACAGATGCTGTAGCAAGATCTGGATTTGAGTTAGCCACAACACAACCGTATATTCCTGGTATGACCCAGTCATATCTGTCAAAGTGTTGAGGTATTCATATGCAAGGGACCCAGAAAATCACAGTCAAACTGGTTTTGGAGAAAAGCAAAGTCTTTTTCTTGGGCAAGTAGATAAAATGTCACATTTACAAATATAAACATCATGTTTGTTTCCCACAGTTGTTCTAGCTTTCTCCTTAGAAAACACAAGTGTGTAGAGGTTTTCTCTTCTTGTAGTACCAATTAGCATTTGCCAACACAAAAAAAATGTTCCCTGCTAAAATTCATTCTAAACCATAAATTCCATTGATAATATCCAGAAAACACAAACACAGAGGCTGTAGCAAGATCTGCGATTGAGTTAGCAACAATACAAGAGGATATTTCTGCTTTCATCCAGTCATATCTGGACAAAGTTTTGTGGAATTCATATGCAAAGGAACCCAGAACTTCAGAGTCAAAATGGTTTGGAGAAAAGCAAAGTCTTTTTCTTGGCAAGTGGATAAAATGTCATATATACAAACACAAATATCAAATTTCTTTGCCGAGCTTGCTCTAGCTTTCTCCCTAGGAAACACAAATGTGCAGAGGTTTTGTCTCCACGTGGAACCAATTCATGTTTGGCAGCACAAAATAAAATGTTCCCTGCTGAAATTCACTCAAAACCATAAAGACCATAGAGTGTATCCAGAAAACACAAACACAGAGGCTGTAGCAAGATCTGGGATTAAGTTAGGGAAAACACAAACAGATATTTCTGCTATGATCCTATCATATGTAGAGAAAGTGTTGTGGAATTCGTATGCAATGGAACCAGAAAATCACAGTCAAACTGGTTTGGAGAATAGCAAAGACTTTTTCTTGGGCAAGTGGATAAAATATCATGTTTTCAAACATAAATATCCTGATTTTTACCCACAGTTGCTCTAGCTTTTCCCCAAGAAAACATAAATGTGTAGAGGTTTTGTATGCATATGGAACAAATTAGCCTTTGCCAGCATGAAACAAAATGTTACATGCTAAAAGAAACCCATAAAGTCCATAGAGAATATCCAGAAAACACAAACTAACACAGAAGCTGTATCGAGATCTGGATTTGGGTTAGCCACAACAGAACCGCATATTTCTGGTGTGATCCAGTCGTATCCTGAAAAAGCATTGTGGAATTCCTATGCAGTGGACCCAGAAAATCACAGTCAAGTTGGTTTTGGAGAAAACACAGTCTTTTTCCTGTGCAAGTGGATTCAATGTCATGTTTATAAATATTAATATCATGTTTGCAGACGTTGCTCTAGCTTTCTCCCTAGAAAACATGAATGTGTAGAGGTTTTTTCTCCATGTGCAAACAATTAGTGTTTGCCAACACAAAATAAAATGTTCCCTGCTAGAATTCATTCAATACCATAAAATCCATAGAGAATATCCAGAAAACACAAACAAACACAGAGGCTGTAGCAAGATCTGGGATTGAGTTAACCACAACACAGCCGGATATTTCTGGTTTGGTCCAGTCATATCTGCACAAAATGTTGTGTAATTTCTATGCAATGGAACCCAGAAATTCACATTTGAACTTGTTTTGGAGAAAGCAAAATCATTTTCTTGGGCAATTGGATAAAATGTCATGTATATGAACACAAATATGTTTGTTTCCCACAGTTGCTCTAGCTTTCTCCCTAGGAAACACGAATGCATAGAGTTTTTGTCTCCATCTGGAGCGAGGTATTGTTCACTACTAAATTTCATTCCAAAACATGAAGTCCATTGATAATATCCCGAAAACACAAACAAACCAGAGGCTGTAGCAAGATCTGGATTTGAGTTAGCCACAACACAACCGGATATTTATAGTTTCATCCAGTCATATATGAACAAAGTGCTGTGGATTAGTGTGCAAGGCACCCAGAAATTCACAGTCAAACTGGTTTTGTAGAAAAGCAGTCTTTTTCTTGGGCAAATGGATAAAATGTCATGTTTACAAACATAAATATCCTGTTTGTTTCCCGCAGTTGCTCTAGCTTTTTCCCTAGAAAACACGAATGTGTAGAGGATTTGTCCTCTTCTGGAACCAATTAGCGTTTCATGGCACAAAACAAAATGTTCCCTGCTAAAATACATTCCAAACCTTAAAGTCCATTGATAGTATCCAGAAAACATAAACACAGAGGCTGTAGCAAGATTTGGGATTGAGTTAACCACAACACAACCGGATATTTCTGGTATCATCCAGTCATATCTAGACAAAGTATTGTGGAATTCGTATGCAATGGGCCCCCAAAATCACAGTCAAACTGGTTTAGGAGAAAAGCAAAGTCTTTTCTTAGGCAAGTATATAAATGTCATGTTCACAAACATAAATATCTTGTTTGTTTCCCACAGTTACTCTAGCTTTCTCGCTGGAAAACACGAATGTGTAGAGGTATGCCTGCATATGGAATCAATTAGCATTTGCCAGCACAAAACACAATGTTACATGTTAAAATTCATTCAAAACCATAAAGTCCATAGAGAATATCCAGAAAACACAAAGAATCACAGAAATGTAGCAAGATCTGGGATTGAGTTAGCCACAACACTACTGGATATTTCTGCTTTCATCCAGTCATATCCGGACAAAGTGTTGTGGAATTTGTATGCAATGGACCCAGAAAATCACAGTTAAACTAGTTTTGGAGAAAAGCACAGCCTTTTTCCTGGGCAAGTGGATAAAATGTCATGTTTACAAACATAAATATCTTGTTTGTTTCCCACAGTTGCTCAAGCTTTCTCCCTGGAAAACATGAATGTGTTGAGGTTTTTTCTCCATGTGGAAACAATTAGCGTTTGCCAGCACAAAATAAAATGTTCCATATTAAAATTCATTCCATACTGTAAAGTCCATAAAGTATATCCAGAAAACACAAACAAACACAGAGGCTGTGCAAAGATTTGGATTTGAGATAGCCACAACACAACCGGATATTTCTGATATGACCCAGTCATTTCTGGAGAAAGTGTTGTGGAATTTATATGCAAGGGACACAGAAAATCACAGTCAAACCATTGTGGAAAAAAGTACAGTCTTTTTCCTGGGTAAGTGGATAAAGTGTCACTTATACAAACATAAATATCATTTTTGTTTACCGCATTTGCTCTAGATTTCTCCCTAGACAACACGAATGTGTAGAGGTTTTGTATTCTTGTGGAACCAATTAGCGTTTGCCAGCACACAACAAAATATTTCCAGCTAAAATTCATTCAAAACCATAAAGTCCATTGATAATATCCAGAAAACACAAACACAGAGGCTGTAGCAAGATCTGGGATAGAATTAGCCACAATACAACCAGATATTTCTGGTTTCATCCCCTCATATCCGGACAAAGTGTTGTGGATTAGTGTGCAATGGGCCCAGAAATTCACAGTCAAACTGGTTTTGAAGAAAAGCAAAGTCTTTATTTTGGCGAGTGGATAAATATGATGTTTGCAAACAAAGAATATCATATTTGTTTCCCGCAGTTGCTCTAGCTTTCTCCCTAGAAAACATGAACGTGTAGAGGTTTTGTCTTCTTGTGGAACCAAATAGCGTTTGCCAGCACAAAATATAATATTCCCTTCTAAAATTCATTCCAAACCATAAAGTCCATTGATAGTATCCAGAAAACACAAACACAGAGGTTGTAGCAATATCTGGGATTGAGATAGCTACAACAGAACTGGATATTTCTGGTATGATCCAGTCATATCCGTACAAAGTGTTGTGTATTAGTGTGCAAGGGACCCAGAAAATCACATTCAAACTTGTTTTGTAGAAAACCAAAGTTTTTTTCTTAGGCAAGTGCATACAATGTCATCTATACAAACAGAAATATCATGTTTGTTTGCTGCAATTGCTCTAGTTTTCCCCCTAGAAAACACAAATGTGTCAATTTTGTGTTTCCATGTGGAACTAATTAGTATTTGCCAGGAAAAATGAAAATGTTCCCTGTTAAAATTAATTCAAAACCATAAAGTCCATTGAAAATATCAAGAAAAGAAAACACAGAGGCTGTAGCAACATCTGGGATTGAGTTAGCCACAACACAACCGGATATTTCTGCTTACATCCAGTCATATACAGACAGTGCTGTGGAATTCATATGCAATGAACCCAAAAAATCACAGTCAAACTGGTTCTGAATAAAAGCAAAGTCTTTTTCTTGGGAAAGTGAACAAATATGATGTTTACAAACGTAAAGATCATGTTTTTTTTTCCCACAGTTGCTCTAGCTTTCTCCCTATAAAACACCAATGTGTAGAGGTTTTGTCTTCTTGTGGAACCAATTAGTCTTTGCCAGCACAAAAACAATGTTATATGCTAAAATTCATTCAAAACCATAAAGTCCATAGAGAATATCCAGATAACACAAACAAACCAGAGGATGCAGCAAGATCTTGGATTTGAGTTAGCTACAACACAACCAGATATTTCTGGTATTATCTAGTCATATCCAGACAAAGTCTTGTGGATTCGTATGCAAGTGACCAAGAAAATCACAGTCAAACTGGTTTTGGAGAAAAGCACAGTCTTTTTCCTGGGTAAGTGGATTCAATGTCATGTTTACAAACCTACATATCATGTTTGCAGCAGTTGCTCGAACTTTCTTCCTAGAAAACACGAATATGTAGAGATTTTTTCTCCATGTGGAACCAATCAATGTTTGCCAATAGAAAACAAAATGTTCCCTGCTAAAATTCATTCCAAACTGTAAAGTCCATTGATAATATCCAGAAAACACAAACACAGAGGCTGTAGCAAGATCTGGAATTGAGTTAGCCACAACACAACCAGATATTTCTGGTTTGATCCAGTATATCCAGACAAAGTGTTTTGGATTCCTATGCAATGGACCCAGAAATTCACAGTCAAAGTGGTTTTGGAGAAAAGCAAAGTCTTTATCTTGGGCGAGTGGATAAATATGATGTTTACAAACAGAAATATCATGTTTGTTTCCCACAGTTGCTCTAACTTTCTACCTAGAAAACATGATTGTGGAGAGGTTTTGTCTTCTTGTGGAACCCATTAGCATTTCATGGCACAAAACAAAATGTTGCATGCTAAAATTCAATGCAAACCCTGAATTACATAGAGTATAACCAGAAAACACAAACACACAAAAACAGAGAATGTAGCAAGATCTGGGAATGAGTTAGGCTTAACACAACCAGCTATTTCTGGTTTGATCCAGTCATATCCAGACAAAGTATTGCAGAATTCGTATTCAAGGGACACAGAAAATCACAGTCAAACTGGTTTTGGAGAAAAGCAAAGTCCTTTTCCTGGGTCAGTGGACTCAATGTCATGTTTACAAACAAAAATATCATGTTTGTTTCCCGACTTGCTCTAGCTTTCTCCCTAGAAAACATGAATGCATAGAGGTTTTGTCTTCTTGTGGAACCAATTACCATTTGCCAGCACACAACAAAATATTGCCTGCTAAAATTCATTCCAAACCGTAAAGTCCATTGATAGTATCCAGAAAACACAAACACAGAGGCTGTAGCAAGATCTGGGATTGAGATAGCCACAGCACAACTGGATATTTCTGGTATGATCCAATCATATCTGTACAAAGTGTTGTGGATTAGTGTGCAAGGGACCAAGAAAAACATATTCAAACTTGTTTTGGAGAAAACCAAAATTTTTTCTTAGGCAAGTGCATAGAATGTCATCTATACAAATACAAATATCATGTTTGTTTGCAGCAATTGCAATTTTGTCCTCACGGACACAATTATAAATCACCAGAGCATGTATCTCATATTAAAAACTTCTCTTCCAGATGCTAAATACCTTGCCTGTCACCCTCCAGTGGCACAGGGTATGATCTGCCGAGGACAGCCAGCCAGCTGAACAGCTCTAGGAATCCTGTTCCTGGCTGTTTCCCTGGGAGATGAATGGTCACAGGACATGGGTGCTCAGAACGCCGGCTTGAAGCAGCTCCTCCCAGCATAGGTGCCATGACAGGAAGCAGCCTGGAAACAAGCAAACCCCATACTGGGGCTGAGAGGAGTCATGTGGCAACCTTCACACCCACTGCCTAGAGTCCTAATCTAACAGAACAAGGACTCACTCAAGACTGGTTACTCTCCTGACAATTCCACTATGTGGAAGATAAGTGCCATATTTTCCTAGGCCACATCTCTCCCCACTGCGTGGGCATCTCTGTGGGGGAAAGGGGGCACTTATTTCTGGTCCTTTTTCTGTCTTACCACTCCTCACACTTGTACAGAGGCCTCCACAGACCAGTCCTTGTTCAAAATATTAGTTAGTGTGCTCCCAATGCTAAAAATGTCTTGGGCTTTGGCACCAAACAGAAAATAAGAAAACTCAGTGGCCCCCTTACTTCCAGCTGCAGGGACTGTAGCACAATCAGCTGGGAGCGGCATTGTGGGGACAGTAAAGAAGAGGGGGAAAATGTCAGCAGAGCACGCAGAGCCCTAGCTGCCCCGAGTGCCCACGGGGACCCCACCATGTGGGTTGTGTGCGTGTGGAGTGGGGGCCACAGGGCTGAGCCATCCACTGCAGCCCTGGGCTCCCTGCTGGGGGCCATCCAGCCCTGCTCCATGGGAACCCTTGCAAAATGGCCTGGTAAGTCTGAGTTCGCATGGGCACCAAAAGAGGAAGCTAGCTCTTAACTCCAGTTCCCGGCAGTCACCCACCTGCATGCACCCAGACCACTGACCCAGCTCTGCACCGTGGCATTTCTCAGAAAGTCTCAGCTCCAAAACGTCTACCTGGTTGTTGCTGTTATTTTTGTTTCTGTCTCTTTTTTTTTTTTTATTTTTGTCTTTAGCTGGTTTTATCTTCCCAAGAGGAGGGGTCCCTGCCCTACTTAGAACAATATAAAAGTGAACTCTCCCACCCCACCCCTCCGATTGTAGTCCAATTAAAAAAAAAAAAGCGAGACCTTTAAAAACCTAGTACACCTCCTGAAAACCAGCATCCAGCTTGAGTAAGACTCTACTTTCGCTTGACACAATAAAACTCCTGCCTTTTTGCAAACTTTTCCCAGCCATTTATTGCTACACTGAGCTGAAGAAATGAACCCACCGATCCGTTCCAGTAACACTGAACACCCCTCACACACCCTGTGTGACCGGGAACACCCCCTTGGACCCCGTAAATAAAAGGCATTAAGGAAACTTGAGAAAAGGGGAGATGCGGGAGCCCCAGAGCATGGGGAAACACAGGACAGCCTGGGTCCCTCTCAGTCCCTGCCACCGCCCGATGGCACCCAGCGAGCTGGGACCCCCAGCCGCCAGCAGCCCTGGCACCCAACCCCTCTGCACGGTCTCCATATCTGCCATGAGAATTCCCGGGGAGCCTGGCAGCTCCCTTCAGGACGCGCAGGGAAGCAAAGGGACACATGGGAACGGTAATGGCCATGGCTACAGACCAACAGCAGTGGAAGGAGAAGCAGCAGGGGCCACCCCCGGTGTTGTGCTCGCAAACTGCCTGGGACCGCAGGTGCAGAGTAACAGACTCGCTGAGCCAGAGCCAAGTCACCGCCTCATCTCCCAGCGCTGGCTCTGGTCAGTGAATGAACTTATGCAGTTCTATATGGTCCATTTTTCTTGAAAATTTTACAGGAATATTTAGAAAGCACTAAGTTTGCTAAAGTCGAATGTAAACAATGAAACGAAGCTTAAGTTTAACTATGAGCTTCTAAATAAGGACTTCCCACTGGATTACATCCACACAAGCCAAAAAACTTGTTATACATTATCAAGCAATATCTTTATTTTGCATCCACGTTCAGCCTACTAAACAGAGTTCTCTGAGTGTTTTCTAGTTTTGAGTGTTGTATGATTCATGAGTCCCTTAAATACTTAAATACTCCCTGTTAAATTGATTTTCCTGAATATTTTTATTTATCGTAGTCTGAGACATTCTATTTCTCATGACTGCTCCATCACTACTCAGTAGGAGGGAGTCCTGTGCTCCACACAGAGGGTGAGATTACAGAGTGTGAAAATCAGGAAACACTGCCCTTTGGAGACATGTGGGAGCTTCTTCCCATAGTGCCATAGGACCTATTTCACATGGTGCTGTGTATGCTTGTCTTTCATCTTCCCATAATGCTGATAGTTGAGCAGACACATTAGGCCACAGGAGCAACCTGGAATTCATTCCAACATAACCTCAAAATATAATGGTGCTGTAGATACACATACCAATTGATTGGAGACCACCCAAACACATGCTATTAAACTGCAAGAAGACATACCCCCATGTTTTCTTCTCTTGTATGGTTGCAAAAGTGCCACTGATTCTTATGTTACTAAAAGCTTCATTCTGTTGTGGTGAGAAAATACACATGGTATGATCTCAATATTTTGAATTTGGTGAGACTTGCTTTATGGCTAGCGTATGGTCTATCCCAGAGAAAGTCCAATGCACTGAAAGAAAGAATGTCCATTCTTCAACTGTTGGGTAAAATATTCTGTAGTAAAATGTATATTCTGTAGTAAAATGTATATTATCATTAGAAGAGAAAATATAATATATGTTTATATATATCTACATATGAAATTAATGTGAAAAACATTAAAATTTTAAATTTTACAACAAAAAATATAAAGCATAAAAAATGAAAGAACACCATATTCCCTTCCTTATACTTATCCTTAAGAAGAAAAGAGCTTAGTAGGTAACGTAAAACTGAACAGATTATAAAATAAAAAATGAACTTCAGAATGAAATTACCAGCAAGCAGGTGATATGTAGGTATGATACTTTTTTTTTTAAATATGTTGATGTGATATGCTTATTTTTAAAATAATTTTGCAGGCTGTTTACTGGTATCTGCTGTCATTGAAGGACCAGGGTCATCTGGGAAAATTTCTTGATGATGCAAACTCTTCCCTTAGTTCCAACAGTAGTGAGTTCTTTTCCAATCAGGTCATTCAGTTGACCAGCAGGGGAAGATTCTTAATGACATCTGCTCCCCATGTTGAGTAGTAACATTTTTACAGAAACCCATGATGAAGAGACTTCAAGACTTAAAATTTGAGACCCTGGCCGGCGCCATGGCTTAACAGGCTAATCCTCCGCCTTGCGGCGCCGGCACCCCGGGTTCTAATCATGGTCGGGGCACCGGATTCTGTCCTGGTTGCCCCTCTTCCAGGCCAGCTCTCTGCTATGGCCCAGGAAGGCAGTAGAGGATGGCCCAAGTGCTTGGGCCCTGCACCTGCATGGGAGACCAGGAGAGGCACCTGGCTCCTAGCTTTGGATCAGTGCGATGAGCCAACTGCAGTGGCCATTGGAGGGTGAACCAACGGCAAAGGAAGACCTTTCTCTCTGTCTCTCTCTCTCTCACTATCTACTCTGCCTGTAAAATAAATAAATTAATTAATTAAATTTAAAAAAAATTTTGAGACCCTAATTTGTAGTCTGGGATATAAAGAAAGCAGCAAGATCTCTGTTCCATAAACCATAAATCATGGTGCAAAAATTACCTTGTAACCAGTTTTGGCTTCTGTTTTTTTCACATTTTTAATTTATTAATATAAAAATGACAGATTTTCTGTACTGCATAGGTACAGTTCTAATTATGTTTCTCTCTTCCATTCCTTTTGTAACATCCTCCTTCTTTTATTTTTTAATTTTTTGATACAATCATTTCAACTTGACTCTAAAGCATAAAACTTTAAAAAGAGATAAAGAAGGACATGATATTTGATGAAAGGCTCAATTCAGCAAGAAGACATAACAGTCATATTTTTGCACCCAACATATGGTCATTCAAATATTCAAATATATACAGAAAATACTATTATACATAAAGGGAAAGATAGATTCCAATATAATAATAGTGGGTGACTTCAACACCCCACTCTCAGCAATGGATAGATCATCCAAACAAAAAAATTCAATAAAGAGACATCAGAGATGAAACCTACTATCAAGCAAATGGGGCTAACATATATGAAAAAGGGCATTTCTCCTAAAGCTATAGAAAACATTCTAATAAACACATGAAACATTTTCTAGGATAGGCCACATATTAGGCCACAAATTGATTCTCAACAAACTTAAAACAATTGAAAGCATAGCATGAATCTTTTCATATCTAAAACTAGATAGCAACAGTATGAACAATGGAACAATCATAAATACTTGGAAATTAAACATGCTACTGAATGATAAGTGGGTCATTGTGGAAATTGCAAAAGGTCACCAAAATTAAAAAGGTCATCCAAAATTAGAGGTCATCAAAACTTTCTGTTTTTCCCCATATATATAAAATCTTTATTGAGGTCAGTTAACAGCACCGAAAAACCATGATTAAAAGGATTAATTAGTGCATATCAGTATCTTTAATACTGTTAGACAAAACATTTAAGTATTGAAACAATCATGTTTTGTTGAAACACAGATCCTTAAATTTAATTGCAAATATTTTCAGAGAATTATAACTAGAAGACAAGAGAGATGTTCACAATAACTCAGCAATTTACAACATTTTAGAAAGCACAGCAAAGTGTCAGACTTTCATCTTTTCAGGCCTCAGGACCTATGATGGAGAGCAGTGGTATTTGGAGAGTTCTGAGTTTAGCAAGTTTAACATTGCCCTCAACTATAAAACATAAAGACCTTAAGCTCATAGGCAGAGAAACTGTTATAATTTAGAAAGCAAGAGAGTGGGAACCCTTTGGATGAGAAAGGCCAGGAGGCCCACTATTGCTAGTCTAGAAAAATGTAGGAGAGTTTTGGAGCCCATGACTTTGCAGGGATCTGGTGGTTAAACACAACAGTTGAAAATGAACTATGTTATCAATATGGCAGCCTAGGAGGTAACAGAAATGAGGCATGGGGATCACTCCAGCAGGGAAGGATGACTGAGGCCAGGCTCTGGTCTCTGGCTGCCAGACTCAACATTTCCCCCACTCTCCAACATGAGAGACAAAGTAGAGGGACAGTGAACAGGCCCTGGACCCATCAGCCAAACCAGGGAAGGCCAAGAGGGCCTAGTCAGACAGTGTGAAAGGGAGTGAAGGTCTCAACCTCTTGTAGGATGCTCTTACTTCACAAGCATGTGGCAGAGACACTGTGACTAGTAGAGACAGAACATGGTGTAGCCAACGTGGCTCAGTTACAAGAAAGCAGTCAAGACTCTGCCTCCATGAAATATTGGCAAAGAGATTTCATTGTCATGAGACAAGGCCAGAGAAAGGCTGGAAGTAGCATTCCTCAGAATGACATTGCTCAGCCCTAAACAATAGTCCTTGCAGTGCCCCATGATCAAGGATCAGTTGCTTGGGGTTCTTGCCTTCACACAAAAAAGGATTCAGATGTGAGACAAAGAGTAGTGGTGAGCACACTAGAAAAGCTTAATGAAAAGAAATAATGAAGAGAGTACAAATAACAGAACAGGTTGGTATCTAGGTAAAGAACCGAGAGCAAAAAATTTCTTGAAATAAATGAAAATGAAAACACAACATATCAAAACCCATAAGATACAGTAAAAGCAGTATTAACAGGGAAGCTTATTGCATTAAGTGCTTACATTAAAGAAAAGAAATGTCTCAAGGTAAAGAGCTAATGATACATCATGAAGAGTTAGAAAAAGAAGAACAAACCAAACTGAAAATGAGCAGGAAGACAAAATCATGCCCTGGATAAAGGACAATCTCTTCAATAAATAGTGTTGGGAAAATTGCCTTTTTGTATGAAAGTATGAAGCAAGACCTCTTCCTTACATCTTGTACAAGAATCAATTCACAATGAATCTAAATTCCTAACATGATACCACCAAACTCCTGAAGTAACATTTGGGGAAATGGGCAAAACATATCATAAGCATAATCTTCTTGGATAAGACCCCAGAAGCACAGGCAGTCAAAGCAAAAATAGAAAAATGGGATTACATCAAGCTAAGAAGCTTCTCCATGGCAAAAGAACCACTCATCAAAGTGAAGAGGCAACTCACAAAAGGTAAGAAACATTTGTGAACTATGCACATGATAAAGGATTAATATTCAGGATCTATACAGAGCTCAAGAAACTCAACAACAACAAAATAATCAAGTCAAGAAATGAGCAAATGACATGAATAGGCATTTGTCAAAAGATGAAATTCAAATGATCAACAGATACATGAAAAATGCTCAAGATCACTAGCCATCAGGAAGTGAAAATAAAAACTATAGTGCAGTATTACCTCACCCAAGTTAGAGTAGCTACCATCTAAAAATCAAATAATAACAAAGGTGTGTCAAAAAAAGGTACCATAATCCAGCATTGGAGGAATGTAAACTATTATGTAAGAGACTGTATGGAGATTCCTCAGAAATCTGAAAATAGATCTATCAAATGACCCACTCCTGGGAATTTACTTAAAAGAAATGAATCAGCATATGAAAGAGTTATTTATACTCTATTTTTTATCATCTCAATTTACAATTGCTAAGATACAGAATCTACCCAGATGTCTACCAGCCAATGACTGGATAAAGAAAATGTGTTGTATATACAAAATGGATTACTATTACACCATAAAAAAGAATTAAATGCTGTCTTTTGCAACAAAATGGATGAAACTACAGTCCATTATGCTTCATGAAATAAGCCAGTCCTGAAAAGGCAAATTCCATATGTTTTCTCTGATATATGGTAGTTAATATGGAATATAAAAATGTATGAGAATGAAACTGGTATCTCATGATTTGTGCATATTGCTGTGCAATAGTGTCTTTCTTTTTATTTGTTGAATATTATGGTTAGTGATTCATTAAGTCTGTGACTATAAATTAAATTGAAATTACATTATCACAAAAATTAAAAGAGAAAAAGAAAGGAAGGAAAGAGGAGAGAGCAAGGGAGGGAAGAGTGAGGGAGGATTGTATGATTATTTTCTTAGAGCTATATCTGAAATACAATCTGTTCTCTTGATATTAACAAAAATTTTAAGAATAAAAATATTTTTAAAAGGACATTTATAACGTGTGAAAGGAACTCAAAAAATCAATATACAGGAGATTGAGAAGCCTTAATTGCATCCTTTATGAATGATTTTGATGGGCTCAAGACTTTAGTGGAATAATGCAACTGCAATAGAATTAGAATTACAAGTAAATCCTGAAGATGTGATTGAATTGCTGCAATCCCTCAATAAACCTAACAGATGAGGAGTTACTATCATGGGTAACCAAAGAAAGTTGGTCATTTTTAAATTAGTTAATTAATAAATCATTTGAGATACAGATAGTTCAAAACTGCTAGTTCACTTCCCAAATCCCCATATAGGAAGGGCTCAGATAGAAAAATACTGGGAGTTAGAATAAAATCTGGCTGGTGTTGTGGCTCAATAGGCTAATACTCCACCTGCAGTGCCGGCATCCCGGGCTCTAGTCCCAGTCGGGGCACCAGATTCTGTCCCAGTTGCTCTTTTTCCAGTCCAGCTCTCTGCTATGGCCCAGGAGTGCAGTGGAGGATGGCCCAAGT
The DNA here is from genome assembly GCF_033115175.1 of Lepus europaeus. NCBI lineage: Eukaryota > Metazoa > Chordata > Mammalia > Lagomorpha > Leporidae > Lepus > Lepus europaeus. The sequence continues at coordinate 6,912,726 of NW_026909177.1, forward strand.
GCTTGGGCCCTACACCCACATGGGAGACCAGGAGAAGCACCTGGCTCCTGGCTTCAGATCAGCATGGTGCGCTGGTCACAGCAGCCATTGGGAGGTGAACCAACAGAAAAAGGAAGACCTTTCTCTCTGTCTCTCACTGTCCACTCTGCCTGTCAAAAAAATTTTTTTTAATGGGAGAAATTTTTTTTTATTTTATTATTTTTTTATTTAATGAATATAAATTTCCAAAGTACAGCTTATGGGTTACAATGGCTTCCCCCTTCCGAAATTTCCCTCCCACCCACAACCCTCCCCTTTCCTGCTCCCTCTCCCCTTCCAATCACATCATAATTAATTTTCAATTCTCTGTATATACAGAAGATCAGTTTAGTATATATTAGGTAACGATTTCAATGGTTTGCCCCCATATAGTAACACAAAGTGAAAAAAAAAATACTGTTGGAGTACTAGTTATAGCATTAAATAAGAGTGTACAGTACATTAAAGACAGAGATCTTACATAATATATTTTTTTAAAAAATTAATTTTCTATGCCATTTCCAATTTAACACCAGGTTTTTCCTTTTTTCATTTCCAATTATCTTTATATACAGAAGATCGATTCAGTATATAATTAGTAAAGATCTCATCAGTTTGTACCCACCCAGAAACACAAAGTGTAAAAATACTGTTTCAGTACTAGTTATAGCATCACTGCACATTAGACAACACAATCAGACTTGCCGCAAATGGTGGAGTTAAAAATGTGCCAGGGGATTCCAATACAATCCCATCAAGGTGGCATGTACCAATGCCATCTCACTAGTCCAAGTGATCAATTTCAGTTCACATTCGATGGCTCTGATAGGTCTAAGAGTCAAAGGGATCACAAAAAATTTTTAAAAAGAATAAAATCTATGTCTTCCACATAGATGGTAGAGACTCAATTACCTAAGCTATTACCTGCTGCACTCCTGAGTATACATTAGCAGGAAGTTGAATTAGGAAGAGAGTCAGGACTTGAATGCAGTCTCTGAATGGGTTTTTGGGTTCTTAACTGCTAGGCCAAATGCCCACTCCAAAAGTGGATTCTTGAGATAGAATCTACTTCTGGTGAGGATACAGTAAAAATTGTTGGCACTATAACAAAGAATTTAGGATACTACAAAAATTTAACCAAGGAAGCAGCAGCAGAGTTTTTGACAGCTCCCATTTTGAAAGAACTATCACAAATGTGTGAAGTACTATAAAAGAGTATTAAATATTATGGAGAAATATTTTATACAAAGAGGTGTATTTTAATGTTGACAAATTCATTTTTCTTTTTAGTAAATGACTATAGCCACTTCTATTATTACCACCAGTCATTTTGACCAACATCCATCAACACTGAGCACTGAGGAAAGCCCTACAACATCAACAGTATTACAAACCTGAAGTTTCAAATGATCATTTGCATTTTAATAAAGAATTTTAAGGTATTTACTTTTTTTGACAGGCAGAGTGGACAGTGAGAGAGAGACAGAGAGAAAGGTCTTCCTTTTGCCATTGGTTCACCCTCCAATGGCCACCATGGCTGGCACGCTGCAGCCAGTGCACCACGCTGATCCGAAGGCAGGAGCCAGGTGCTTATCCTGGTCTCCCGTGGGGTGCAGGGCCCAAGCACTTAGGCCATCCTCCACTGCACTCCCAGGCCACAGCAGAGAGCTGGCCTGGAAGATGGGCAACCGGGACAGAATCCGGCACCCCGACCAGGACCAGAACCCAGTGTGCCGGCGCCGCTAGGTGGAGGATTAGCCTGTTGAGCCACGGCACCGGCTTAAGGTATTTACTTTTTAAATACTTAATGATATTGTGTGTATAATAGACATATATAGTATACTGCATATACTTGTATGGGCTATAAAATTTTCATGTGAAATTATACATTGCCATATTTCTTTTAGTTTGGGGAATGAAACCAAATATCAGTATAGTAAAGTTATGCCTGTGTCTATTAATTCTACAGATGTCACTAAGAACAAAGATGACTGACTAGACAAGCAAAAAACAGTTTAGATATTATTGTAATGTCTGGTCAGCCTTTGGGGGGGGCATACCTAAGAACAGTCTAACAAACCTCGAAAAGTTTGTTCTTTTATCTAATGTGCAATAAAAAATTGAGGAAAAGAAAATGTGTTCCAAATGAGATAATAAAAGAAATCATGATTAGCTTACCCTAATTAAATGAGGATTTGTGATTTAACTAATGGAGAATCACTTCCACCATGAAAAAGTATAAAATTATAATACCCAATATGAAAAGTATAAAAGGGATCAAAGATCTAAATGCAAAATCTGAAAATATCAAGTTTCTAGAAGGAAACATACAGGAAACACTTCAAGGCACTGGCACAATCAATGAGTTCTGGATAACATCCTGAAATCACAAATAAGAAAATTAGATAAGTGGGATTTTATTAAACAGGAATTTCTCTACAGCCGATTGAAGACATACCTTATAGAATGGGATAAAATATTCATAAACATGTCTATGATAAAAGATCAGTGTCCAGAACATAGAAGATGTCAAAAAAAATCCAACAACAAAACAAATTATTCAATTAACAATTGGAAATAGGGGTTTGCATCAACTAAATATTGCTTGAGATGCCCATATCCCGTATATAAAATGGGATATTACACACTCATAAGAAATAACAAAATCCTGACATTTACACAAAAAGATAAAATCTGAAATTTTTTTTTGACAGGCAGAGTGGACAGTGAGAGAGAGAGACAGAGAGAAAGGTCTTCCTTTTGCCGTTGGTTCACCCTCCAATGGCTGCCGCGGCTGGCACACTGCGGCCAGCGCACCACGCTGATCCGATGGCAGGAGCCAGGTGCTTCTCCTGGTCTCCCATGGGGTGCAGGGCCCAAGCACTTGGGCTATCCTCCACTGCACTCCCTGGCCACAGCAGAGAGCTGGCCTGGAAGAGGGGCAACCGGGACAGAATCCGGTGCCCCGACCGGGACTAGAACCCAGTGTGCTGGCGCTGCAAGGTGGAGGATTAGCCTGTTGAGCCACGGCGCCAGCCTAAAATCTGAAATTATTGTAGTCAGTGAAATAAGCAAGTCACAGAAAGAAAAATATCATTTTTCTTGCTCATTCATTTAGGGGTGTGTGTGTGTGTGTGTGTGAGTGAGTGAGAGAGAGAGACAGAGAGAGATACAGTAATTACTAAAGGGTGAAAATTGGGGAATAGAGGAGTTTTGATAATAAGTAACAAATGCAGTCAATAAAGGTAATGGATTCTTATTTTTAAGATTTATTTATTTGAGAGGCAGAGTTACAGAAAAAGATAGAGACACAGAGAAAGAAATATTTTATGCACTGTTTCACTCCCCAAAAGGCGCCAATGATGGGTGCTGGGCCAATACGGAGACAAGAGCCAGGATCTTCTTCTGGGTCTCCCATATGGATGCAGGGGACCAAGAACTTGGGCCATCCTCTGCTGCTTTATCAGGCCATTAGCAGAGAGCTGGATGGGAAGAGGAGCAGCTGGGACATGAACTGCCTATAAGGATGTTGGTAATGCAGGCAGAGGCTTAACCTACTACACCACAGCAATGGCCCTGGTAATGGATTCTTGTGTTCCATAAATATGGAAGTTAGACTTACTTTTTCTGTGTACATGTAAAAATAGTTCTCTATGCTCTATAAGATGTATATACTCTTCATGTTAATTTTATCATTAATTTAAAAAATAAATTTAGAGAAAAACCAACACAAAAACAAGAAAAGCCATAAATATGCTAACCTTGTTAAAGAAAGCAATGGAAGAACAAAGGGAATTTCAATAAAGAGAAACATTAAAATATACCAAACCAATATAATTTAAATACATTTAAAACTTAAAGTGCAATGCAGGTATTCAATAGGAAATTTGATCAAACCAAGGGAATGGTCAGAGAAATTGGAAATATACAATTGGAAATCACACAAACTGAACAGAAAAGGAAATAAGAATGTTAAAGGGTGAAGACAATCAAAGGATCTATGCACTACCTCCAAGACATTAGGTGCCTTAAAGGATAATGCTAGATTCAACTATGTTACTGCCTTCATGAAACTCATTTCGCACAGGGACTGAAAAGAGAGAAAATGCAAAACAAAAAATTCCACAAGAAATGGAAACCAAAAGAGAGTGAGTATAACTACACTTATGTCAGACAAAATATACTTTATGTAAGGAATTCCATTATGTTGTGGTAGAGGGTTGATTTCATCAAGGAGCTATAATAATTGCATTTTTATATATATACATATATATGCAAATTTTTATTCTTGGATGTAAGGGAAGCTCAAGTAGTGTCCATTCATCTGAGGTGGGGAACCATCTATAATCACCTTAAAGTGATGCCTTAATATTTATTCTTTCTGTTTCCAAGTGCAGCACTTGAAGACTGCCTGAAAACTGGCAAATATGCTAACAGTTAGAGAAATAGTTGTTGTTTTAGTTTTAAAGTCCTTTCAAACAATTTTTCTTCAAAAAAGGGATCAATTCTTTTGCCTTCTTTTCTGATTTTTATCTTGAAGTATTTCACTTTGTTTTCCTCTGCAGGCTTAAAAATAGTGTTTCAGTTAGTTTACTAGAACTTCAAGTGTCAGAGGTATAATAATCCTTTGTCCCTTTTGTGATGTCACAGCTTTTCACCTGCCTGGAGTGTTCTAGTGGTACCCTGGTCCCCAGAGATTTTAACTTGTGGCTGAGCTAATGGTCACACTAACAGTTGATTTCATCGGGGTACAAGTGAATCCAGAATATTTTGCTAATAAAGAAAGAATAGGGTTGTGTTTTTCTGAAACTTGAAAGCTGCAACAACAAAACATAAAAATAACATTTGTCAATATAAATATAAATAGATAGGAAGAGAATGAATGTAATACAATGAGATTAGGGGGTTCAGAACTAAACTTAAAACAAACAGGGGCCGGCGCCATGGCATAGCAGGTAAAGCTACCACCCGTGGTGCCAGCATCCCATGTGGGCACCAGTTCAAGTCCCGACTACTCCACTTCCAATCCAGCTCTCTGCTATGACCTGGGAAAGCAGTGGAAGATGGCCCAAGTCCTTGGGCCCCTTCATTCATGTGGTGGACCCAGAGGAAGGGAAGCTCCTGGCAACTAGCTTCAGATAGGTGCAGCTCTGACTGTGTGACCATTTGGGGAGTGAACCCATGGATGGAAGACTTCTCTCTCTCTGCATCTGCCTCTCTGTAACTCTGCGTTTAAATAAATAAATCTTTTTAAAAAAACAATGAACAACCATCTAGACAGAAAAGAAGAAAATATTGGACTTAAACAATATTTGAGGCAAAATGTACCTATCATGCATTTTCAAAGCATTACATTAAGCAATAAAATACAAAATATTCTCAAATGTGCATGGTGCAGTATGTTCCATGATAGAGTATATATTGTGTCCCAAGAATTTTACAATAATATTTATGTTTTTCTGTAATACTACAAAATTAAAAATCAGTGAGGATTCAAGACAATTCATAAATATGTTTACATTTTTGAAAAAGTATTCTGATTCTTCTGAAAGCCAATGGAGTTAATAAAAATAAATTATCTAAGTGGCTTGAAAATAAAAATAGAAAACAAAATACAAAAACTTATGACATGTAACAAAAGCAGTCCTGAGATGTATAGTCATATGAATGCACATTTAAAATAAAATCTTCTCAAACAACTTAAAATTACATTTCCAGGAAATTAAACAAATGACAAAATTTACCCAAACTTAGCAGGAAGAAAGAAGATAACAAGATTAGATTGAAATAAAAGAAATACACTAGAAAAGCAATAGAAAAGATTAACAAGACTAAAACTTATTTTAAAGAGACCCATGGAATCAATGAACTTTAACCTAGAGACATTAATACTGGACAAGACAAAAACAAGGAATAAGAAGAGATTAAAATGAAAAACTACACCAACAAATATTAAAATCTTGAAGACATGAATGAAATCCTAGAAATTTGAAATTTTCCAACATTGAATCAGGCAGAAGAAGAAACTATAATACCAATAACAAGACAGGAAATTGAATCAATGATAAAAATTCTCCCATTTGAGTCAGAACATTTGGCCTACAACTCATATTAGAGAGCCGTGGTGTGAGTCCTGGCCCTGCTTTTGATTTCAAATTCCTGCTGATTTGCTCCCCAGAAGGCACCAGAACCTAACAAAGTACTTGAATTTCTGGCATTCATATGAAACCCTTGGATTAATTTTGGGTTCCTGACTTCATTATTGCCCATCCACAGCTCTTCGAGGCATTTGAAAAGGGCATTAGCACTTAGAACATCTTTTTCTCTCTCCCTTCCAAATGAAGTAATAATAAATTTATCCTTTTAAAATATCTTGCATTAGAGTAAAGCCCAGGACATGAACAGTTCACTGTGTATTCTACCAAACATTTAAAATAGAAATAGTGATAATCATTTTGAAATTCTAAATCTTGAATACATCATTGAATTCTTTAATATCTGGATGGCTAGCAGATTGACAGCTGCACATTTGGCATGCTTTGTTTTTTGGATTTTTATTTTTCATTGCTGATTTATTCAGCAGTGTACAGTAAATCTTGTAAACCTTCATTAAGTTTATGAATAAAGAACCATTTATAAATTTAAAAAAATTTTAAAAAATATACAGATTTGGGAATATGATGCTTTCCCCCCGCCGCCACCCATACTCCTGCTTTTCTTCCTTTGCCCTCTTCTTTTCCTATTCTTATTTTTTAAAGAGTTAAATTTTCAGTTAATTTTTATACTCATAAGATTAACCCTACACCAAGTAGAGAGTTTACTGATTAGTATGAAGAAAAAAAGAAGTAAAGAAAAAAACAAAAAAGGAAATCATTGTTCTCCAACAATCAAGGGCTAAGTTATCCATCTCTACCCTTAATAATCATAATATAATATATAGCATTGTACTTAAGACAATTTTATTTTGTTTTGTCTTGTCATTGATCATTGTCACTTGTTTATATTTTCAATAATGTATACCAAATCTCCTATGAGAAATTTGGATGTATTCTGGTTTACTTGTTTTTGTTTTGTTTCTTTTTTTGTACATTCATCAAAATTTAATTTTTTGGACCTGCCCTGGAGTCGAAGAATGTCCAGGTCAGAGCCACAGATTTTTTTTTTTTGACAGGCAGAGTGGATAGTGAGAGAGAGAGACAGAGAGAAAGGTCTTCCTTTTTGCTGTTGTTTAACCCTCCAATGGCCACTGTGGCCGGTGTATCGTGCTGATCCGAAGCCAGGAGCAAGGAGCATCTCCTGGTCTCCCATGCGGGTGCAGAGCCCAAGGACTTGGGCCATCCTCCACTGCCTTCCCGGGCCATAGCAGAGAGCTGGCCTGGAAGAGGGGCAACTGGGACAGAATCCGGTGCCCCAACTGGGACTAGAACCCGGTGTGCCGGCGCCGCAAGGTGGTGGATTAGCCTGTTGAGCCACGGTGCCGGCCTAAGAGCCACAGATCTTATTGGCTCTAAGCTGAAAAGCCCTTCATTCAGCCCAACTTCCAAAGTGACCACTGCAGCTGAGGGGACGGCCAAGTAGGGTCAGCAACATTGAAGGCAGAACTGTAAATTTCTTGTTAGAGATGCCACCTGCCTTTACCTGGCCAGCTCTCCTCCCAGGCCAGCCAAGTAATGAAAGTCAACAGAGTGCCTTTCCCTAGGAGGTTCACACCTCCCTTAGGATATACCCCATGTGAAGAGATAGATAGGTCTGGGCCTCTTAACTTACAAGGCCTAAAGCCCAACAGATTATTATCAAGCCCCTTCTATCAGGTTCTATTTGCCTCTCAATCAGAAAACTTAATTGTAGCTTAGACAGCACCTTTCTTAGCTCCTCTAATAATGACTCTGTCCTTTGTTCTAGACCCTGTCTAGCTCACTTGGGCCTCATTCCCTCATAATCATAACCTCTACTCTACCTCCAATGGCTCTACTCCCAACCTGTATGTACTGATGGTCCTCTTCCCCACTTAATGCTGTATATTTGTTCAGACCTGGTTAATGCACTCTTAGGATCATTGGCTACTATCCTCACCCTGTCTTTTATGACCTTGTCTAAATATGATCAGAGTCGGCGAACTTGGTAGGCTTCCATAGCCTTGGCAACTCATGACGAGAGCCTAGACTGGTTACTGGCACCATAAACTAGAGTGTCAATTTGTTGGGTCAACAACAGGAGTCACTGTGTACTTGCTCCTCATGTGGGATCTCTGTCCATAATGTGCTGTACATTTTGGTTTAATGCTATAACTAGTACTCAAACAGTATGTTTCACTTTATGTTTCTATGTGGGTTCAAACTGTTGAAATCTTTACTTAATATGTACTAAACTGATCTTCTGTATATAAAGAGAATTGAAAATTAATCTTGATGTGAATGGAAGGGGAGAGGGAGTGGGAGAGGGGAGGGTTGCGGGTGGGAGGGAAGTTAAAGGAGGGGGAAGCCATTGTAATCCATAAGCTGTACATTGGAAATGTGTATTCATTAAATAAAAGTTAAAAAAAATTTAATTTTTTTTCAAACACTTTAAAAACAAACAGGCAAGTTGCAGGCAACAGGCTGCACTTTTGTGTTCTTGCATTGCAACGCCTTCTTTCATCCCATGCTTCAGGGAACAGTCAGAATGGCAGAACATTTCCACCACCTGCTTCTTCCTCCCAGGTGCACACTTTGCATTGCTGCTGCATAAGCTACCCACACCCTGATGGCATAGCTAGCACACTTGCAGAGGAGCCAGATGTGTATAAAACCAACCTAAAAGTCATATGAAATCATGAGACCAAAAATAACTAAAGCAATCATAAACATTAAAAGTAAAGCTGGAGGCATCACAATAACAGATTTCAAGAAATATTACAGGACAGTTAAATCAGTTTGGTATTGGCACAAAATTAGACAGGTCAACCAATGGAACAGACTAGGGACCCCAGAAATTAACTAATGCATCTACAGCGAAGAAATCTTTGACAAATGAACTAAAATCACTTGCTGGAGAAAGGGCATTCTACTCAAGAAATGATGTTGGAAAAATTGGATCTCTGTATGCATGAGTATGAAACAAGAACACTTATACTCTATACAAAATCATATCTAGTGGATCAAGGACTTAAATCTAAGACCTGAAACCACCAAATTACTCAAGGAAAACTAAGGCAAAACACTACAAGACATTGGCTCACACAAAGGATTCTTGGAAAACACTTCAGAAACAGACAAAAAAGGCACTCATAGACAAATGAGATTACATGAAGCTAGGAAGCTTCCACACTGGAAAGGAAACACTCAACAAATTAAAGAGGAAATCAACAGAAAGGGATAAAATATTTGCAAACTATCAATTCCATAGAGGACTAATACCAGGATATATAAAGAGCTCAAGAAACTCAACAAAAAAAAAAAAAAAAAAAAACAAGCAACCCAGTTAAGAAATGTGCTAAAGATATAAACAGGGAATTTTCAAAGGATGGAATACAAATGGCCAACAGACACATGGAAAGATGCTCAGGGTCACTTCCCATCAGGAAAATACATATAAATTCTATAATGAGGTTTTACTTCACAACAATTTGAATGACTATCATACAAAAATCAAACAACAACAAATTGTGGTGAGGATGTGATGAAAAAGGAACTTTAATGCACTGTTGATGGGAATGCAAATTAGGGCAGCCAGCATTGGAAGACAGCATGGAGGTTCCTCAGAAATCTGTAAATAGATCTCCCATATGAACTAGCAATCCCAGTTCCGGTTCTGTGCCCAAAGAGAATGAAATCAGCTTATGTAAAATTATCTGTACCCTCTGCTTATTGCATCTCAATGCACAATAGCTAAGATATAGAATTAACCCAGATGTCCATCAACTGATAGCTATGAAATTGTGAGATGCACACACATACACACACAATGGAATTAAAAATGAAATTTTTAATTAAAAATTTTAATGAAAAAAATTTTCATTAAAAAATGAAATTTTTTTTTCACAAGAAACTGGATGAAACTGGAGACTAGTATGCTTACTGAAATATGCCATCCCCATAAAAGTAAATAGCATATATTACCCTCATTTGTTCCTTTTTTTTTGACAGGCAGAGTGGACAGAGAGAGAGATGGAAAAGTCTTCCTTTACCGTTGGTTCACCCTCCAATGGCTGCTGCAGCTGGCACACCACACTGATCTGAACCCAGGAGCCAGGTGATTCCCCTAGAATCCCATGTGGGTTTGCCTGGGCCATCCTCCACTGCACTCCCGGGCCACAGCAGAGAGCTGGACTGGAAGCGGGGCAACCAGGACAGAATCTGGCTCCCTAACCAGGACTAAAACCCAGGGTGCCAGTTCCACAGGCAGAGGATTAGCCTATTGAACCACAGTGCCGGCCAACCTTCATTTGTTATGGCTAATATACAGAGTAAAAAATGTAGTGCGTATGATCAAAATTGATATTTTTACATTTGACTTTTTTAGTCCTGGTCTATACTCTTGAGGAACAGTGGGGTTTTTTTTATTTAGTTGATTTTTTTTTGGTTTGCTATTTTACTAACTTACAACTTGTTACTGGTTGAATTCTTTATTTAGTGGAGAGGTAAGCTTGTGTATAAAGCAAATTAAAAATATGTCATTGTAAAAATTAAGAGGAAAATAAGAAAGGAAGGAGGAGGGAGGGAGGGAGAGAGGGAGAGAGAGGGGGTAGAATGGGAAGTATCATTATTCTCTTAAAACCATATATGTGAACTATATGAAATTTGTTCCATTCATTTAAATTTTTAAAATTTTTTAAGATTTTTATTTATTTCAAAGAGTTACAGAGAGGCAGAGGCAGAGGGAGAGAGAGAGAGACAGAGAGGTGTCTTGCACCTGCTGGTTCACTCCCCAATGGGTCACAACAGCTGAGGCTGGGCCTATCTAAAACCAGGAGACAGGAGCTTCTTCCAGGTCTCCTACAGGGGTGCAGGGGCCCAAGGACTTGGCCCATCTTCTGGTGCTTTCCCAGGCCACAGCAGGGAAACAACCAGGTCTTGAACCAGCACCCACATGGGATGCCGCAACTTCAGGTGGCAGCGTTACCTGCTATGCCACAGTGCTGGGCCCTCCATTCATTTATATAAAAATTATTTTATAATTGTTAAAGGAAGTATCAAAATGAAGATATATAATTGGGCAATGCAATTAGGAAATAAAATTTAAGCATACTTATAAGAAAAAATTAATGTAAAACAACAGTGAGATGACATTTTAATGACTCAATTGATGACTCTTTTAAAATTTTCCAATACCTCTTATTACTAAGCATATTCTTAAAAAAAGGCTCTTATACCATTTTGGTAGGTAGCTAAATTACTGCTGTCTTTTCTGTAGTGAAGTTTAGCATTATTTATCATAACCCTTTAAATGTCCCTACTCTGGGAACCAGTAATTAATCTCAAGCTTAGTAATTCAACTTACACAAAGCAGTCTAATCTTAAAAATCAGACATATGACTTATATGAAGAGTGTTTACTATAATTATTCACCATAGAAAGCTGTTAAAACTTAAATGGTCAAAAGGAGAGGTTAATATTTTCAGCCAATAAAAATCACAAACTTTAAAAAGAATAGTTAACAACATGAAGGGAAAAACACATACACACTGTTGAGTAGGAAATGTAGACTACAAAATGGCATGTCTATTTTGGTCATGGTTTGTTTGTAAAAGTACACATCTATCTGCATGTATCTGCATGTAAATGTTAAGTGACTGAATATAGAAGGAGATTTGATCTCTTCCCATAGCTTATAATAAATTTTCTGAATGTTCTGTGATGCACATATAATGCATACATGTAAGCAGAGACACATTTTTAGATTGAAGTTAAGGAAAATCTTCAACATATTTCTACACTTTAAAGGCAGTTATAGAGACAGTGAGGGAGAGAGAGCTCTTCCATCTGATGGTCCACTCTCCAAATGGCCATGATGGCTAGGACTGGGCCATGCTGAAGCCAGGAGACAAGCGCGGTGTGCTGGCTGCAGCACGCAGGCCACGGCGGCCATTGGAGGGTGAACCAACAGCAAAGGAAGACCTTTCTCTCTGTCTCTCTCACTGTCCACTCTGCCTGTCAAAAAATAAAAAAAAAGAACTCTATCCACTCTAATATACTAGGATTTTTTTAACATGAGAAGATAGGATTTCTTTCTGATCACATAGATAGGAATGATAATCAAAATCAAAGTATCTACAATGTATCATTTTATTTTAAATATGTGTCCAACTGTATATTTAAATATTTGTCAAATTGGTAGTTTTTTAAACAGATGCAATATTGTTTGTATACACAATTCTAAAAGCATAATTATATATCCTTCTTCTCTCTCTCCCACTCTTCTAACTTGTATTTTTCTTTAGTTTTTGAAATAAAGTTTTAAATACACTTTACAATAAAAGAAGTTTAATATTTCATCAAAAAAAGTTTAATAAGTAAAGTGCAAAGAGGCCCTAGTTTAGTGGGAATATAGTGGATGGCTATAAACAATATTTAAAAATGAAGACATTAAATGAGAAACTAATATGTGTCCTAATTCCTTTACAAAAAGTCTCATGGGAAATCTTTCATTATTTACCAAATATCAGTGCAAAAACATCTATTTATATACTCTCTTAAAAAAGGATTGTGTGTAATAAAGTAGAACTTTTCTCAAGTTTTCTTGACAGTCTCACATAAAAACTGTTTAATAAATTTAAATGGTTTCAACCTCCTTGTAAATTTTAGAAATCATTAGGCATTCTACACAGTTTCTAGTTAATAATTCCACATACTAAAACTAATGGGGTATTTCCTAAAAGCTATGCAGAAAGGCCAGGTCCTGGAACTGAGACCCTGTTTCCCATGTCCCCACTGCACAATCGCGGAGAATCGGAGCTGCTGCCACTCAGCTCTCCACAGATGGCTCTAGGGCCGAGACCTCTCTGCTAACAGGGAAGGGGCAGGAGGTGCCTGGGTCCTGGGTGCCAGTCCAGGCCCCACCCGCTAGACCACAAGGAACCCAGGGAAGTGCTGTGCTGACAGCGAGACGGGGCCCAAGGTTCCAGAGATGCCCTCGGGAAGCCAGTGTCCTGCCAGCAGGTACCACCAGCTTCCCCTTCTCCCACTCTGGACACCTGGCCCCACACACTCACCACTCCCAGGCATCCAAGGTGGGCTGTGTTGTGGTGAAAAAGGTCAGAGAACAGTGGATGCCACACTAGCTCTGGAGTCTCCCAGCGGCAGAGCCCCCTCCTTGGACCTCTCTCCTGCAGGAATTTGGAACTCTGTGGTGTCACAATCCAGTGTGATTATGTGGCAGTGACATCACCATGCCTGATTGGACAGCTCACATAGCCGTCAGCACACAGGACCCAGAAAACAAAGCAAATCAGCATCTTTACAGCAGGGACAGGAACTCCAAGCCACTGCAGATAGGGAGAGAGGGGAGGCCTGGGTTCAGGGGCCAAGGGCCTCCTCCAGGCTGCACCCTTTCACCAGCGGGATCCTGCCATCTGCTGGGACCCTCCTGCCTTCCCATGGGTCTTCCTGGGAGAATCCCACCTGGAGTCTGCAGTAACCTGCTTAGGTGAGTTAGAGAGTAGTGGCTGTTTATTGGCTTTGGTCTTTTTTGTTTTCTTCATATTGCTGACTCATTTCTCTGTGGGGTTTTTAATATTAAGAATGTTTACAGATATTACAAATTCAGTTCTTTTTTTTCTTTCTTCATTCTTGTTTTCTAGTCTGCCTCTTGCCCTTTAATATTATTTTCTGTTTGTTTCTTTTTTTTTTTTTTTTGGACAGGCAGAGTGGATAGTGAGAGAGACAGACAGAGAGAAAGATCTTCCTTTTTGCTGTTGGTTCACCCTCCAATGGCCGCTGTGGCAGGCGCATTGTGCTGATCCGAAGCCAGGAGCCAGGTGCTTCTCCTGGTCTCCCATGCGGGTGCAGGGCCCAAGCACTTAGGCCATCCTCCACTGCCTTCCCGGGCCACAGCAGAGAGCTGGCCTGGAAGAGGGGCAACCGGGATAGAATCCGGAGCCCTAACCAGGACTAGAACCCGGTGTGCCAGCACCACAAGGCCAAGGATTAGCCTGTTAAGCCACGGCACCGGCCCTGTTTGTTTCTTGCTGGTACTTAGCAATTAGTGGATTTTATGCATTAAATTTCCAGTAATATTGTTAAATTTGTGTATATGTTGTACCTATTTTTAGATTTTATGAATTATCTATGTATTTTAGTGTCATCCTATAAAATTGTGTATATACACAATTTATATATATACACACACACAATTTACATATATATATAAACACACGCACATTTCATTCCTTAGAAATTGAACTTTTCACATTTTTTGCCATTTTATTTCCCTGATTACCCTTACAGTAGGAAGTTGAAAAGAAACAGTGGTGGAATCTGGGTGTAGGCTTATGTGAGGGAAAAGCTTTCAATGATCCTGTATTAGTTGTATTGGTTGTTATTAGGTTTCTTTCAATCTTGATCAGATTGAAGAAGTTACTTTCTGTTTGTTTGCTTTTACTGATAGTAAGGTTTATTTTATTAGATGCTGAATTTTATTAAATATTTTTTTGACATGCAGTTAGACAGTGAGGGAGAGAAAGACAGAGAGAAAGGTCTTCCTTCCGTTGGTTCACCCCCCGAATAGCTGCTACAGCCAGTGCTGTGCTGATCTGAAGCCAAGAGCCAGGTGCCTCCCCCTGGTCTCCCCTGTGGCTGCAGGGCCCAAGCACTTGGGCCATCCTCCACTGCACTCCCGGGCCACAGCAGAGAGCTGGGCTGGAAGAGAAGCAACCGGGACAGAACCAGCACCCCAACTGGGACTAGAACCCAGGGTGCCGGTGCCGCAGGCAGAGAATTAACCTAGTAAGCTGCAGTGCCGGCCTGAATTTTATTAAATATTTTCAACATGTAATCTAAACAATCACGTGATTGTCTTTTTGCATTGTTCACCTATTTGGATGGCTTTTTTGGGAGTCTTGACAACTCTTGTATTTTTTATTATCTCTTGCTTGTGATCTATTATGTTTTCCTATATAATTTCATTTATTATAATAATACTTTGCTTAGAATATTTGTATCTGTTTATGAAAGCTGTGCTTTTAAAAATTATTTCAAGTTCTGGTACACTTGCATCATCATCGACATAAAGCTGGTTTTCCAAAAGAAATTTAAAAATATTCTCTGCTTATTTCCACTTTGCATAAGTTTGGGAAACAGGTTTCTTTTTTCTTCCTTAGAAGTCTGGAATATACCTGTAAACATGGACCTGAAATTTTGCTTGTTAACTTTTTTTCTTGGTAGCTTTCAAAATATGATTCAACTTATTTGGTTTATATAGGAATTTCCTATTTTATGTTATATTTGTGTTTTGGGAATTTGATTTTCAAAATATGGTAGGTTTTGATCTGTGTAGTCAGAGTTTTAATCCTAAGGATTTCACACATTTCTCTAAGTAGGTTGGTAAAAGCTCTAACTTGTACAAAAGAATGATTTGGTTTTAATTCCTGAAATAGGTTATTTGTGTGACTTTTACCTTTGTTTCTTTGATCTCTTTTAATAATTTTTATTAACTTTGCTAACATTTCTGAAAAAAAACATTGTATCTGTTTATTTGCTTCTACTTTTTTACAGCATTTCATTGTGCCTGTTACATTCAATGTTTTGAGTTTTTTTCTTTATAATTCTTGACAAGAAAGCTGTAATGATTACTCTTCAGTGTTTTATTCTAACATAGTCATTGAAGGGTATAAGTTATCTCTAAGTGCCGATTTACTGCATCCTCTTTATTCCCTTCTGTGTTTTCAACCCCTTTATGTGCAGGCCCCGCCTGTCTCCCAGTGTCCTCAGTCCCATGTACCCGCAGCCATCACAAGCTACATGTGTCTTCATTTCTGTACCTGGAACTCATGTTCTGATTGGTAACTTAGTGGTTGATCCATTAGAGACCCATTCTTTTCAAGTGTATGTGCATGTAATCACAGCACAGCAGCCACCCCTTCCATGACTGCAAAACAGGCATGGCCCCTCAGGCTATATCACGTTCTCATAGAGCAATATCTCTCCTGGTTTCTTTTAGAAAAGCAGTAAAATTTCCAGGCACAGCAAGTAGACATTTCCTTATGTACTGTCAACTGCATGTTTTGACAACTTCTAAATCAATTTTTCAAAACAAACAGGATTACTGTGATTGTCTGAATTTTTACTTTATGGGGTTGCCTGTTAATTGCCAGCATGTGTTGATGCTAAAGAGATTCGTATACCTGATTTTTCTATTAATTCACTAATTCTAGAGTGGCCTGAATGCCAGGACTCTTTAATCATAGAGCATATTTAAAGAAGGTGATACAGACAATATATTTTTAAGTAAGAACTGTCTAAGTTTTTTCAGAGCTTTAGAGAAAAAAATAAAACTTTATAATTTAATAGATCCTAGCCCAGGAGAAAAAAGTTACTTTAGATAGAATAGTTTGAAAGGTTTCATTAATGGGTAATATTTGAGCTGAAAACATAATAATGGGGCGTGAAGTTCAATAAGGAAGCAAGGAAGAACATTTAAGATGAGGAAGCAGACAGCAAACTTAGAGATCTTCATGAGGGGAAGAAACTATGAGCGCATAATTACAGGATAGAAGTTGCTACTGTTTAACTGTTGAATAACGTGGTTGGTGATGCTTGAGCTTGTGATTATAATTTTTGCAAAAATCAAGGGAAAAGGAAGAGAAACTGCAAAGTGGCCAGCGCCAGCGGCGGGGAGGGGCGGAGCAAGGGGCGGGCGTGCGCGGATGGGAAGGGAGGGGCGGAGCGAGGGCCGGGGAGGGGCGGAGCGAGGGGCGGGCGTGCGCGGAGGGGAAGGGAGGGGCGGAGCGAGGGGCGGGCGCACGAGCGGTGGGGCGGGGCGGAGCGAGGGGTGGGCGCACGAGCGGTAGGGCGGGGCGGAGCGAGGGGCGGGCGCACGAGCGGTGGGGCGGGGCGGAGCGAGGGGCGGGCGCCCGCCGCGGCTAGGGGTCCCCAGCCCGCGCGTTCCCGGGCCGCGGGGGGCGCGAGTGTGCGGCGGGTGCGGGCGCGGCCCGGGCTGACGGGCGGCGCGGCTCCTGGGGAGGAGTCTGCGGCGGTCGGGCCCTGGAGCAGTGGTGGCGGCGCTGCAGAGGACGTTGCTTTCCGCGCCGGGCTGCCCGAGCGGGGCGGGGAGAGTCGAGGCGCAGCCGGAAGGAAGAGGCGGCGGCGGGGAGACCCCAGTCCTGGCCGAGGCGGGAGGGCCACGCCCCGCCGCTCCCGACGGGCCCTGGCTGATTGGGGCCCCGAGTTCCCTCCTCATACGATGGTTCTAGCAGCCTGTAACTCTTAGTTCAGGGCCGTGTTCCTGAGTGGACCAAGTGCACGTGAACAGACACGCGTGAACCTGAGAAATGCGGGTGCTGCCGCCTCACAGATGGTAATAACTTATGCTCACATGGGGGACTTGGCGGTACATGACAGCGCTGTAGCACAGCCTATGAAACAGCCTGCTTCCTGCAGGTGGAAGATGTGTTGCGACGTTGTCGAGAATATTTATTGAAACATAAATGCCGAGAATTGTGTGCGATTGTTAAGTTTTGCTGATCTCTTCAGTTGTGAGGACTTAAAACAGAGTGCGGAAAGAACGGTGGAGGGTGAGCTCACTGCTGTGTATCACCAGGAAGCGGGCCTGCACTATCACGTGACCTACTGATAGCCATTCTCAGTGCTGACAGTTTAAACATAGCAAAGGAAGAAACAGTTGGAGAAGCGGCTGTGCTGTGCTAAAGTACAGCACAGAATCACGATCCCAGTATTTGTCTTCAGTTCTTAGCCAAATCAGAACTGATGCGCTTTCAGAAGTAACACAGAGAGCTTGGCTTCCAGGTTTGCCACCCAATGAGAAGTCTATGGTGGTTCAAGGTCTTTATGTCCATGCCCAAATTTTTCAAACCAAGACTTGGGAGATGAAATAGGTTATTCAGTAATTGAGAAACGTTCACGTGTAGCATGAGAGCATAAGAGTCTGAGTTATCTAACATTGTTAGCCCTGTGTATGTGCAGTTCAAAAAGTTATAAAGTAGCTTCTTGTTCTTAGTGTGGTATATCAACATTGTGCTGAGGTTATTAAGTATGTGTATTTCATTCCCGTGCTGCTTTTCTGAAGTTTTGGATTACAGTTCTTCCAGTGTAATTAATTCAGCTGCACTTAACACTAACGACTATGTTGGTATAGAGTTGTCTAAGTCCTATATGATGGTTGAGGAAGATCTTCCATAGTTTTATGGTATTACACAGGGAACGCTATGACTGCAGGATCAGTGTTACTATACTATTAGGTACATGTATTCTCTTTCCACTAACTTATACTTGTCTGTCTAGAATACAGGTTGCCCAGTCCACTGGTCATATGCCAGGTTTGGACTTACGTTGCTGGGTTTGCAATAAGAATTGCTAGCCCCTCATCGTGCGAGTTGGCGTGGAGGTTTAATCAGTAAATGTGTCCACTCTGTATCACATTTACATTGGCTCATGCATATAACTACCTGCTGCTGATGTAGTTCTCCATCTTAAAGATTTCTAGTGGGTTTACCAGGTCATTACATCTTAATTTAATAACAAGCATTACTGCAGAGTGATTGTGTACAGGTATCTGTTAGCTGTCAGGGTTTTTTTTTTTTAAACCTGTTTGTGTGTGTGTGTTGTGGGGGTAGGATTAGGAAGGGGAACTGTTCAGGAATTTTCTGCACAAGCTGTGCAGATGAGCAGGTAACTCGCACTGCTCTGGCATTAATCCCAGGAACCACTAGCAGTAGTGGGGTGCCACCAATTTAACATGAGCACAGGTGCTTCATGACAAACATTACTAGCATGTTCAACTGCATAATGTTCTGGCACTGTATTTTGAATGCCATTAATTTATTAAATAAATTGTATATATTCAAAAAAAAAATGAAAGGAAGGGCCGGCGCCGTGGCTCACTAGGCTAATCCTCCGCCTGCAGTGCCGGCACCCCGGGTTCTAGTCCCGGTTGGGGTGCCGGATTCTGTCCCGGTTGTTCCTCTTCTGGTCCAGCTCTCCCCTGTGGCCTGGGAAGGCAGTGGAGGGTGGCCCAAGTGCTTGGGCCCTGTACCTGCATGGGAGACCAGGAAGAAGCACCCTGCTCCTGGCTTCGGATTGGTGCAGCGTGCCGGCCATAGTGGCCATTTGGGGGGTGAACCAATGGAAAAGGAAGACCTTCCTCTCTGTCTCTCTCTTTCTCTAACTCTGCCTGTCAACAAAAAAAAAAGAAAGAAAGAAAAAAGAAAAGAAGGAAGAAAGGGACTTGAGGGAGGAGGGAGGAAGAGTGGTAGGGAACTATGCATATCTTTAGAATTTTACATGGAAATACATGAAATCCATTCTCTTTATAGTAAAAAAATTAATACAATTTTTAAAGGTTTTTTTTTCATTTTTATTTATTTGAGAGGTAGATTGACAGACCATGAGAGGGAGAGACAGAGAGAGGTCTTCCTTCTGTTTTTCACTCCCCAGATGGCCACAATGGCCAGATCTACGCTGATCCGAAGCCTGGAGCCAGGTGCTTTCTCCTGGTCTCCCATGCAGGTGTAGGGACCCAAGCACTTGGGCCATCTTCTGTTTTCCCAGGCCATAGCTGAGAGCTGTATTGGAAGAGGAGCAGCTGGGACAAAAACTGGTGCCGATATGGGATGCTGGCACCACATGTGGAAGATTAACTTAATGAGCCATGGCGCCAGCCCCAATACAAAATTTTTAAAACTTGATTGTCATGTAAGATGAAGATAAAAGTGAAACATGGTAAATATAGTTAATAATAATGGATTATATTTTCCAAAATTGTTGAGAAGATAGATTTAAGTAGTTCTCAAAATATATGCGAGGTGATATTAAGGCCATTTCTTTAGCCATTCCATAATTCATACATATTTCAAAAACAATATATACAGTGCTACTTCAAAAATTTTTGTAAAATGAAACATTTTTGTTTCAGAAAAACTTCAAATTCATATATAGTTTTTTATATAACATTTTCAGTGACTTTTTTTTAAAGATCCTGTTATATGCATGGTTTTCAAGTTTTCATGTACCAAAACAAATGCACTTTTGAATTCCATCTTCTTCAAACTTTTTGAAATATCTATGGTACATAATAAATGAAAATATAATATTCACTTTAAATTTTAATTAAATGTTTTTATCAAATGAATAAATAATAAAATCAGAAAAGATTGAGTGATCTTAAGCCTGGAGGTCTTTTTTGTAGCTGATGTTTTAAAGAACTCACTCATCTTGTGGAGACTGGATAGTTGAAGGGTAAGAATAAATGGTAAGATCCAGTTAGGAAACTAATCAGGTTGGCTGTTCCATTACTGACTTAGCTGATCATGGCATTGTGAATGTTGTCCTCCATGTCTCCTATTTTTCTGTTGATTGATTGCTATTACAAGCAACACTGTGAGGAACATCCTGTGCAGATGTCTTTGTGGTCTATTCCTTTTGTTTCCTTAGAATAAACCCACAGAAATGAAATTACACATCACAGCTCCTATTGTTGTGGCCATCTGGGGAGTGAACCAGTAGATGGAAGACTTCTCTCTGTGCCTCCGCTTATCTAACTCTGCCTTTCAATAAATAAAATAAATCTTTAAAAAAAGAAATTACTTTATCAAAAGGTGTTTTTAGTTTAGTCTCTCATTACACAAGGTATCCTACCCTTTGGAGTCATGATGCTTCTGCTGTGGCCATTTGAGAAAAGATAAAGAATTGATTATTGTTATGGAAGCATGGATCCTGACTTCCTGTCTTTCTACTAGAAACCATAGTTTGAGCATTATTAATAGCCACGGCTGACAAGGGAAGTTTTTCTTTTCCAGAAAATGGTACTATGCTTGGGGCTGGTGCTGTGGCATAGGAGGTAAAGACTCTGCCTGCAATGCTGGCATCCATGTGGGCACTGGTTCGAGTCCCGGCTGCTCCACTTCTGATCCAGCTCTCAGCTATGGCATGGGAAGGGAGTAGAAGATGGCCCAAGTGTTTGGGCTCCTGCACCCACGAGGGAGACCTAGAACAAGCTCTTGGCTCCTGGCTTCATTCAGATTGGTGAAGCTCCAGCCGTTGTGGCCATTTGGGGAGTGAACAAGTGGATAGAAGACTCTCTCTGCCTCTGCCTCTCTAACTCTGCCTTTCAAATAAAATAAATTTTTAAAATGTTACCATAATAATGTAAAATTGAAGATAGAGTTTCATTAAAAAATATTTTGTGAAGCCTAAACATATATGGACTCCACAACAGTAAGCATAATTAATTGGTCAGGTAAATAATTAGTTGATGCAACTGCAAATATCAAGGTAACCTTACAAAATAGGTTAAAGGGGGAATAAACATAATGATAGAATATAGGCAGCAGTTTGTCATCATTGCATTAGTTAATTTGAGAAGCTTTTATATGTCAGTAGAACAAAGTGGCTAGATTAGGAAAGAAAGAGGGAGCCCTTAGTTAAAGTTCTGCTAAACAACATAAATTTTGGTTTGGCTATGTTCCACACAGTATTAGGACATCCTGCGTTTTATCTGACAGACCCATTCTTGTAGCTGTGCAATTATCACATATTGCATATACATATTGTCTTCCAGTGAAACATGTTTAACTTAAGCCTATAAAACTTAGCTTTAAATCTATGTTTCTGAAGAATTTTTAGGCTATAGAGTAAA
This sequence comes from Lepus europaeus, assembly GCF_033115175.1. Lineage (NCBI taxonomy): Eukaryota > Metazoa > Chordata > Mammalia > Lagomorpha > Leporidae > Lepus > Lepus europaeus. The sequence continues at coordinate 6,934,530 of NW_026909177.1, forward strand.
ACATTCAAGGATAATCTAAGAGAATCCAGAAAAAAAAATGACAGTGAGGTGCATTTGGTGAAACTGGCCTTTGTTTCCAGTAGGTCAATAAAATATTAAAGGGAATGTACAAGACTAAATGACAGAAATGAGCAAAGAATAGACCCAGTCATTTGACCTGCTTTGTATCATGGACATGTGTGACATGTGGAGAAATTGAAGTAATCATTGCTCATTAAATTGGACAGAAATGCATGGCTGAAAAATAAATACTCATGAAATGATAACTGTGATGCTGATAGAATGTTCTTATATTAGAAAAAAGTAATACTTGTTTCCATGATGAGATCTGATGAGTCTTAAAACTAATAGAAAATATGTACTATGAAAACAACTATCCATTGATTTAAATATTTTTGCAGAAATACTTATCTTTCAATTCCATGTTTCTAAAATCTTTTCAATGTGCCCTTGTTTATATATGCTAAGAAATCTCCCCTGAACCTCATGTTGTTTTTGTACCACCCAGTGTTGAAGGTGAGTCCTGTCTGACTTGTTTTCAGGTTGTAGATTATGATTAAAAAGAAATAAAATAGCATATTTGCAGTTGTTAAATTCTGGATGTTTTTGTTTTCAAAGATTTATTTATTTATTTGAAAGGCAAAGTAACAGACAGTGTGAGAGAGAGATCTTCCATCTGCTGGCTCACTCCCCAAATGGCCACAATAGCTGGAGATGGGCTAATCTGAAGCCAGGATCAAGGAGCTTTTGGGCCTCCCATGTAGATGCAGGGGACCAAGTACTTGAGCAATCTTCCACTGCTTTCCCAGGTGCATTAGAGGGAGCTGGATCAGAAGTGAAGCACCTAGGACTCAACCCAGTGCCCATATGGGATACTAGCACTACAAGCAACAACTTTACCCACAACACTGTGCCGGCCCCAAAGTTTTAGACATATAAGATAGAAATTTCACTGATTGGAAGCTAAAGATATTTGTCATCCATTCTCTCAAAGAGACTTGGCACTGTTTAGCAATAAACCCAGAGTACCCAACTTTACTATTCAGGTTGCCTGTCTATGCTGAGGTACATGCATTGCCAGCTGTCACTTCCTTGTGAAATTGGATTGTATTTAAAAACAAAGAAAAAGAAACGCCAGCCCTGTTCACAAATATGAAATTTAAAATAAATACATAAACCTTCAAATGCAACAGTCCATAGTTTCTTGCAGTTTCATGTTGTAAATTTTCAAAACATAAAAAAACCAAGAATAAAATGAAGGACAATAAGACAAAAAGAAAATACTTAGCAATACTGCTAATGACAATAATGTTAACATTTTAGTAATATACCCTCTACAAATTGTGTTCTTTCAAATTGTGACCCAAGCACACAGGCCCCCATCACCATCTTAATAAACACTTAGAAATCTGGACTCTTTTGTAGAAAAGTTCTAATCTAACCCAGACCTCAGTTGACAAGACATGGGAGTCTCCAATTGTACACTGATTTATCCTAGTAAAAGGGAAAGAGAGCCAAGGCAAAGCAGTCAAAATGAAGACAACTCTGATCATTGAGATTTCAGATAGTGAAGTTTAGAGCTGTTCTCATGGATCATCCACACATACATAATTATTTTTCACTTTCATTAATTTCCCAAATAAAGACAAAATGCTGTCAATAAGCTTTTGGAAGGGCATTGCAGAGTATATTAACCAACTTTGCATGGGACTATAATCTATACATTTCATTTCTCCACAGTGGGACAGTGAACATATTTAACTAGCAAAAGGTCTGAATCAGAATTTCTAATACTCACTAAAAACACTTTAGAAGAAATATTTGCTTAACTTTATTTTTTGATGGTCAAGTAGCATAAAGCTCTAAAAAAAGAGTACTTTCAATTCATTGCCATTCTCACAGTGTTCTAAATGCTTCACTCTGGCTCTAAAACCAAACTACATCACAATAATTGTCAATCTCGATAAGTACTCAGAATATAAGTCAATGATGCACCGAGATTTGATTAGCCACATTGATAATTTTAAAAGAATTTGAAATAAAATGCTAGGGATGGAGGCAGCAGATAGCATGGTAAAAATAGTCTTAGAATGGGGCCAGTGCTGTGGTGTAGTGGGTAAAGCTAATGCCTGTAACTGCCAGCTTCCCATATGGACACCAGTTTGAGTCTTGGCTGCTCCATTTCTGATCCAGCTCTCTGCTGTGGCCTGGGAAACCAGTAGGGGATGGTCCAAGTCCCTGAGCCCCTGCGCTCACATGGGGACCAGGAGGAAGCTGCTAGCTCCTGGTTCCTGGCTTTGAATCAGCACAGCTCTGCCCATTGTGGCCAATTGAGGAGTGAACCAGCAGATGGAAGGCCTCTGTCTCTCTCTGCCTCTTCTCTCTCTGTGTAACTCTGACTTTCAAATAAATAAATAGATAAATAAATCTTTTAAAAATAGCCTTCAATTAGTCCTGTATATAGTTCACAATCACCAATAGGCATACAGGCAAACCTCTAAAATAAACCTTTAAGCTACACTTGTTTATTTTCTTATATTTAATTTTTTCTATGCTTTGAATCTTATTTAAGAACAAATCTTTTGAAGGCATATACTCATTCTATTACTTGAGTGTTTATGGTTCTCGCCACATTCAGAATTTTCAGATCTCTCTTTGACAGTTTTTATTTCCTTCTTATCCAGGTTAGTTGGAAGCATCACTTTACACTCCAAACTCAATTTTTCCCATCATTTATGGTTTCTTTCTTAAAGATTTTGCTATTTTCTTAATAACTTGGATTTTATCATAGCATCCAGAACTTGTATTTTATTTCTTATTTTTATTTATTTTCATTTTACCTGAAAGGCAGAGACAGAAGAGAGAAAAAAAGATCTCCTATCAGCTGGCACACTCCCCCAAATACCCATAGCTGCCTAGGATGAATGAAACTCAAGTCACTTGAAACTATCTTGGTCTTCCATGTGGATGGCAAAGATCCAGGTACTCAGTCAGCACCTGCTGCTTCCCAGATTGCACATTAGTATGGTGTGAGCTTGGACTCTAATATGGTATGCACGTATCCAAAGTGGCGTCTTAACTGCCATGCCAATCACCTGCCCAAAGTCCTTTACAAATATATTGAACTGGGGCTGGTGCTGTGGCATAGTGGGTAAGGCTGCTGCCTGCAGTGCTGTCATCCCATATGGGCGCCCGTCCTAGTCCCGGCTGCTCCACTTCTGATCCAGCTCTCTGCTATGCCCTGAGAAAGCAGAAGTTGGCGCAGGTACCTGGGCCCTTCACCCACATGGGAGGCCCAGAAAACACACAAGGCTCCTGACTCCTGGTTTTGGATTGGTGCAGCTCCAGCCAATGCTGCCAACTGGGGAGTGAACCAGCAGATGGAAGACCTCTGTCTCTCTCTCTGCCTCTCCTCTCTCTGTGTAACTCTGACTTTCAAGTAAATAAAGAAATCCTTAAAAAATATATTGTACTAAAAACAAACAAACAAACAAAAAATATATTGAACTAACTGGTGACTAACTTACTCAAGGGAAAATGCATATTTGAAATTATAAATACTAGTAAAGTGATGCGGGCAAGCCACACCTGTCGAACGGAACCTGAAGGAGAGAGCGGGAATGAAAAGAGGGGCAAGGGCGCAGAGAATGGAGCCAAGACAACAATGCTGATCAAGGCTCATTTATTCCAGCGTCTCAGTGATATTTTATACATAACCAGCTGCAGCTCAAGGCAACACAGAAGTGAACAACACAGGCAAGCAGCTTATCAGGCTTTCTGCAACACAATCATAACGTAGTTAATTTTAGCAGAGTGTTCTTGTTTGATCATTCTCCTAGAGCATGGGAATAGGTGACTTTTTTTCCTCCCAGGAATTCCACAAGCCAAGACTGAACTTGACTTGTCTATGACTTGTTTATGGGCTGCCTACAGTAAAGGAGACTATTTAATGTGCTTTGAGTGATGAATACTAAGGGTTCAGTATATTATAGCAAAAAGTTCTTACTGCCTGTATGCAAGTGTTTGTCACTGTGTATTTGGGTACCTTTTTGAACATAAAGGAAAAGTATATTTCCACTTACACATTATAGTTTAATTTGAGCCATGCGACTGAGTGCTGGTGAATAGGATGTGGTCAGAGGTAATCAATTCTGAATCTGATACTTCAGAGATGCAACCCTTTCTTCTTTGTCTTGTAATCTACTTGGTAGATCAGCCACAGATGCTTATGCAGTAGAAGGAACTTTGATGTTGGATCTACTGCCTGGGCAGGAACTTCAGTTATGGCTTCCCTACATGGCAGTGGGTGAGACATGAGGGAACTTAAGAAAATTCATGGAGAGTGAATTAAAAGTATGAGTTTGTTTTGATATATGTGATCTTTGCAAAAAAAAGGCATTTTTGTAATATGTGGAAAGTACATACGGTGAAAAATACATTTTTATGAATTTCAAATTGCAGTTGCACCAAAATAAAGCCATATATTTAATTCTGTTTTATGAACCTTTAAAAATGTTTTATATTTGTTTCTTTGAAACTTAAAGCAACAAAGAGAACTACTTCCATCCTCTGGATCATACCCCAGATGCTTGCAACAGCCAGGGCTGGGCCATTCTGAATTCAAGACCATGAAACTCCATCTGGGTCTCCAATGTGGGTGGCAGTAATCCAACCACTTAGGACATCATCTTCTGCCTCCCAGTAGAATTAGTATGAAAATGGATGAGAAGCAGAGGTAGGACCTGATCCCAAGCACTCTGCTGTGACTCTCAAATGGTGTCTTAACCTGTTGCACCTCACACCAGCTATTCTTTGAATGTTTTGAAGTACTTGCATAGTTTTATTTTACCAAGTATCTGATATTCCAGGTGTGACTTATTACCTCCACAGTATCTACTTTCTCTTTCCAGCGAAGAATATCATGAAAAGATGATTGTGAAAAGAAATATTAGCAAAGACAAAACAAATCTTGAAATATGAAGATTAATAAGGAAATGGATTTCAGAGGATTGAAACTTGAGATGGCTTTTCTAGCAGGGGCAAATATCTGATAAAATGCTTATTTAGTAGATAGAAATTGTGTGATAGCAGATGATTCCATGAAATAAATCTAAGACAATAGTGTTCAGCAATGTGATGATTTCTAGGATGGGAAAATTTGTTTTCAAGCCTCAACATTAAGCAACCAATGTACTGAGACTTTGACAATGAAAATCGAGTAAGACTTTTTAGGAAAATAGTATGCTATAATTTAAGGACCACATTGAAGGAAAGACTTTTTTTACCATCATTTTCCCACTGTTCTAAGGATATTCCCTTTAATTTGAGAGGAAGAATCATGAACAGGAGAGAAGTAATAACAATATGGTTCATATCTGTCATGCAAATTACTTCTAACAAGGTACTGTTTGGAATCAAAGTGACAAAAGGCTCACTGAGTCTTTGAAGATTTTGTTTAATAAACCATGAGCCTTAATTTACTTGCCATTACCAAAAATCTTGATGAGGCTGGAGCCATGGCAGAATTTGTATAAGGTGGTATCAAGATCACTATTTCACAGTGGTTTCTCAATGTCAGGAGATACCTCCTCAAAATGACAAATAACTACAGTGCCAATACACATAACCACAAAAATATATTTTTAAAAAAGTGAGAAATATTCCAGGTCCAAAATCCCTAACAAAAGTGAAGTATTCACAGCAGACTCATAGAATGGCACATGTCCTAAACAGCACTCTGGCCTCATATTCAGCCCTTAAGGCATTCAGATCTGGCTAAAATGTCCTTGAGAGTTTCTCAGGCATGGAAAGCTAAGACACTGTGGCAAAAAAAAATGATCTAAATGAAAGATCTCTGTGAGTGAAATCCTAGTGGAAAGAATGGGCCATCAAAGAAGGAGGTACCTTTCTCTGAAGGGAGGAGGGAACTTCCACTTTGACTATGGCCATATCTAAATAAGATCAGAGTTGGTGAACTCAAGAGGTTTCCATAGCCTTGGCAGCTCATGACAAGAGGCCTCAGGTTGATTACTGACATCATAAATTAGAGTGTCAATTGTTAAACCAACAACAGGTATCACTGTACACTTACTCCCCATGTAGGATCTCTGTCCTCAATGTGTTGTGCTATGTGAATTAATGGTGAAACTAATACTAAAACAATTATCTATACTTTGTGTGTCTGTGTGGGTACAAACTGTTGAAATCTTAGTAAATACTAAGTAGATCTTCTGTATATAAAGATAATTGAAAATAAATTGTGATGAAGAATGGGATGGGAGAGGGAGTGGGAGAGGGAATGGTTGCAGGTGGGAGGGAGATTATGGGGAGAAAAAGCTGCTATAATCCAAAAGTTGTACTTTGGAAATTTATATTTATTAAATAAAGTTAAAAAAGAAAGTGAAGTATTCATCCAGTAGAGAAATTTGGTGGGATGCCTTTAGGAGAAAAGCTGAAATCAGGGGGATGTGGTAAAGGATTGTTGGTTTTCTGGAAGGTACATTGATGCTGGTGGGGCCTAGGAAGTAACTCACACACGTTACCAGCTCATGCACTTATTTAATAGCCAAGAAATACAATGAGGAAGATCCACTGGGAAGAGAATCCAGTATGAATGCTAGCAAAACTAAAAGCAAAGTAAAGAAAGTTCAAATATATGATGAAAAGAATAAGAGAGAGAAAGCTTCCAGAAAACAGAGAGGATCCATCTTTTAGTACAATTTGTAAACAAAATACAACACCTTAGAATCATGATGCTAGAAGATTCTTCATTGCCTACATAGAAGCTACATAAAAGAGCATAAAAGCCACTGTGCTCCAACATGAATGTGGAACAGGCACAGTAGCAGTGCACCCCCAGAGCAACAGAATAAAAAAGCAACATGAAGAAGCAAGAAAGACATGATCACAAAACATGAAAACAAAAAATCTAGCATTGCAAGATGATCTGACATAGTAAAACATTAGATTGTGAAAGGAAAAATTGGTCAGAACAACTCAAGTAATAGACAAAAATGTAAATACCAAAAGGGAAAATAATTAGAATTCAGTAAAAAAGAATTAGAGAAGAAAAAATGACTATAGGAAGGAAAATTAAACTGAAGGTTATACAAGAGTGAAGATAAAGAAAACATATTTGAGGGATCGGTGCTGTGGTGTAGTGGGCAAAGCTGCTGCCTTGCAACATCAGCATCCCATATGGGCACCAGTTTGAGTCTCAGCTGCTCCACTTCTGATCAAGTTCTCTGAGATGGCCTGAGAAAGCAGGAAAACATGGAAAGTCCTTGGGTCCTGCACCCACGTGGGAGACCAGGAAGAAGCTCCAGGCTTCTGATTTGGATCTGCACAGCTCCAGCCATTGTGGCCATTTGGGGAGTGAACCAGTGGATTGGAGACCTCTCTCTGCCTCTCTCACTATCACCCTGCCTTTCAAATAAATAAATCTTTTTTTAAAAAAAGAAAACAGATTTGAGAGGATACCAAGGTTGTACATAGAGAAGATAATTTAGCAATGGTGACAACACAGAAGCAAGTTGAAGCACATGCTGAAAATCTAGAGTTAAAACACTTTAAGTGCAAAATATACTTGATCACCTATGTTTATGCAGTGCAAATATGTTCTTTAGATTCAAACATTCAAAACTTAGACATGTTCTTATAAAACGTAACATTGAAAACTTAGACATGTTCTTATAAAAGTATTGAATGTGTAAAGCAAATGAAGATATTATGGTTATCTAGAAAGCTAGGCATTGATGAGGAAAATGAATGGTAATGAGGGGTTTCAAATTATCTGAAACTACAGAAAGAAAATGTAAAACCATAAAACACCTCTTACACAGATGTGCTTAATGAGAATCTTTTTAAAAATTACACTTCACAGCCGGCGCCATGGCTCACTAGGCTAATCCTCCACCTTGCGGCGCTGACACACTGGGTTCTAGTCTCGGTCGGGGCACTGGATTCTGTCCCGGTTGCCCCTCTTCCAGGCCAGCTCTCTGCTGTGGCCAGGGAATGCAGTGGAGGATGGCCCAAGTGCTTGGGCTCTGCACCCCATGGGAGACCAGGAGAAGCACCTGGCTCCTGCCATCGGATCAGCATGGTGCGCTGGCCGCAGCGCACCAGCTGCGTGGCCATTGGAGGGTGAACCAATGGCAAAGGAAGACCTTTCTCTCTGTCTCTCTCTCTCACTGTCCACTCTGCCTGTCAAAAAAAATTACAATTCACAAAGACATTTATAATTTTATTACTTTCTTCTGTATGATAAAAGCCATGTCTTTAACATGGTTTCAAGGACGCAATTATACTAATAACCTTATGGATTAGGATTAATTTACATTTTATTTATTGAAAGAGAGAGAGATTGATTGATTTATCTTCTATCTGCTGGTTGACTTACCCAAAATGGCCAAAATGGCCAGCACTGCTCCAGGTCAAATCCAGGCATGTGGAACTCCACCCAGGGTTCCCACATGGGTGGCAGGAGACCAACCACATGGGCCATCTGCTACCTTCCCAGGTACATTGGTAGGGAGCTGTATTGGAATCAGAGAACCTTAAACTCAAATTGGCACTTAGATATGGAGTGCCTGCATTTCCTGCAGTGGTTAACCCAATGTACCACAACAGCAACTCCAGATTATTTTAATTTTACATATGGGTTTCATTGATCTTCCACCTATGGAGTTCTACAATAGAAAAGCATTTATCTTTCAGATTATACAGATCCAAACATGTGTAGCATACTATTGGATGTCATATTTGTTAAAATTCCAATGCCCTGAAAGCCACTCTAGAAATAATGGTATTTAGGTACAAGGCCTCATTATTTTAATTTAGGTGTAATTTTTATTAAAAGGCATTCTGTTTAAAAGATCACTATAGCTGAAGAAAGAACCTAGGCTAAACAACATTAATTCTGGAAAAATATTTTTGATTGTATTTAAAGTATGCAGTTTCCATTTATTTCATATATACAGATTTTGGAACATATTTTAACTTGATTAATACAGGCAGGCTGTCAGTTATTTATGATGCCATTTCCATGGCTTAAATCCCCAAACACAAGCCACCTCTCTCCTATTCACAACCTTTTCTGCTTTTAGTAGTAACTGTTATCCATAGTTTTCATTTAAAAATAAAAGACAAAAGCAGTAGGAATACTCCTTGAAAACATAAACAGTCAATCAGGAAAAGTGGCTTATAAAGCAAAAGCTCAACATGATAGGATAATGAATTTGTGTTCTGTGAAAACTGTTAATTATAGGATAACAGGTTGTCAGTAAGACAGGATGCTTCAAATGTAAATAGCCACAAAATATTGCTTGTAAATGTTATATTTGTCTCTATGAAGCTGGTTTTAATGATTATAATGATGATTATAATGGAGATATAAAAAACTGGTTTTTAAGACTTTAAAATAATAATTTCTGTATTAATACAATATATTTTCTATTCAATGAAACATAAACATAGAAAAATTATGGATATCAATAAAGAAAATGATACAAAATGATTCCAGTTAAGAATACACAACGTCAAGCACTTGCATTGCAGCACTGTTGGTTAAGCTACCACCTGTGATGTTGGCATCCTCTGTGAGAGCTGGTTTGGGTGCCTAATGCCTCACTCCTAATCCAGCTTTCTGATAATGTTAATTCTAGTGCTTCCAGCAGCAGAGGATGGCCCAAGTACATGGGAGACTCAGATGGGGTTCCAGCCCCAGCCATTGTGGTCATTTGGGGTGATAAACCAGAAGTAGAAAATCTTTTAATCTCTAACTTTGCTTTTCAAATAAAATATGTTAGCAACAACAACAACAAAAAAGCAACAACAAACACTGTGAAAAATCATTTGTGGTCTTTTAAAAATACTTATTTATTTCTTTGAAAGTCAGAGTAAGAGAGAGAAAAAATCTTCTATGCACTAGCTCATTCCCCAAATGGCTGCAACTCTTACAGTGGCTCTAATTCTGGTGCAGTGATTGGTTGGGGATCAGCATCCAACACAGGGTCAGGCAGTGGTTTTAATGGTGGCTTTGGCTCAAGCATGGATTCAAAATCTTCTGGCTGGGGAATGTAGACCATGGGCTGTGGTTGGTTGGTTAGAATGGTGGGAATTCAATTTTTTCTAAACTCATGGTAAGTAAGTCTATTGTAAAATACATATGTACTAAGAATTTTCAAAATTAGTTTGTTCAGTGTGGAGTGTATTCAGCAATATTTTTGACATTTTTCTTTAGAAAAAAAGGAAGAGCTAAAGGAATTTTATAAGTTTTGTTACATAAAGGGTTGAAATAGTGAGTGGTTGAAAGTTGAACTGCTGTTTGCCTGATTGGTAAACCAACAAACTACAATTGATATCGAAAGGTTTCTCCTGTAATTTCTTATCCCTGGACTTGTCAAGTGAATTTTTTGCATGTTCAAAGTGGAAACCATTGATTTAGAACTACATTCTTTTTTGGCCAGCGCCGTGGCTTAACAGGCTAATCCTCTGCCTTGCGGTGCCGGCACACCGGGTTCTAGTCTCGGTTGGGGTGCCAGATTCTATCCCGGTTGCCCCTCTTCCAGGCCAGCTCTCTGCTATGGCCCAGGAGTGCAGTGGAGGATGGCCCAAGTCCTTGGGCCCTGCACCCACATGGGAGACCAGGAGAAGCACCTGGCTCCTGGCTTCAGATCAGCGAGATGTGCTGGCCACAGCGGCCATTGGAGGGTGAACCAATGGCAAAAAGGAAGACCTTTCTCTCTGTCTCTCTCTCACTATCCATTCTGCCTGTAAAAAAAAAAAAAAAAAAAAAAAAAAAAAAAAAGAAGAACTACATTCTTTTCTCCTTGTTTTAATTTGATCCCCACCCTATGGATTTTTTCCTTAGGAAAGTCTTCCTCTCGGGAGATCATGGTGTCACGCAGTGTTTGGTTCTTTTGGTTTTGTTTTTAACACTTGTCTCCCCTCATACAAAAGTACGATATGAAGCCTTCATTTAATCTCTGCAGTTCATCTCATTTCAAACGTTTATGGAAGAAGCACTTCAGTGAAAGTAGTGCTGTAAACATTCTGCCATAGGAATACTTCTGTCTACATGCTTTCTCTTTCAAGAATTGGTCATCACATTGTGCGGGCTGTGTCTCTGACGGTGGGTGTCCCATTTTTATCCAGTACTCTTTATTTCATGAAGGAGTCGTATCAATGCTGTGAATGCAAGGCTGTGATATGGATCCAGAAGGCTGTTTGAACTTTTGAAACCTTGTGTGGGATTGATGGTGATGCCAAGGCTTGAAAGGCTAGTATGAGTGAGGGAAGGAGAGAGCGTATGCAGAGACTTGGTGGTGCATAATGGATATTTTTTATCTTGGCGAGATGTGCCTCTCAATCCTGTGGCTTTGGTGCGAGAGTGTGCAGAGAGCAATGATAGCAAATAATGTATGAATGTTTTTTGCATTCAAAGGACATCCACATCTGTTGGAAGACTTTAAGTGAGTTTTGTTCCTAGATAACGCATATTGCATGTTAGCTGAATGTGTTAAGTGAAATGATACTTTTATCCCCTGGCCCTTTGTCAACCGCTGTGAATGCTGTATGGTGTGTGCTTCTCCTGTTACTGATCTGCAAGTGTGGTCATGTGAACTGAAGCTGCTGGGGTGAGAACATGGACTGAGCTTGTGCTGTGCTTTGCAGGAGTACTTGGAAGCAGAGTTCCCCAGTGAGCTCAGGTGTCTCCAAGAAGGGTGGAAGTTCAAATGTCTGTTAGCTACCCATAAGAATGCTGTTTGCTGCAGTTCTGTGTCCTGTGCTTGGATGCTTTTTATAAGAGCTGTCAATGTTGGAAATTCTTAAATAAAACTGATTTAAATAATAAAAAAGAAGTATCCCTTTCATAAACTTAGCTAAAAGTATCCTAAACAAAATATTAATAAATGAAATCACACATAAAACATAAAAAATCAATAGCAAGCAATACATAATAAAAAATGCAAGAGTGGTTAAGATTCCTTACAAGTCACCCAGGCAGGTAAAAAACTACAAGAAGAAAATCACATGCTCCCTTTGGTTACTTGTTTAAAAGCATTTAATAAAGTTCAACATGCAATTAAAAAAAACCAAACACAACACAACCACAATGCAGAGAGTTTTGTAACCTAATCAACAGAGAAAGGAACCTACAACAAACACAGCTAATACAGAGTTGTTTAAATCTTTTTCCCTGAGAGTAAACCTAGACGCCGGCCAGCTCAGCGGTGGGAGAGGGCGCCATGACCGGTTGGCGCTGGAGCCTCGGGCCGTGGAGGGCCCTGGCGAGTCTGGGTTTCAATCCAGGGCTGGACTTTCTCCTTCCTTGTTTCAAGGCCTCGGGGGGGGGGCTGTGAAGGGCAGGGAGTTGGCCCAGCAGGAAACCTCGACTTGGTTCTAAGAGCCCTGAGGTTGAGAAGAGGTGACTGGAAGTGATCTTGGGCTGACCGGAGCGAGGGCTGAAGGGGAACATGCAGGTCCCCGGAGGAGGGGACTTTCCAGCAGACGGAACAGGGGGAAAAGGTGGAAGACAACATGGGAGCGCCAGGCTTGCTGGGGTGGCTGCTGCTGGTCTGAGAGGAAAGCGAGGAGTGGCTGCTGGGAGCTCCGGATAACCCAGGGGAGGGAGCGGGGAGTTCGGTGTGGGATAGTTGAGCTGGGAGGACTCCACAGAGCTGGCCAGGGGGTATTCTTGGAAGTCCGGGCAGCAGAGAGCCAGGAGCCAAGGGTGTGAGCGATTAGTTGTGCAGACAGTGCCAGTGGGGGGTGGGCTCTGCGCTGGGAGCCCTCGGTTTGGAGTTTCCTCGCTGTCTTGGCGCATTGAGTAGAACCAAGCTCCGCGCCTTTGTACAAGAACCAGTGTCTCCTGAGGCGCGGAGGGAGCCAGCATGGCCTGGGCTCTGAAGCTGCCTCTGGCCGATGCGGTGATGGAATCCAGACTGGTGCAGGACTTCGATGCTAGCCTGTCCAGGATGGGCCAGGAACTGGGCGCTGGAGCCTATAGCATGGGTGATGTCCTTGCATTGCCCGTTTTGAAGCAAGAAGAGTCAAGTTTGCCTGCTGATGAGAATAAAATCCTACCTTTCCAGTATGTGCTTTGTGCTGCCACCTCACCTGCTGTGAAACTCCATGATGAAACCCTGACATATCTGTGAAGGACAGTCTTGTAAAATTCGAATATTGACAATATAAAACTTGGAGAACTTCCAGAAATTAATGGCAAATTGATTAGAGTAAATTCCACGTAGTGGTCCATGACAGAAGGCTACAGTACACTGCACATCAGCAGCTGGAGGGCTGCAGGTGGAACCGACCTGGAGACAGATTTCTTGACATAGATATCCCAGTGTCTGTAGGTATAATCGAGTTCGGGCTAATCCAAACTAGCTAAACACAGTAGAGTTCCTGTGGGACCCTGTGAAGAGGACATCCATGTTTATTCAGGTGCACTGTGTCAGCATAGAGTTCACTAAGAGGAAGCATGGTGGAGAAAAGGGCGTGCTTTTCTGAGTACAAATTGACACCTTCAAGGAGAATGAGAATGGGGAATATACGGAGCACTAGCACTCAGCCAGCTGCCAGATCAAAGTCTTCAAGCCCAAAGGTGCAGACAGAAAGCGAAATCAGATAGGGAAAAATGGAGAAATGAACACCCCATGAGAAAGAGAAATACCAGTCTTCCTATGAGACGACCATCCTCACAGAGTGTTCTCCATGGCCTGAAATCACATACATCAATAATTCCCCATCACCTAGCTTCAACAGCTCCCACAGCAGTTTTTCTCTTGGGGAAGGAATTGGTTCACCAAACCACCAGCCAGAGCCACCCCCTCCAGTAGCAGATAACCTCTTGCCAACAACCACACCTCAGGAAGCTCAGCAGTGGTTGCATCAAAACTGGTTTTCTACATTCTCAAGGCTTTTCACAGACTTCTCAGGGGCAGATTTATTGAAACTGACCAGAGGTAATGTGATTCAAATTTGTGGTCCTGCAGATGGAATCAGGGTTTTTAATTCATTAGAAGGCTGGATGGTGGCTGGCACCAGGGCTCACTTGGCTAATCCTCCGCCTGTGGCGCCAGCACCCCAGGTTCTAGTCCTGGTTGGGGCACCGGGTTCTGTTTCCAGTTGCTCCTCTTCCAGTCCAGCTCTCTGCTATGGCCTGGAGATGGCAGTGGAGGGTGGCCCAATTGCTTGGTCCCTGCACCCACATGGGAGATGAGGAGGAAGCATCTGGCTCCTGGCTTTGGATCGGCGCTGTGCAACAGCCGTAACAGCCATTTGGGGGGTGAACCATGGAAGGAAGACCTTTCTCTCTGTCTCTCTCTCTCACTGTCTAACTCCGCCTGTCAAAAAAAAAAAAAAAGGCTGGATGGTGCATCCAAGGTTAACCATTTATGTTTGTCAGGAATCACTGCACTTGAGAGAGCAGCAGAAGCATGAGGATGGAGACTCAAATGCCGTCTACCTGGAAGAACGACAGCTGTGAATTGACAGAGAAGATTGCTCAACTTTCAGCATTTCCCCACACCAGATCAGCCATATTTACAAGAAGGGGCCGACAGGGATCCATGTGCTCATCAGTGAGATGATCAGGAAGAAGCCTGTTTTATTCTGGACACAATGAAAGCAGAAACCAATGATAGTTACCATATCATACTGAAGTGGGGGCATTCTGTGCTCAGAGGCTACCGCTTCCTTCACCTCCTGCAAGCTGACTTCTTCGAGATGGGCATGAACTGTGATCTGCAGGCACCTCGCCCATCTGTGTATGGAGGAGTCTGGGCCATGGAGGCAGAATCCCAGCCGTCTGTGTTGGCTCAAGCTTTCGTGGTACACACAGATCACTGCCCAGCATGCAGCTCTGCAGCTGTTTCCTAGTTACAGTTTCTGGATCCTGTGGCTGAATGTCAGTAGAAACTCCTCATCATTTGGGGTGTTTGTAGGGTGTGATGATGAGGAGTACTGTGTGCTGTTGCATGGAAAAATGTTACATATTGTAATATGGAGCCATGCGATTTTTACCTAATATAAAAATGTACACCTATATTCCTAAGACCAGGCCCTCAGTCTCCTTTGCATTGAACATGTGAGCATCTCTGCTTTTTGCCACAGTTGGTCTTTGAAAACTTCACTAGTGAGGAGAAATATGGAGATAATTTTTCTTTTGGTTCCCCTGTAGTGTTACGACTAGTAATAATTTTAGTTAACACTCAATGGGCCAGGAAGTGAGAGAAATTCTTCATGGATTATCTTGGTCAATCCTCTTAATAACCATGTATGTATGTAACTGCAGGTGAGGCCAGGGAGACACATAGTGGTGCCCTAGTAGCATGTGACAGAACAGGCAGCTGCTAGTATGTAGTGATGCTGAAATCCAAGCCCCAGAAATGTGGCACTCGTTCTTCACCATCCAGCACCAACAATGCCTCCCTTCACAGCTGTGCTCACCTGGGTTTCCTACTGTGGCTCTTCTGATGAATAGGACATAACACTGCATGTGAACCAAGGGCTAGCCACCGGGAGAGGCACACCACACCTACATGATGATGCACAAATTGAGTCTTGAAACATATTGAACACACAGGTGCTTTTTTAAGTGTCATCAGATATCGCAATCAGAGAATTTTAGGTTTTGAAAATTTGGGATTATCTATAACCAAAACTCACTGTGCTTGGATGACATTCTCAAAATGATTTCTAATGAGATACGCTAATCCCTGCTTTCATGTTCTCTTCTTTCCATCTTCTCTTGGTTTAGAATGTTCTTTTAGGGGCTGGCACTGTGGCACAGCGGGTTAATGCCCTGGCCTGACATGCCGGCATCCATATGGGTGCCAGTACTAGTCCCGGCTGCTCTTCTTCCAATCCAGCTCTCTGCTGTGGCCTGGGAAAGCAGCAGAAGATGGCCCAGGTCCTTGGGCCCCTGAACCCATGTGGGAGACCCAGAAGAAGCGGCTCCTGGCTCCTGGCTCCTGGCTTCGGATTGGTGAAGCTCCAGCCATTGCAGCCAATTGGGGAGTGAACCATTGGATGGAAGACCTCTCTCTCTCTCTCTCTCTCTCTCTCTGCCTCTCCTCTCTCTGTGTGTAGCACTTTTATTCATGTAGTATTCTTTTATTTAAGCTTTATAAGAAATTTATTGCAATCCCATTGACATTTTCATCATGTTTTCTTCTTCTTAAGAATGATTGTGTGGTGTCTGGGTGTGTTTGCATGTGTATAACTGTATAGCCATTGGTCTTCTGTTTTCACATGAAAAGTATATCCAGAAATCTCTTCACACAATATGTGGAAGTGAACAAAGTTCGAAGATTCTGTATTAGATTTGGATTTGTGTGTGTGTGTGTGTAATGCATTTGATATTTTTTAAAAAGATTTTATTTATTTGACAGGTAGAGTTACAGACAGTGAGAGAGACAGACAGAAAGGTCTTCCCTCCATTGGTTATTCCCCAAATGACTGCAACAGCCAGAGCTGCACCTATTCAAAGCCAGGAGCCAGGAGATTCCTCCTGGCCTCCCATGTGGGTGCAAGGGGCCCAAGCACTTGGGCCATCCTCCACTACCTTCCCGGGCCACAGCAGAGAGCTGGCCTCTGAGGAGGAGCAAGCAGACTAGAACTGGCACCCATAAGAGATGCCAGTGCCACAAGCAGAGGATTAACCCATGTGCCATGGCGCTGGCCCCTTTGATAACATTTAAATGTTTTTTATACAGAAATTTTTGTTCATTAAAATCAACCTGAAACAAGAAAAAAAAAAAAAGAGTAAACCTACACCCCGATGCCTGCACTTATCTCTCTTCATCTTTCTACTGCAGGAATAGTCAGTGAAATTTAACAGCAAAAAAGAAATAATTCTAAGGTGTTGAAGTCAGTTTCTGAGCAGTCACATATTAATATATTGGATGATTATATACAGAGCTAATCCATGAAATATAAAAACAAATACAACTGATAAATGAGATTCCTGGAAAGATACACACACACACACACACACATACACACATATACAAGCAATAACAAACAGAAAATAATATTTAAGGACAGTAGGCAAATGAGAAAAAAATTGGCAAGAGAAAGGGAAATGATGAAATTATGTGATGTCGTTAAACATTCTTTAAAGCAATATTTAAAAATCACAGATGTCTCAACAGAAAAACATGTCACATATACAATGGAAAAGGAAGGCTCAGATGCCAATAAATGGCCAGTAGACTGTAACTGACCTGAAGCAGGGTCCTGCATCCTCCAGGTAGGATCCTCTGAGTGACAGGGACCAGGGAGCAGGAGGGCACCCAGTAGAAGGCAGGACCAGGGGTGAAAAGCCCTCCCACTGCAGGCAGGGTGGAGCCCTGGAGAATGAAGTTTTGATACTGAACCCAGGTATCCCTCTTATTTTTTCCCATCTTGCAAGTCAGCGCTGTGGAGGATGGTGATTGGTTACATCTTTTGTGACGTTGTACATGCCCAAGGCTATCTGAACTGTCCAATCAGGAGCGGTAGAATAAACGCTATGTAATCACGAAGGATCTTGACGCCATAATCGTCGTCCAGTTCTGCAGCAGAGAGAGCTTCGAGGAGGGGGCCGAGCTGCTGGGAGGTTCATCCCTCGTTCTCCGAGGGTCTTTCCCCACAGAATTCCGCACCCCTCAGAAGCCGTGAGAAGGTGAGTGCAGGGCGGGCGTGCAGAGATGGGGAAGGCGGGGAGGGCTCTGGAGTCTGTGGCCCCCTCTCGCTGCTGGCCCAGCACTGCCCTCAGCCCCTCTATCCCCAGGGTCGGGGCTGGGCTGGCACCAGACCCTAGGAGTCCTGTCCCTCCCTGGCAGGGACTTGTGGGCCCAGGAGCCCGGGAGTCGTCTCTGGGCAGCTGTGTAGCAGCAGCCTCGCGTCTTCCCCGATAGTGAGTGGGGACCAGGTGGTCGCTAGGGAGAATCCAGGCTGTGTGATGGGGTCCATGCAGGTGAGGGGCTGTCATTCATGGGGTGCTTGGTTCTTCCCAGGGTGACTTGACTCCCCAAGTTTCCCAAAGATGTCGGAATCAGGGACTCAGTCCCGGACCTTGGCCTCTCAGCATAGCTCTTTCTGGAGTTCTGACCTCACTTTATGTTGCTGACATAAGTGTCATAGACCTGGGAAATTAAAAACAAAACCAGGTATTCGGCTCAAGGTTTTTGTCAAAATGTTAGAGGGGCAGGAGGCCACTGTAATTTGGTACTTGGAAGTCATCTTAGACCTTACACATTATCTTGACAGGTGATCATCTGCCTTTGAACTCTCAAAATAGAAATTTTAGCTAGTCACATTTATGAGTTCCTTAAACATTATTTCTGTTCCCTGATAACCTTCCCAATCCCAAAGATACAAGTCTAGATTCCTAAATTATTTGTAATTTATAATTTAATATAGGGTACTTTTTCAAGAATATTTGAGTATAATTGACATATAAAATTTGTATATACTTAGATTCTGTGACCTGATATTTTGATATGTGAGGGGACTTTTAAAAGATTATGGAAAATTCACGTTATCTTGTAATCCCATTTTTCACAAACTTCTTTTTGAGGGGACTTTAGGTTTGTGGAAAATTCACATTTTTATCATGTTTTTAACCTTTTTGTGTCTCCTTGTACATATACATTATTTAATGATAGGACAATCAAATTAACAAATTCAGATTATATGTTTATAGAAGAGTACTTGAGATCTTAACAAATTGTGACCATCTAATACCGTATTTATATTCAATATACTGCACTGTGTGTTAGGTCTCAAGGAGTTAATTTATCTCCTAACTGCAAATATGTGTCCTTAAACTACCATCTTATTTCCTTCATTCTCAGCCCCTGGTAACCACTATTCTGTTTTATGCTTCAGTTTGATGTTCTTAGATTCCTCATGTAAGTGACAATGTGTGGTATTTATCTTTCTGTGTCTTACTTCAAGCATTCTGATGTCCATATCCATACATTTGGATCCATGTTGTGACAAAAGAACATATTTTTTAGTGTTGAATGTGATTCATGGTGTGTGTGTATCATGTTTTCTGTATTCATCTGTTGACTGTGTGGTTATTTTCATATCCTGTTCTTGTCTTCTGAATAATGCTCACATGAACAAATGTACCTTTTATTTTTTTAAGATTTTATTTATTTAGTTGAGAGGTAGAGTTACAATGAGAGAGAGAGAGAGTAAGAGAGAAAGAAAGTTCTTCCCTTCATTGGTTCACCCCCCAAATGGCCTCTATGGCCAGAGCTGTGTGGATACAAAGCCAGGAGCCAGGTTCTTCCTCCCAGTCTCCCATGCAGGTGCAGGGGCCCAAGCACTTGGGCCATCCTCCTATGGTTTCCCAGACCATAGTAGAGAGCTGGATTGGAAGAGGAGCACCGGGACCAGACCGGGACCTATATGGGATGTTGACACAACAGGCAGAGGATTAACCCACTGCGCCAGGGCAGTGATTCTAGTTCCTTTGGATGTATTTCCAGAAGTGGGAAAGCTTTGTCTTTTGCTAGTTCCATTTTTAATTTTGTTTGAGACACCACCATAGTGTTTTCCATTTTACATTCCCACAAACAATTTCATATATTTCCTTTCCTCCACATCTGGTTCAATACTTGTTATCATGTTTACTTTTGTATAATAGCCATTGTTACATCTGTGAGATCATAACCCTTGTGGTCTTAATTAGCAATGCTGAGCCTCCATGAAGTAAAACAGTGGATGGGAGTATTATCTTTCCCTCTCTGTCTGTCTCTCTGTGTGTCTGTTTTTTCAAACTCATTAATTAAGAAATTTGTAAAAACTACTTGGAGTAATTGGTAAAATCAGAGTTAGATTTTAGGAGTGAGTTCCTAGTGTTACATAGAATTGTGGGGTGACTATAGTCCACAGTAATCTATTCTATATTTTACAAGCAAATAGAAGAAAGGTGTTCCAAGGCTCTGATAATGAAGTGTAATGTCAAAGTAGGGAAAATTGTTTACCCTGATTCATCAGTACACATTGTATGTATAAATTAAAATTTCACTCTGTAGTCCATATATGTGTATAATTCATGCCAAGAAATAAACTCCAAACAGCATTTCACTTGGTGTATAAAGTTAAGGGGTGTTAAAACATTTAAGTTAGTTTCACGTCTAATATTATGGTCTTTGGAGTAGTTTATTAAGACTAATGTAATCTGGAAATAACAGAATTGGTATGTTGTCATGCTAAGTGGAGCAATTAGGAGGCAGTGTTTACCTTAAGTTGATGCTAAATACATCTTTTAAATTGTTTCACATAAGAAAAATGAAGTATTTCTTTAAGTGTATTTGGAATTAATTTGAATTAGGCAATACCAAATAATAAATATGAAATTAAATGTTAAGTTAATTTTGGTGCAAAAATTTCTTAAATAAATGTATAGTTTTCCATACTAAACATTGTCCATTGAATGGTAAAGACCCCTTGTGTTTAGGGTATTATATATTTTTTAACCAAATTGAGCAAAATATGTGCCACCTTGGCATATTTGTTTGTCTTCAGTATCTTCTGTGAAGCCCAAAGTCAGGAAACTGTCTGCTTAGCCATACTGTTTTTAGTGACTATTCCATGCTTGTCATATTTGTGGAGTTCCATAATCATAAGCACAGTGTAAAATAAATGCAATTTTATTAATCCCCAAATTATTATTATTTACCATAACTCCTCATCCACCATTAACCCCAGACTGCCATTAATCTAAACTCTGTCTCCAGAGGTTGGCCATTTTTTTGGATACGTTACAATGTGTGGGCTTTTGCTCTGATTCTTCTCTTCCTTAAAAAATTATTTTGTAACTACGTCCCAGGAATTATATCCTATAGAAAACAAGAAATAACAAGAAATATTATACATTAATATGCACATCTATGTTAAGGACATATGTAATGTATTATAGAAAACATAATGAGATATTGTATGTAATATAAATAGTCTACATTGGTTAAAATATTTCACACATATATTACAGGTATACCTCAGAACTTTAAGGACATTGTTAATGATGCTATATCATAAAGTTGGAAGATAGTCTAATAGCCAATAAGTAAATTAATAAATTTTCATACATATACAATAATGTAGTAAGTATGCATCCATTTTCAAAATGAGGATAGATCTTTTACACCATTGCAGTATATTTAAATCCTTTGGTTTGATGATACAACTTAGCAAATTTAGTTAATAATATTTGAGATATCTGTTGATGTGCAAAGAAAAGCCCCATGCTACTCTGGCTTTCTGATCTGTTTCTAAAAAATGACTAATCATGAGATTTTTGGGTTTTGCTCCCAGTGCATTAATGCTCAAATTTTAGACACTCAAATTATTGTGACTGTTGTTGAGGGATTGCATACAATGTTACATACTCTGTAACATTTCTGAATGATGGATAAAACCTACTAAAACATATCAAAGGATCTTTGATATTCTAAGCATAGTGCTGGCAAACTTTTTTGTAAAGAGCCAGAAAGTAAATACTTTATGGTTTATGAACCATAATATCTCTGTTGTTGCCTAAAATATGCATAGACTGCAAGTAAATAGATGTGGTTGTATTCCAACAAAACTGTATTTACAAAAATAGCAAGGAGCTGGATTTGGCCCACAAGGACTGCTAATGCAATGACTGTTCCTGTTCAGAACACCGTGCATGCATGTCACTGCCCATTTTAGAGACAACAATATGTGCCACACCACATTTTACAAGAGGGAGCTCAAATAAAGCTTCAAAGCTTTACATATATAATAAGATTACTTTCCACATTTTCCTTTTATTAAACAATTCAAAATTTAATATGATTAAGAACTTTTATCTTTCACTAGGATAGGATTAGATGGTGTTTACCAAGCCTTTGAAATTTTTCAGTCTTTCTGTGGTATTAGAAATCTAAACAAAATGATAACTAGAACACTTAATACATATTTGGGAATTGTCAAGAGGTCCTTTTATTCTCTAACTTTAGAAATGTATCCTTTAAGACCCGCGGCGTGCTCAAGGTCTTCCTGGAGAACGTCATCCGCGACACCGTCACCTACACAGAGCACACCAAGTGCAAGACGGTCACGGCCATGGACGTGGTCTATGCACTCAAGCGCCAGGGGTGCACGCTCTACGGCTTCGGCGGCTGAGTGGCCGCACCCAGACCCCCAAAGGCCTTTCTCAGGGCCGCTAAAAAAAAAAAAAAAGAAAGAAAGAAATGTATCCTTTAGTGCCTTTAGTGCCTTGGTCTGCCTTTTAGTGCTACATATTCATTTCACAGCTTAAAAACTGAAGTGTTGCAAATATAATTCATAATTATTATTTAAGGATTAAAAACACAGATAAAGGAAAATTAGATCATGTATGATTGTCACTCAGCAAAAATACTGGTGAGAGTACTGCCTTTCCTCACTGTCGTAAATATCGTTTCCCTTTACTCCTTAACTCATTCCAGTAACTTCCAATCCCAGGATCCCATCAAAACTTGTTCTCTCCAAGTTAACACTTATTTCTATAAAATTAGAGGGTATTTCTTCAATGTCATTTTATGTAACCTGTCAGTAGTATTGTTCTGAACAGAAACTCTTCTCCAAAATAGCTTCCTCATTTGTTTTCCAAATATCTTTCTGTCTGGGAGTGATATTATTTCACTTGTCAAATATTAGTTAGTTGCCAATGTGTGAGTTCATGTCTGGTGTTTCTATTCTGTCTCATTGGTCAACATGTCTAGTTTTGTTCCAGTACCAGGCTGTTTTAATTATAACTGCCCTCTAGTATGCCTTGAAATCTGGTATTGTGATGCCTCAAGCTTCATTTTTATTTAAGATTGCTTTAATTATTTGAGGTCTTCTATTTTTCCATATGAATTTTAGGATCATTTTTTTTCTATAATTGTGAAGAATGTCCTTAGTGTCTTGATAAGGATTGTTTGAATCAATTCTTGGGATAGTATGGACATTCTGAGGATAATAATTTTTCCAATCTATGAACATGGGATATTTTCCCATTTTTGTGTCATTTATTTTTTCTCTTTTTAATAAAAGATTGTGTTTATTTATTTGGGAGGTAGATTTACAGTGAGAGGGAGAGACAGAGAAAGTCTTCCACCCACTGGTTCATTCCCCAATTGGCCACAAAGGCCGGAACTGTGCCGATACAAAGCCAGGATCCAGGGGCTTCTTCTGGGTCTCCCACATGGGTGCAGGGGCCCAAGGACTTGGGCCAACTTCCATTTCTTTCCCAGGCAATAGCAGAGAGCTTAATTGGAAGAGGAGCAGCTGGGACTTGAAACATAAGCCATATGGGATGCCCGCACCTCAGGCCAGGGCGTTAACCCGCTGCACCACAGCACTGGCCCCTCTAATAGTCTTTTATTGGAATCTTTTGGTTTCTCTATATAAAGGGTCATATCAACTGCAAAGTGGGGTAATTGTGCTTCTTTCATTCCAATTCGTATCACTTTGATTTGTTTTTCTGACCTAATGTCTCTGGTTAAAACTTCCAGAAGCATATTGAAAAGAATGGTGAAAATGGTCATCACTGGCTCCAGATTTAGTGGAATTCCTCCCAGCTTATCCCCTTCAATATGATGCTGCCTGTGGTTTACTCATATATTGCTTTGTTTGTGTCATGGTAGGTTTCTTCTCTCTTTTCTATTGCCTTTCTAGTGTATTCATCACAGTCTGTTTTTTTTTCTCATTTCCCTCTTTTTAAACATAGAATTGTTCTACAGTACAATCTTTGAGATTCTTTCTAATGACTTTTACTACCGTGTATGTACTAACGGTTTCCAAATTTGTATCTCTACCCCAGGAACCCTGCCTACTTGATATCTCTCTTTGGATATCTATTGTGTATTAAAATCCTAACAAGTCCAAAATGTTACTAATGCTATTCTTTATCATACCTGCCCCTTATATATTCTTCCTACTTAAAACCCTTAAAAGTAAAAATCACGTTTTAAAAAATTACTTTTCAAAATTAGTTTTAAAAGTAAAATCTACTGTACATGTTAAAACCTGTCTGCTGGCCACAAGTCCTGGATTTGAATTTGGGGTCTGCTGCAGGTGGGCTGTATGAGTTCAGGTAAATCACATGGCCTTCTTGTACCTAGTTACTTTCTTTACAAGATGCCTAATATGTTACCTACCTCACAGAACTGTGAGATTACCAATGGTTTAACACAGGAGCAATGCTTAATACAACACTTCGTAATTGTGTAATATGCACTGAAAAATCTACTGTCATAAATACAAAGGATTTCTCTCATAGTGACACCTTCCAAAATAGATTTTAGTGACACAGAATCTTGAAAATAGCAATGACAATCAAACCTGGTTTATTTCTTCCTGCATATGATAAAAGTAACACTTTCTTTTCTCTTTTGCTTTGTTAGAATGTTTGACAAAGTTATTTCTTATTAGTAGTGTATTTTCCTTGTTCCTACATGTTGCTCCTGAAGTTGACCCCATTTGGAGAGTATTACTGTACATCAAATCGCTAAGTGGAGCACTTAGGAGGTAACACTTTATCTTAAATTGATGCTAAATACATTTTAAAAATTTTTTCATGTAAGAAAAATGAAGTATTTCTTTAAGTGTATATGGAATTACAATATATGGAATCATTATGGAATGTTGCCTCTTTCCCAGCAACTCTCTGGCCTCAAACTCCATGGAGTCTTTTCTGAAGGTGGCAGGGTGCGGTATCTGCACGCCGTGCTGGGCCCCATCCTTGACAGGGTGTTTGAAGAGAAGTACCTGGAGTTGGACCCCAGCCAGGTGGAAGTTAAGGACAAAAGGCGCTCCGGGGTGCACCGCCCACAGAGGCTGAGGTGCTGGAGTAGGGTGCACAGACGCTGCGCGCCCACCTGAGGGCGCTGCTGAGTGCACGCTGTCGCTCCATTCGCGCATGCCCTGCCGTGGCCGCGCCACCTTTTGCCCGCTCTTCCTGCACGTGCACGTGTGTGAGCGCCCAGCAGGAGAACCTGCCGCTCCTCGCCGCCACCAGCTTCCTGTGTGTAAGCTTCTTCTCTCCGGCCATCATGTCGCCCAAGCTCTTCCCCCTGCGGGAGCGGCACAAGGATGCCGGTACCAGTCGCACCCTGCTCCTCTGGCCCAGGCCGTTCAGAACGCGGGCAGCATGGACACGCTGGCGCCCAGGGCCGAGGAGGCGTGGATGGAGCCTCTGCAGCCCGCAGTGCGCCGGGCATGGGCCGCTGAGGGACTTCGTCACCGAGCTCGGGACATGGAGGAGCAGGAGGAGCTGCACCTGCAGCCGGCTCTGAGCTCGCAGGTGCTGCCGCTGAAGGAGGGGCCACTCTTCCTCCACAGGACCAAGGCCGAGGGCCCCCTGGCCGCCTCCTTCAAGAAGCTCCGTGTCTCCCTCCCCACCGAGGCCCTCAGCCGCGCCCAGACGCTCGGCTCCAGGAACAGCGCCCTTGTCAAGCTGGCCCATGTCCAGGCGGCCGAAAAGGGGGAGAAGAGCTTGGGCAGCTCCCGCGTCCTGCGGGTCATCTACACGGAAGACATGGGCGGCCCTAGACTGCCCCCCTGCAGTGCAAGTGTGTGAATGAGCTGAGCCATGGCTGTGGGCGCTGCGGAAGTGAGCGCCAACAACCCGGCCTGCTGGGCTCCTGCCACCCCGGCGTCTTCCGCGGCCACAAGCGGAAGTATTACAGGTAGCCTACAGATGCCAGAACATCCGATGGAGTCTGCAACCAAGACCCTGTTCCTAAAAACCTAAAACCGTTCACGTTGTTTGAAGGCAAAGGATGAGTTTGAGGAGGGCACAGGCACGGATAAAAGCCAAATACTCCAACAGCACATTAACCTGGTTTGAACTCAGCAGTCCTAAGTGCCGCGCTATGAGCACACGGGTAGACAAAGCCCAAGGACGAACCCACGTTCAGTTATCACACTCCCCGACTCAGTTATTACACGCGAAACACGCCGCCAAAAACTCTCGCGAGAGGGAAGGGTCCTGCTGGAACCTCGGAGTCTCATGCGCGCTCCCACCTGTGGAGAAACAGGCTGGCGGGGCGCGGGCGTTGCTGGGAACTGTAGTTCCGAGCGGGAAAAGGCCCGCCAGCCTCGCGCCTCTGTTTTTTACGCATGCGCGACACCTAGCTGGCCCAAGAAGCTCCTAGGCTTTGTCAGGCCCGGGATGGAGGTGAGTTGGGTGTGCGGGCTGGGTGGTGGGCCCGGGGATTGTTCCGTGAGGAGTCCGAACTGGAGTCTGCGTTTGTGAAAGGGGGCTGGAGGGACTGTCTGCGAGCTGGAAGCCCTCCCCTGTGGGACACCGGCGCGCGATGGGCGGGGCAGGCGCGGGTCTGGGGACAGCCTCCGGAGCGGAGCCAGACTTGTCCACGCTCCTTGTGCCCAGGGGACGGCCCCCGCATCATCTCGGGCCCCCACCCCCAGCCCCAGGACAGCTGCGAGGGTAGGGACGGATAGAGACCCAGCCTCAGGGTGCCGCCCCCGGGTTTCCAGGCTCCCGCTCGGTGGGACTGAGGCAAGCTCCACCGTGAGCCAGACGCCGTCCAGACCTGACCGTGGCCTTTCTGCAGATCCCCCCACGGCAAGGCAGCAAGGACGACCGCGAGGCCCCCGAAGACTTCTGGCTGTTCTGCCCGCAGAGTCCTGAGCTGGGGAGAAGCACAGCATCTTGCGGGCATGGAGGAGGCGGTGGTCATGGAGACAGATTTGGCCAAAATGCCCGAGGAGGAGGTAGGACTGATGCCGAGGTGAACGTGTGGAAGGGCGGGATTCTACTCTGGAAGGGAAAATGGTTGCCTCGGGGAGATCCCTGCTTGGCTGTCGCCATCCTCTTGGGGATGCATGGGCCCTTTGGAGTACGCAGGGCTTGGGATGGAGCCATAGCCCTGCAGGGTGCTGGTAGACCCACCAAAAACAGCAAAATGCTAAGCTCCAGAGGCGTGAGCATAGTGTCCTCAATTACTTTTTCTCAGGTTTTCCTCCCAACTTATTGTCCCAGCGGTCTCCATCGGGTGGTCTGAGAATTCAGGTTTACACGGCCCCACACCTGCTACCCGCTTTATCCGTACAATTACCCTATGATTTCGGTACAGAGAATTTTGTCATTGGACATACAAGACAAGCGAATTTTGTCATTGGGCATACAAGAAAACAGACGTGGAAGTTGGTCAGCGACTTCCAATTCTGCTACACCAATGGTCACTTGAAGTTTGGTTTGTGATCTCTACGTGGGATTTCTCTTCCTTCTTTCATACTTGAGAAACTTCTAGATTGCACTCCGGGCTCAACCAGTGAAAGTGAATTTGAGGTGGGGTTTGGCAGCCTACATTTTATTTATTTGTTTAAGATTTATTTCTTTGAAAGGCAGAGTTACAGAGAGGCAAAAGCAGAGAGAGAGAGAGAGGTCTTCCGTCCACTGCTTCACCCTCCCATAGTTGCTGCAACGGCTGGAGCTGCACCAATTGGAAGCCAGGAGTCAGGAGCTTCCTCTAGATGTCCATGTGGGTCAGGAGCCCAAGGACTTAGGCCATCTCTACTGTGTTCCCAGGCCATAGCAGAGAGCTGGATTGGAAGTGGAGCAGCCAGGACTCAAACTGGTGTCCAACTGGGATGCTGGCACTGCAGGTGGCAGCTTTACCTGCTCTGCCACAGCACCAGCTCCAGCAGTCTACCTTTTAAATAAGCATGTGGAATAGTTTTGGAGGGCCATGGAGCCTACGTCTCCAACAAAAGGAACTGATGTATACTAATTTCTGAATCAAAGAGTGCCACCTTCTAGAATGTGTTCAGATATAAACCCCAAGTAGCAATATTCACGGGCACTTTCCATGGTCTTGCGAGGCAGTGGGTTGATTTGGGCTTCCTTTAGTCTCAGTGTTTGTAGGGAGCACAGTTTGTGTGGAAGCAGGGTTTTTAGACTTGCAGTTCTGAGGACAAGAGCTGCTGAGGTCCCATCATTACTGCTTCCTTGCCCTTAGCTCTGTCGTTCCAGGAGTCTCCCCTTTCCCAAGAAAAGAGTGCAGAAGGCGAAATGGCAACTCTGCACCTCACAGCCAGATCCCAGGTGAGTGTGAGCACTAATGACTGCAGAAATCCCACCTTACTTCTCAAAGTACAGGTGCATTCCTTTGTGACACTAGAGCCACTCTAGAGAGAGCTGAGTTCTAGGAGATTACAAAGGGCTCAGTAGAAAATGTCTCCTATTTACCCATGGTACCTTTCTTCTCCATCCGTATTCATTGTTGTTTGGCAGACAAATAAGCAGTATTTTCCTCTTTCTACCTGCTGTGCTAATTTCTATTTGGTCATGTGGGAAACTAGTTTGCAGATAATGTGGTACATGTCACTTAAAACTTGTTTCTCTATGGGGAAACAACACACATATGCCTTTGAAGGAATTTAGGAAAGCACCTTAAATGCTGATGTGATTCTAAAAACAAGTGTCCAGATAGTTAAAAGGAAGGCCTATGAGAATCCAATGGTCACAATTAGAATTCAGCCCTCCAAGATAAAGAATGCTGAGGTAGTATGTCTGCAACTTTTAAGTTGTTGCCCTTCCTCCCAAAGGGCCAGAATAGCTAATGTTAAGAATTGTTGGGGCTAACATTATGACACAGTGGGTTAAACTTCTGCTTCTGACATGAGCATCATGTATCAGAGTGCTAGTTTGAGTGGAAGATGGGAGGGGTGCGAGTGGGAGGGAAATTATGGGTGGGGGAAAGCCATTGTAATCCATAAACTGTACCTTGGTAATTTATATTTACTAAATAAAAAAAAAGTATCTACAAAGCAAAAAAAAAAAAAAAAACCTGGCTTAAGCAAAGAGAGGTATTTATTGACTAAAATGTTATTGAAAAATTGAGGTCTGGCCAGATGTAGGGCCCAAGAAATAATGCTAAGACCTGTTCTCTTCATTTCCCAAAGCTTTCTTTTTCTCTGTGGGTTTTGCTCTCAAGCACACTTTTCCTCGAGCACTGGCTACAAACAGGTTTAGGCTGATTTACATCTTCCCATGTATGGCCAGAGAAAGGAGGCTGCTTCTTTCCTAGAAATTCTGGCAGAAGTGCTTTGGTTAATTCTATCAAGTTAATTTGCCCGTATCTGAGCCAGTTACTGGTCAACTCTAAGTGTAACTCTGCGTGGAATAGACTTACACATACCCTACAAACACATCTCACCCAAGAGTCAGTGCTACCCAGACTATACCCACTCAATGAAAGTGGCCAGGGATCAGGGCCAGAGGGAACATCAGGGTTCAGGTAGTAGAGGGAGGGTGATTACTTCATCCATTCCAACCCTGCGATACTGGATTCAAGATTGTTGTAGCATCAGGATGGTTGGAAACTGTTAGAGAAATTACAAACACCTCTGTTTTTGCAAGCCTTGTTCTTGTTAGAATTTGACTAGGCTATTTTTTATCTTTTACTTACAAGATTTTCTAGCCTATTTAATAAGAAAGAAGAGCAGAGACTAGAAGTAATATTACTTTCTCACCTCTCCCTACTGATGTATATTTTCCCATACTTTTGCTTGAGCTTGCACTACTGTAGGCATCTATTGTATTTCCTTCCATTTCCTTTCTAGTCTCCAGCCTTGGCAATAATATTTTGTTCGGGTGGCCTGTTATGTAAACAGGATACAGCTTTTTCGAAAACAAACAAAAAACTTTCTAATAAAGAAATTTGCTCATTCACATTTAATATATATGTTTAAAATTCTTATTGCCAAATGACTTTTAAGATTTATTTATTTGAAAGGCAGAGTTGGCTGGCGCCGCGGCTCACTAGGCTAATCCTCCGCCTTGCGGCGCGGGCACACTGGGTTCTAGTCCCAGTCGGAGCACCGGATTCTGTCCCGGTTGCCCCTCTTCCAGGCCAGCTCTCTGCTGTGGCCAGGGAGTGCAGTGGAGGATGGCCCAAGTCCTTGGGCCCTGCACCCCATGGGAGACCAGGAGAAGCACCTGGCTCCTGCCATCAGATCAGCGCGGTGCGCCGGCCATAGCGCGCCGGCCATAGCGCGCCGGCTGCGGTGGCCATTGGAGGGTGAACCAACGGCAAAAGGAAGACCTTTCTCTCTGTCTCTCTCTCACTGTCCACTCTGCCTGTCAAAAAATAAAAAAATAAATAAAAATAAAAATAAAGAAAGGCAGAGTTACAGAGAGGCAGAGAGAGAGAGAGAGAGAGAAATCAATCTTCCATCTACTGGTTCACTCCCCAGATGGCCCCAACAGGCAGAACTGAGCCAATTTGAAGCCAGGAGCCAGGAGCCAGGAGCCAGGAGTTTCTTCCGGATCTTCCACGTAGGTACAGGGGCCTAAGGACTTGGGCCATCTTCTACTGCTTTCCCAGGCCATAGCAGAGAACAGGACTGGAAGTGTAGCGGCTGGGACTCAAACTGGCGCCCATATGGGATGTCAGCATGTCACCCACTATGCCACAACGCTGGCCCCACTAAGTGACTTTTATATTCCTGTTTCCTATGCTTTCTTTCTTTCTCCTTTGGTATTTTACCTCCTTTTAAGCAGTGGTTTATGGTTTTTTTTGTTTGTTTTGATTTATTTCTATTTGTCCAGCAGTTAATTCCACTGAGTGTAGGTTTAATCATGTATATATGGATTCCAGGATCCAGATCAACTTTCCCCATTAGATCTTTTCTTCTTAGTGATTGTACACACCAGAACTCTGTGGACAGTTTTTACATGAACACATTTACTTACTTACATTTAATGTAATGAGTGAGTACTCATGCACTGTTAACACCCACAGGCCTGCTGTTTGCCTGAACGGTTATGATGGATCTCCCAGTTCTGCCTTTGACCATGCACTCCACTCTCTACATGGTACTGAGAGTGATGTTTGCAAAATCAAGTCCAATCAAGTTCTCCCTTTGCTCCAAACACCAGGGATTCTCACACCCATTGGCTTAATGACCAAAATCCTTGAGGCTGACAAAATCTTGTAAAACTCTGCTTTTACTCACTTCGACATTTTTATCTCCCCTGTTTTCCCTCCTCCGGGCTGTGTCTTAGCAGCTCTTGAATGTTTTTGCATCCAAAGACTTAGTGTAACTAAAAATTATTGAAGACTGTAAAGAGCTTTTGTCCATACAGGTGATATCTACCAAAATTTACCACATTAGAAATTAAAACTAAGGGGCCAGCTTTGTGGCACAGTAGGTTAAGCATCCACCTGTGGTGCCTGCATCTCATATGGCCACTGGTTCTAGTCCCAGCTGCTCTACTTCTGATCCAGCTCTCTGCTATGGCCTGGGAAAGCTGTGGAGGATGGCCCAACTGCTTGGGCCCCTGCACCCATGTGGGTGATGAGGATGTAACTTCTGGCTCCTGGCTTCCGCTTGGCCCAGCTCCAGCCATTGCAGCCATTTGGGGAGTGAACCAGTGAATGGCAGATAACTTGCTTTCTCTGTCTCTCCCTCTCTCTGTAGTTACACCTCTCAAGTAAATAAATAAATCAAAAAAAGAGAAAATAGTAAAAAAATTAAGACTGAGCAAAAATTAGCTATTAATTTTAAAACAATTATAAACCCATTACCCTCTACTGCATTACAACTTTTACTACACTTGATCTTAGCCAAAAGGCTGAGAAGCGATAATGCATTATAATTTTTATGAAGAAAATTTCATGAACAAAAATATGTCACCTAAAAGAGTGGTGGGTTTTTGTAGTTTTCTTGACTTTTTAAAAAGATTTATTTTATTTATTTGGAAGGCAGAGTTACAGAGAAAGAGAGAGGTCTTACATTTGCTAGTTTACTTCCCAAATGTCCATAATGACAGGGGCTGGGCCAGGCCAAAGCCAGGAGCCTGGAGCTTCTTCTAGGTCTTCCATGTGAGTACAGAGGCCCAAGGACTTGTACCATCCTCTGCTGCTTTCACAGGCTCATTAGTAGGGAGCAAGATTAGAATTGGAGCAGCTGGGACTCAAATCAACACCCATACAGGATTTCACATTTCTGCAAATCTCTCCAAAATATGGCTTCATCAAAGATAATTATTCTGATAGTTGCTTCTGAATTAGTTTTTTGTGATATGTTGGGGTTGTTTTCTGTTTGTTTTTTAAAGATGTATTTATTTGAAGAAGGAGAAGGGGAGGGAGATCTTCCATCTGTTGCTTTAACTGCACAGATGGTAACAATGGCTGTAGCTAGTCCAGGCTGAAACCAAAAGCCAGGAGTTCTATCTAGGTTTCCCATTTGGGTGTCAGGGGCCCAAGTACTTGAGCTACCCTCCACTGCTTTCCCAAGCACATTAGCTGGGAGCTGGATTGGAAGCCGAGCAACTGGGATCCTAACCAGCACTCAGATAAGACATGCTGGCATCACAGGCCGCATCCTAACCCATTGTGCCACAGTGCCAGTACCTGTGATATGCTGTTGTTCTAGTTTAAGTGTATGAAGAAAATCCACTATTACCTAGAGAAATAGTTGGAAAAGGGAGAAGTATTTTATATTTACAATCCTTGTCAGATATAATTATGACTGTTCTGCTCTAAGACTCTCTAACTAAGCAGGAGGCAGTTGATTAAAGATTAGATACAAGGACAGCCATTTGGCCTAGTGGTGAAGACACCTGCATCCTATATCAGAGAGCCTGGATTCAGTTCCTGGCTGTGCTCCTAATCCCAGCTTCCTGCTAGAGGGGATCCTGGGTGGCAGCAGGTGATGGCTCAAATGCTTAGGTCCCTGCTGCCCTGTAATGGCAGAGCTGGGATTCAGATTCATATGTTCTGATGGCTGAGCCCATCTTTGCACTGTGCTTTTCCTGGATGTCCCCCTCCCCACAGGGCTTTCCTACATTTCCTTCCCTCCACCTAAGGCACTCACATCAGTGCTTGCGTACCTATTTTTTTTTAAAGATGTATTTATTTATTTGAAAGATAGAGTTACAGAGAGGTAGAGACAGAGAGAGGTCTTGTATCTGCTGCTTCACTCCCCAGATGGCCACAATAGCCAGAGCTGTACCAATCTGAAGCCAGGAGCCAGGAGCTTCTTCTGGGTCTCCCACACAGGTTCAGGGGCCCAAGGACTTGAGCCATCTTCTACTGCTTTCCCAGGCCACAGCAAGACCTGCATTGGAAGTGGAACAGCTGGGACTTGAACCAGCACCCATATGGGATGCTGGCACTGCAGGAGGCAGCTTTACCTGCTACACCACAGTGCTGGCCCACTTGTGTACCTGTTAATTCAAACACTCATCCCAAAGCCCCAGCTCCAGTTCCTTTGGTTCAGCTCAGTGAAGGACTTCCTTCAGAGAAGTGTCTCCCTCATAGTCCTGCTCTCTTTCTATCTTCATAGCATCATATGCCTTTGACTTCTCAGTACCTCAGTACTTTTAACAATTATGGTTTTGTATTTGTGAATGTTAGATTAAATTCTCTCTCCCTCATGTACATAGGAACTATATGTGGTTTTCCTCAGGGACTAACAGTGTATGTAGCACATGGTGTATATTCATTAGATATGAGTACTATTGAATAAAATCGATAAATAGTAGATAAATGGGTGAACAGAATTTATTTGGGTGCAGTAAAAGGAGAGATATAACTAAATCTAACTTAATTTTATTCAAATGTTTAGTTGTCATGGCACCATTTGTTGTAAAGACAAATCTTGTTCACTAACTGAAATACCTCCTTCATATTATCTTTAATTCTTATATATACTTGAATTTACTTCTGAACTTGCTCTTCTATTTCACTAATATATTTATTCATTTGAACCACAGTTTATTTTGTTTTTATAAAAATTTATTAGATACAAAAATTGCAGTATATTTATATTAAAGGTATTTAGAAAAGTTTAGCTTTCATTCCTGCCCTCTTGCTTATGTTCTGATATTTTCTCTATAAGTAATCATTTTCATTAGTTTTTCATGCATCCTTTGGTGTTTGGAAATATAACCAAATGCTGTATATACAGGGTACATCAAACATTGTGGAAAATAGAATTAAAGATGTTTATTTTGTTTTGTTTTGTTTTGTTTTTAAAGCTTTATTTATTTTACTTGAAAGTCAGAGTTACACAGAGAGAGAAGGAGAGGCAGAGAGAGAGAGAAAGGTCTTCCATGTGCTGATTCACTTCCCAATTGGCCACAATGTCTGAAGCTGCGCCTATGGGAAGCCAGGAGCCAGGAGCTTCTTCCGGGTCTCCTACATAGGTACAGGGAACCAAGGACCTGGGCCATCTTGTACTGCTTTCCCAGGCCTTAGCAGAGAGCTGGATAGGAAGTGGAGCAGCCAGGACTCGAACGGTGTCCATATGGGATGCTGGCACTGCAGGCAGCGGCTTTACCTGCTGCGCCACAGTGTCGCCCCCAAAAGATGTTTATTTTGCTGTGGCAAGATTTGAAAACCCTGTTTGGTTTTTTTCATGATATGCATTTTCTATGATCTTTTTGAAGATTTTTATTGCTACCCTTCCCTTTTTTCCTACACCAAAAGCAATCCATGCATGCTCATTTATACTTTTTTTTTTACTTACAAATTACTTTGGGAGACTGTAGAAGGTTTCTGATGAGGGGTATGGTAGAAAAGCATTGTTAGGAATATTAAACTGGCAGTGGGTTTTAAATTTGGAAGTGGTAAGATTGGAAGAAGAGAACTTAGAAGTCATAACTATATGCTGAGATAATTACCTGGATATTTGTTGCAGTAATGTGTGTTGTATAAAAAGTTATTTCTCCCCTCTGACCTGATGTACTCATTGTCTGCTCATAAATGGATATGTGCTTCATATATAACCCACATTTTCCTATCTTTCTGGATGTCTTTTCCCTCTTGGGACTCTCCTGGATGGATTATACTCATTTTCTCTGTGTATACTGAATATTTGTTTCCCTCCATTTGCTTCTCTTTACAAATCATCTAATGAGTCAGAGCCACTTACTCCGTAAAGGCATGCCTTTCACTTTCATTAACTTTTACCTATTACAGAATTGCCTTTCTGTTGAGCACAGAAAACGAAGGGAATTTGCATTTCCAGTGTCTTTCAGATGTGGACACAAGTCCCAAGAGCAAGGATTCAACTTCAGTGCAAGATTTTTCCAAAGAAGATTCCTGCAAGGTTGCAGTAATAGAGAGACTGACAAAGAATAATGGCTTGGAAACAGCTCTTGAATGTGACAGCTTGTTAGAGAATCTGCAAGGAAGTCAGGAGAGACACTTGAGAGAAATGTTCACTCACATGAATTCATTACCTGAAGAAACAGATCATGGACATGACATTGACTGGGAGAACTACAGTCAGAAGTCTGTTCTTACCACTCAAGACAGAGTTCCCAAAGGATCCTGTTCCTTTCATACACTTGATAAAAGATGGAAACACAGTTGAGCTTAATGAAAATGCAGAGAACTTTTAAAGAGGAAAAAAACCTCATAAGTGCAATGATTGTGGTGAACTCTTCACTTACCATTCAGTACTTATTCTATTCTATACTTATTCAGTATAAGGAGAGAAACCTTATACCTGCAGTGAATGTGGGGAATCTGTTAGCCACAGAGCTAATTTAACAAAGCATCAGAGAACTCGTACTAGAATTCTCTTTGAGTGCAACAAATGCAGGAAAACCTTCACAGAAAGCTCGTCCCTTGCAATTCATCAGAGAATTCACATTGGAGAAAAAACATATGAATGCACCACATGTGGGAAGGGTTTTAACTGAAGTACACATCTTGTACAACATCAGTTGATTCATACTGGAGTGAAGCCCTGTATGAATATGATAAAGCATTCCTTCATTTATCAGCACTCATTAAACATCAAAGAACTCATACTGGAGAGAAACCCTATAAATATCAAGAATGTGGGAAAGCCTTTAGCCACTGTTCATCCCTTACTAAGCACCAGAGTGTTCATACCGGGGAAAAGCCATATGAATGTAGGAAATGTGGAAAAACTTTTAGTCAAAGCACACATCTTGTTCAGCATCAGAGAATTCATACTGGAGAGAAACCCTGTGAGTGTAGTGAATGTGGGAAAACCTTTAGTTGGAGCTCAAATTTTGCTAAACATCAAAGTTCGTGTTGGAAAGAAACCCTATGAATGTAGTGAATGTGGAAAAGCCTTCATTCATTCATCAGCTCCTATTCAACATCAGAGAACTCATACTGGAGAAAAGCCCTTTAGAGGTAATGAATGTGGGAAAAGCTTTACGTGTGGTTCATCCCTCAGCAGACATCAAAGAATTCACACTGAGGAACAATCCTGGAACATCCCTGAATGTGAAATAATGTAAGTTGGGTTTATAACTGTGTTAAGTACCTGAGTGTTTAGATGTAAACCATTGTATGCACTTGAGGACTAATTTTGCATAAGCATCTAATTTCACTCACATCATACATAGTTTTGAACCACAGACAGGATGGTCCATTGATTTGCTTACTAAAACTTCTGACAGGAGATCTCAAAATTTGAACCTTCAACCTTTCAAATACCCATCCAAGGAAATTCATGCAATCCCAGAGAGGGTAGCATTATAAATTATGAAATTGTTTTCCCTTCTCCTGGTCATATTGGAGCCCTATTGTAGTTTCTCACTTTGGAAAGGAAATTCTTATTTGATATGTTAGGTTGATAGCTTATAGTAGATCCGTATCATGAAGAGTTCACCAAGTTATTAATCTTTGAATCTAAAATAGAGATCCAGATGTACAGGTGATATCATTTCTCCAGAAAATGTGATTTCTATTATCCAAAAAAGCTAAATAAGCTAAAATAAGCTAAGAGTTAAAAGTTGTTTTGGATTTCCTTCCTATCTCCCAAAAGTTGCTATCTACTTTTATGAATATAAACAAAGAATTTACAGCAGGTTCTGAGTTATGGTCATATGAGTTATATTGATTATAAATTGAGGCACTGTTATCCCTGTCTATAGAAATCTACCTTCGTTTTCTACTTTTTCCTGGAGTTAGCCTGAAAGACAGAGTTGGTCAGAATCTTAAGTGTTGATCAAGCCCCTCTTTGTTTATCCTTGGCATTGAATAAATCCTTGGTTTTCTGGTTTTCTAATGTCCACAAATATTCAGGAAACATTGTTTCTTCTTACTATTTAGCGTTCTGTACATTGTGCTGTGTCACTTTGAGAAAAGACCCCATGGCTATTGAGGGTTTGGAAAGCTGGTGCATTGGATCAATGTGTTATTATATTTAAGATTCCAGTCAAGAAGAGCTGAAGCAACTGTGAGACAGCAGCTCATGCATTCTTGTCAGGTATGGAAAATAGTCACAGGACAGTCCTGAGCAACTCACTGAGATAAGCCGCTGAAAAAGCAGTTTCTCTGTCCTTAATGTTTACCCTGTTGTTGTTATTGTTGTTCTCCATGTATTGGTTGGTCTTTATCCCAGAGTTCTAAAGATGGACAAGGCATGAAATCACAGTAATATATTAGCATAAGTTACAAGGGTGACCAAGACCAGTGGTGGGATTGAAAACACAAAAGCAAAAGTTCAAATAAATAGTCAAACACTATGTAAATGCCATTTTTATTCTATATACATTCTATATAAAGAAAATTATGTAAAATGATAGAAAAATACAGATTTCTACTTTCTTCTCTCCTGACTCCTATCCTTCATGATCAATTATCAGTTAGTCTATACTCTTGTCCCTTCCACATTATCCCAGTTACCTACAGTTCCCTCTCAGTGGAACTTAATTTTATGATGGGAGAAAAGTAGGAAGATAGTAGGGATAGTGAAGAGCACTATCATTAGGGATTCATGGAATATAAATCTAGCAATGATGGAAATGAGAACAAAAGGGCTCTTGACAAAGAGATTGTAGAATGAACAAAAAAAACATTGAAGGAGATTGAGTTGGGAGGAAAAACTTGGGTCTGAAGGGTTTGGGTAGGATAATGGCTGACTCATCACAATATAGGAAAAGGCACTCTTTCACCACCTTAATATTCAGTATTAATAGTTTTGAGCAGATAACTGTAGCCCAGACCCATAGATCAACTTGGGCCTACAGTCCATTTCTCTAAATAAAATTTTACTGAAACTCAGCCACACATTCCTTTACATGTTGTCTTTGCTTGCCTTTCCTTGCAGTGGCAGAATCGAGTAGCTGCAACAGAAATTGTGTCTTCTGACTGCTTTAACAAAATAAAACTGGGTAATTTATAAGCAGCCGAGATGTAATTCTCATAGTTCTGGAAGCTAAGAAGTCCCAAGATGAAGGCATTGGCAGATTTGGGGTCTAATGAAGGCCTACTTCCTGGTAGGAAGGCACCCTTGCAGTGTGTCCTCACTAGGTAGAATGGGGCCCATCTTATAAGGACACTAATCTCATTCACAAGGGCCCCACCTACAAAGACCATCACATAGGTATTGACTGGGTTTCAGGGTATGGATTTTGGACACTCAGTCAACAGTAGATTGTATGTCCCTAAAATATTTACTCTCTGGCTCTACAGAAAATGCTAGCTCCTGTGCTAGAGCATCTGTCAGGAAGTGAGGTAGAGACAGATAAAGCAGTCAGAGGAATTGGAGAAGTTGTAGTGATGATGACGCAATCCTGCACTAGGGACTGAAGCCATTGAAGTGACCTCCATGTACCAGACTGGTAAGCAGAGCAATGCAGATGAACACTGAGTTGTTACTACTCCATAGCAGTAGCCCTGTCCCTCTAGTTTATTGTTAAGATTACAGAACCGTGTGAGTTTGTGTGAAATGAAAATAAAAGAGATGGGAAATGCATCAAAATGTTCCTAACTTAGGATGTTACCATGTGTTGTGGAGAGAATTGAAGCTGTGAAAATGTTTTAAATATACCATATGGTTCAGTGAAAAGAAATTCATTTGGGGGCCACATTTACACTAACGAAATATGCACGCCCAACATGGGTGTTTGAAAGTTGAGCTTAAAATCTACCAACCCTATTAGCAATTGTGTGACCTTAGGAGGCAACTTATTCTGAGTCTCAGTTTCTTTATTCATAAAATGGAAATAAGTCATGCCTTTCTCATAAGGTTGTCATGAGGATATATATATATATATATATATATACATATATATATATATATATATATATATATATATATATATATACAGGAACTTGTGTAAATTGCTTTTAAGTTCACCTAATATAGAATCTTTTATGATGTAAAGAAGGACCAACATGAATTATTTCCATATCCAGGAAGCCAATCATATTACTGATTGTTCATCTGGAAGATGGGATGGCGATGCCCTTGGGAGCCTTCATATCTATAAGTTGAGGAGGAGAGGAGGGTGGTTTCTGTCATGTAGTACTGAATCTCAGGCCAAGCACAGGCACTGTTCCCTTTGCATGGGCAATGGGGCACATAGTCAACTCCCTCACAAAAGCCGACGTAAGGGGGCGGGGCCATACGTGCGGAGCATTCTGGGCATTGTAGTTCCTGCTCCATGTTGGCGCAGGCGCACTGGCTTGCTTGGCAGTTCGCCCTGCAAGTCGGCGACATTGTTGGAAGCGCTTCCGCCCTGCTCTGCGAGCTTCCTCGGTTGTCCTCAGTGTGGCCGCCAGGTAGTCGTTGCCCCGGGCGCCAGGCCTCGGTCGCCCCCGCCCCTCCCTCGGCGCTTGGCTCGCGGCGGCGTCCCGGCCATGGTCGTTCGCTCTGGCGCCCCCGTACCGGGGTTTACCCGGTCCCGCCCACCTGTGAGGGAGATGATTGGGCTGGGCCGCTCCCCGGGCGCAGGCTCTGGCTCCGCCCGGACATCCCTCGTCCTGGGCGCCCCGCTCGCCCGGGTCCCGAGCCCCCTCTCCGGGGTCGGGGGTCCTGCCGGGCTCCGGACACGGGGCCTGGGCTGGGGCTGGCCCTTCCCGGAGGGGAAGCCCGGAGCGGGTAGGGGGAGAGGGCGAGGCCGGCGGGAGGACCTGGGTGTCCCCTCGGGCAGCCTGCGCCGCTCCTCCTCGCGGCCCGTGTTGGGGGCGTTTCGGAGAATCACGTGGACACCACCTGTCGCCCCCTGAGCTGAAGGCGGCGTCCTTGGCTGCTGCAGGCTGCTTCGGGAACGCGGGGCCCTTCGTCGCTCTTAGACGACCACAACGACTTGGGGTCTGGACAAGCGAGGGAA
This sequence comes from Lepus europaeus, assembly GCF_033115175.1. NCBI lineage: Eukaryota > Metazoa > Chordata > Mammalia > Lagomorpha > Leporidae > Lepus > Lepus europaeus. Next base: position 6,974,614 of record NW_026909177.1, read on the forward strand.
GTCTCCTCCTTTAGGCTCTTTCCGCACTGTATGTGGCCGCTTCTCACTGTCCTCCTGGACCGCATTGAACATGAGGAGTGGGTAACAGCCCCGTGGAGCGCAGGTCTCAGGAGAGTTTTGGCTGGGTCACCTGCAGCCTTTTCTTCCTGTGGGTGTGTAGATACGGCTGATAGAAAGCCGAAAAATACTGAATTTTAACCAGCATGACGTCTTCTGCGCCTAAAATTTTAAATGTGCTAATTGCACAGCCTGGTAGTGAAAAATATGTTACAAGCATCATCTACAGAGTGTGCTGCCAAGTGGGACTGTATTCATCTTTACAGATCGAACTATTTAATTGGAAAGGCGGGGAAGACAGACACTCCCCCCACACGCCTGCTAGCCCTAGCGGCTGGGCCAGGCCAAAGCCTGCAGCTCAGAACTCTGTCCACGTCTTTCACCTGTTGTCTGCTAGGCTGCACGTCAGTAGGACGCTGGAATCGGGACCTGAGACTCAAACTCAGGCTCTCAAATATGGGTCCCTGGCCTCCCAAGCAGCACGAAACACCTGCCCCCAGTCACAGAACATTTTTAAACAAATTATCCTTTGGGAAGTTTATTTTTATTGGCATGCAGTTTCTAAATGTTTATTATAGCCTCTTTTTTCTGTTTTTTTGTTTTGATTTTCCAACTTTTGCCAGTGGTTTGTGGATTTCGTTATTTAGAGAATCAGATCTTGGCTTTGTCACCTGTTTTTTGCTTTTTTTTTTTTAATTCATTAGTTTCTTCCTTTATCATTTTTACCTCTTAGTTTTCTTATGGCTACCTTGCTAAGTGTTTTTCTTCTTTATTTTGAACACGTAATGTTTTCAATCTTTCCCAAAATCCTACCTGAAAGTATTTAGGAATATCAATTCAATCTCCTTAAAGCTTTGGCAGCAATCATGTATGTCTAATGTATAATACTTTCATTTCCTAACTCACTGCCAATTACATTTTACTTAGTAGCTACTAAGGAGTACCTATTTTAAGGTCAAGGCCAAAAAAAAAAAAAAATTCCCCCTGTCCCAAACTTCCATTTACATTTGTATTCTATTGCATCATGTTTAGAGAATGCACTCCATTCAATTTCATTTTTTTTTAAGGTTTATTTATTTACTTGAAAGAGTTACACAGAGAGAGAAGGAGAGACAGAGAGAGAGGGGGGTCTTCCATCTGTTGGTTCATTCCCCAATCTGGCCCATGGGCCAGAGCTGCACTGATCTGCAGCTGGGAGCCAGGAGCTTCTTCCAGGTCTCCCACAAGGGTGCAGGGTCCCAAGGACTTGGGCCATCCTCCACTGCTTTCCCAGGCCATAGCAGAAAGCTGGATCAGAAGTGGAGCAGCCAGGACTCAAACCGGAGCCCATATGGGATGCTGGCACTGCAGGCAGCAGTTTTACCCACTACGCCTCAGCATCAGCAGTAGTTTCTTCTTTTTGATTATAACTTTTTCTTTATGGTCTTTGTGGCAGATCTTAGCAAATGCTCCCTGAGTGCCTGAAGATAACTTTTAGATGTTAGTTTTACTGTACTCACATGTGCTTAACTTCTGACTCTCTAATGTTCTTTGCATTGATGAGAGTCTTGCTTTATATATTTTAATTCTTGCTTTTCAGCAATGTCCTGGTTAACTATTGCAAGTATCATCCAGATGAGGTTCTGATTGGCATAGACTATATTACAGTTAGATTAAGTTCTCCTCTATTTATAGGGCAAGCTATTAAACCTTATGGGGAGTAAGGGGCCCATTCATGGCAGGTGCAGATTCTGTATGTTTAAGCATAACAGAGTCCCTAAATGAGGGAACATTTAATTACACAAGTTGGAGTTTTCCAAAACTCAATACTTGTTCTTTCAGGGCTGACGTAGTATAACTGGTAAAGCTACCATGTGCAGCACCGGCATCCCACGTTGGACACTGGTTTGAGTCTCGGCTGCTCTACTTCCAATCCAGCTCCCTGCAATGCACCTGAGAAAGCAGTGAACATGGCCTAGGTACTTGGGTCTTTGCTCGGATATGAGTGACCTGGATAAAGCTCCTGGCTCCTGGCTTCAGACTGGCCCAGCTCCTGCCATTGCACCCATTTAAGGAGAACTGGTGAATGGAGGATCTCTCTCTCTCTCTCTCACTCTCTCTCTCTGCCTTTCAATAAGATAAATAAATCTTTTTGAAAAATATTTTTCTGTCATTGCCCTTTTGTTCCTGAGTCTTACGGTCCCATCCTAGAAGAATTTGTGTTAGCAGTCTCTACCAGGGTGTATAAGGAAATGTTATACATCGGGTGCTTCTGGTTCTTGAATCAGACTCAGCAGTAGCAAGTTACCTCCTTTATACAGGTGGAAAAGTAGAATCAGTGCCAGGCATGTCTGAACAAGATCTCCACCACCCTACTCCTCCATAGAATAAAACCTTGAATGGGCATGTGTTTTCAATGTAAAAAGACTACTGCTCAATGCTTTGTGCATTGAATTCCATTTTATTTTCTATTATTATTGTTATCCCCGTGTCTTGTTTATTTGGATTTGCCTTATATAGAAAGATAGATTAAAAATTATTGGAATATAAGATTAGAAGGGGCCTGTGAAGGTATCCAATATTTAAATTTTGAAGTTGTTGTGTTCACTTTAGTGAAACTGAAGTCTCTGGAAATTTTAAGAAATTGACTCAAGGCCAACATTCTGGTGTAATGGGTAAAGCTGCTGCCTGCCATGCAGGCATCCCATATGGGCACTGGTTCGATTCCTGGCTGCTCCACTTCCAGCTCAGCTTCCTGCTAATAGCCTGGGAAAGCAGTGGAAGATGACCCCAGTCCTTGGGCTCCTGCACCCACATGGGAGAGCCAGATGAAACTCCTGGCTTCAGCCCAGCCCAGCTCTGGCTAGTGCAGCCACTTAGGGAGTGAACCAGCAGATGGAAGGTGTCTCTCTCTCTCTCTCTCTCTCTCTCTAATTCTTCCAAATAAACACAGAAATATTTATTAAACATTGACTGTTCACACAAAAGGAAGGAAAAAGATATCCTTGGAATATTTCTTTGTTTGATGAGAGGGTGACTGTGCCAAAGAGATTAAATTTTCTTCCACATTATACAGCAAGTTGATTTAGTGGGCAAAGTATGAGCTTTGAAATTACATGGATTAGAGGCTGGCACTGTGGCGTATTGAGTTAACCCTCTGCCTCTGGTGCACTTTTGACCCAGCTCCCTGCTAATGGCCTGGAAAGCAGCGAAGGATGACTCCAGTGCTTGGTCCCCGGTATCTACATGGGAAAACTGGAAGAATCTCCTGGCTCCTGGCTTAATCTGTCAGTTGCAGCCATTGCAGCCATTTGGGGAGTGAACCAGAGGATGAAAGATCTCTCAGTCTGTTTCTCTCTCTCTCTCTGTAACTCTACCTTTCAAATAAAATAAATAAATCTTTTAAGGGAAAAAAAAGAAATTACATTGATTAGAAGTCATATATCTGCATGACCTTAAATAAGTAGTTTCCTTATTGTAAACCTCTCTTGCCTTATATATGGAATAGAAATATAATCTCCATTAACTTGATGTGAACATTAAATGATGGAGTTTTTTTTTTTTAATCTAAATATTTATTTAAAAGAGAGGGAGAGAGAAAGACTTTTTTTTGGACAGGCAGAGTTAGAGAGTGAGGGAGAGAGAGGGAGAGGTCTTCCTTCCGTTGGTTCACCCCACAAATGGGCGCTACAGCAAGCACGCTGCACCAATCTGAAGCCAGGAGCCAGGTGGTTTCTCCTGGTCTCCCATGCGGGTGCAGGGCCCAAGCACTTGGGCCACCCTCCACTGCCTTCCCAGGCCACAGCAGAGAGCTTGACTGGAAGAGGAGCAACCAGTACAGATTCCGGCGCCCCAACTAGGACTAGAACCTGGGGTGCCAGCACCACAGGTGGAGGATTAGCCTAGTGAGCCATGGCACCATCTGGAAAGACATCTTTTATACACTGGTTCACTTCTCCAAATGGCCACAATGGCTGGGGCTGAGCCAGGCTGAAGCCAGGGATCTCCCACATCGGTGGCAGGGGCCCAAGTACTTGGGCCACTTTGCACTGCTTTCCCGGGTGGAAACATGGAGAAGCTGGTACTTGAAGAAATGCTCATGTGGGATGCTGGTGTCACAAGTGGTGGCTTTGCCCACTATAAAACAATGCCAGCCCCAAAAGTATTTTTTAAACTCTGGAGCCAGTGCTATGGCTTAGTAGGTAAAGCTGCTGCCTGCAGTGCTGGTATCCCATTTGGGCACCAGTTCGAGTCCCGGTTGCTCCACTTCCATTCCAGCTCTCTGCTGTGGCCTGGGAAAGCAGTAGAAAGATGGCCTGAGTCCTTGGGCCTCTGCACCCACACGGGAGACCTGGAAAAAGCTCCTGGCTCCTGGCTTCAGGTTGCCTCAGCTCCAGCCATTGTGACCATTTGGAGAAGATGAAATCCCCCCCCCACCTCTCTGTAGTTCTGCCTTTCTAGTTAATAGATAAATCTTTAAAAAGAAACTCCTTGTACAGTGTCTGGCCTGCTAACTGTAACTACCTGTAATAGTATTAAAATCTCGAGATCTGGGCTGGGCATTTGGTGTAGCAGTTAAGATGCCTGGAATGCCTGCATCCCATATTGTAGTGCCTGGGATAAAGTACTGGCTCTGTTCCAGGTTCTGGCTTCCTGCTAATGCTCACTCTGGGAGCAGCAGGTGATGGCTCAAATAATTCGGTCTCTGCCACCCATATGGGAGACAGATTGATTTCCTGGCACCCAACATTGACCTGGCCTGTCTTGGCTTTTGCAGGCATTTGGGAGTGAACCAGTGGTTGAGATATTCTCTCTCTCTCTCTCTCTCTCTCTCTCTCTGCCTTTAGAATCAATTTTTAAAACAATTACAAAAAGTAATTATTACAACTGATTTCAAGATCTTGGACCAAAAGTCTTTGGTCTTTTCTCATCTTGAACGTTACTCTTGTGTTCCCTTAGGGAGACCATGCTCACTTGTATCTGAAACTCCCAAGCGAGATTGGTCTGTGTGAATTCCTGTTTTCTGCAGATACGTCTTTGCCAGACTCGACTCTTTCTGGAGAGGGAAACACAGAAGCAGAGATCATGGCTGCTGTGTTTATTTCCATTGGACCTCTGGTGAGTTAAGGTTTCCTCTGTTTCCCACCTGCTGTTTTGAGTTGCGCATGTTCTACTTCTACTGAAGTTTGGAACTTTGCCTCACCCAAACCCTCTCTGGAAACTGAACCTAACAGTTTGACACAGGAAATTTGGGTTCATCATGGTAGAATACAATCTATTAGAAGATTCACTCTTGATACTGAGCCAAATATCTTTCCAAAAATTCACAGCTCCTGACTTCAGCCTGGTGCAGCCCTGGTTGTTGGAACACTTGGCAAATAAACCAGCAGATGGACATATCTGCTAAAATAAAATAAACAGTAATTTTTGAAAAAAAATTTTAAATAGATCTTTTTCTTAAAGAATCTTTCAGTTGGGACATTAGTGTTAGCTAAGTTGGTCAACAGAAAATTTGTGAGAATAGATTTAAGCTGTTACCAATTACAGGTGGGATTTAACTTGTCAAAAGTATTTGTGAGGGTATCCTGGTGAGAAGAGAGCTTACGGGCAGGCTTTGAAGTAGTGAACTGTGACTAAGCTACCAAATCAAGTTGGAAAGCTGTAAAAGACAAGACTAGAAATTAGATGTTATGCTGAATATTTTAATTTTACCTAAAGACATTTAAGTGTATGTGTGTTTGGAATAGATATTAATCTGATTTTTAAAAAAGTGTTTTAACAGTGACTTTGAAATATAAGTTTTGTAAGAAACACTTGATCAGTAGTTCCAACTATGTTGGTTTAGTAGTGTATCATAGCCTGTTCACACACATCCCTAATTTTCGAGGTTAAGGCTCATATCATTATTAATTTTTTTAAGATTTATTATTTATTTGAAAGTCAGAGTTACACAGAGAGAGAAGGAGAGGCAGAGAGGGAGAGAGGTCTTCCATTCACTGGTTCACTCCTCAATTGGGTGCAATGGCCAGAGGTGTGCTGTTCCAAAGCCAGGAGCTTCTGGGTCTCCCATGCAGGTGCAGGGGCCCAAGGACTTGAACCATCTTCCACTGCTTTCCCAGGCCATAGCAGAAAGCTGGATTGGAGGTGATACAGCCTGGACTCAAACCACTGCCCAAATGGAATGCCGGCACTGCAGGCGGCGACTCTACCTGCTACTCTACAATGCCAGCCCCAGCATAATGCATTCTTTCTTCATATTGTTAAAGCTAGTTCTTTCCTTTGAACATGAAATATTTCATGAGGGTGTACTGAGACTTCAAATTCAGAACCATGGAGTTTTTAACCTAATCTCATCATTTATATGCTCTTTATATCTTTGTTCTCCCATACCAAATTGATTAGTTTTTAGGAAAAGTGATAGGCTAATTTGCTTTATGCAGCACTGCACACACAAAAGTTACAGAATATCATTTCTACTTCTACCACCAATAAGATTGCTTACAGAAAATGTCTTCTTTTTGTTACTGTCTTTGTTTCGGAGTTCTTATTCAGAGGTACAGAAAAATGACTGTGTTTGAAAATCACTCAGAATAGTTCCTCTCTGATAAATGGGTATGCTATTCCAGCTGGTTGTACTCTACTAAATTGCTTTCTTGAAGTTTAATCCTTGTTTTAAAACAATATAAAATATTTCTGCAGTTCAAAAGTCAAATATGCAAAATAAGAACCATTCAAAAGAGCCTAGGTCCTATTTCAGTCTTCTCCACTCTGTTTCCTCCTTCTCTCAGTAGTTCATCATTAAAAATACTTTGGACTCATTCTTCCATTTTTTGTACAAGCATTTGTACATATTTCATATCCTAACCAAAGAACTGGCCCCCAAATTCCTATGTGTTCTTTTCTGTCTCAGAGAGAGCTTATAACATTCTGTACCTGTGGTCTGATTGATGCAGTATCTTTTGTTAAGCCATATTCTACAGATTAGAACTGAAAGACGGTGATCTTTTACACAAGTCAGGGTTTTCTGAGATAGCAGATTATTTGGGTAGAAACCACTAGCTGTACACAAATTTTTAAAGACTTTCTAGAGAAGGAAGAAGCCATGCTGTTTGGCTCCAGAAAGTATAGTAGGAGCAATATGTAGAGTTTCTAGAAAACCAGATTTGAATTAGTTTGGTAAAACTACTCTCAGGTGGAACTCCAAAGATGGAATAGGCTTCCTCTTATGGTTTTAAGTTCTTGTCACTGGAGAGACCTGTATATCCTGTAAGGATTAAGGAGTTGGCATACATAATCATTTGGTGATTCTAATTTCTGGAGTTTTTCTCCAGTTTTATACATGGTATTCTGCCTAACAGGGCTGATAGTATAGTCTCTGGGTGATCACAATTTATTTATTCTAGGAGTCACTGACTTTCAAAGATGTGGCTATAGACTTCACATTGGAGGCCTGGAGACTGATGGACCCTACACAGAGGAACCTGCACAAGGATGTGATGCTGGAGAATGACAGGAATCTTGTCTCCCTGGGCGAGGTCAGTTCCTCTTCTGTGTTGATACATTTGCCCCCTTGACCCAGTTTACTGAGGACACAGAGCTTCTACAGTACCTAGCTGAATTTTAGTCTTGAGTTTAGGTGTCAGACTCTCTGAATCTTTGGAGAACATTGTTGGTCATCATGCTGTCCTTCATTAACTAAATGATATGCTTATTGTAGAATAACAAATGCAATGGAAATGTGTATTATGACAAAAAACTACATGGATTTCACATTTTTACACCAAAATAAGCTCCTACTGACGTGCTGTAACATGTCTGAATAGGTTCTAGTTTGAGGATAAGACATCAGTTTGAAAGGAGACCCTAACAGAGCACCTGGATTCCAAATTCTGCTAAAATTGAAACAAAACAAACATCATATTTATGGTGAAGCATGGGGTAGAAGAATGATGAAATCATTCATGTTTATGAAAAGTTTTCAGGGGGGCTGGTACCATGGCACAGTAGATTAATCCTGCATCTGCAATGCCGGCATCCCATATGGATGCCACTTCTCGACCCTGTTGCTCCTCTTCCAGTCCAGCGCTCTGCTATGGCCCGGGAAAGCAGTGGAAGATGGCCCAAGTCCTTGAGCCCCTGTACCTGTGTGAGAGACCCTCAAGAAGCTCCTGGCTCCTGGCTTCTGATTGGCTCAGCTCTGGTCATTGCAGCCATTTGGGGAGTGAACCAACAAAAGGAAGGCCTTTCTCTCTGTCTCTTCCTCTCACTGTCTGTGACTCTCCCTCTCAAATAAATAGATAAAATTAAAAAAGAAAAAAAAAAGAAAGGTTTTTGGGGACAGTGCCTCCAGAGAAATCAGTTTACAAATAGAAAACTCATTTTAAGAAGCAGCAAGGTGAACACATTAGCAGCAGACAATCCATGACAATTTGCAAGGGAAAAATTAACCTTGCTTGTGCTTGAATTAAAGAGGACTGACAGTAGCACCAACAGTCTGCCTAGCTCTGACTGAAAAACAAAGTGGAGCAGACTTTGCACTCGATCCCCAGGTCAGCCCCAGATAAGAGCAGAGGCTACCACAGAAAATTGTAAAACTGGATCAAGATCATTTCTTTCGAGAATTGTAAAAGGAGATGAAACATTGCTTTACCAGGATGATCCAGAAGACACAGCACAGTCAAAGCGACGACTACTGAAGGTGGAAGTGGTCTCGTTAGAGCAAAGGTCATGGCAGCTGGTTTCTGGGATGCGTAAGGCATTTTGCTTGTTGACTTTCTCTGAGAGGCTGAAGAACAACAACATCTGCTTACAGAGTGTTTTTGAGAAAGTTGGTCAAAGCTCAGCCAAAAAACGATGCCGGAAAGCTTTCCCGGAGTGTCCTTCACCACAGTACTGCTCCTCCTCATCCCGCTCGTCGAACAAGGGCGGTTTTGTGAGTGTTTGTAGGGAAATCATCAGGCTTCCACCTGACACTCCTTCTGACTTGTTTTTGTTTCCTAATCTTAAAAGATCTTTAAAGAATGCCCATTTTTCTTCAGTTAAAAAGCTATAGTGATGTGGTTAAAATCCCAGAGCTCTCAGTTCTTTCATGTTGGACCAAGTGGCTGGTATCCTTGTTTACAAGTATCTTCAACTTGTAAGCTCATGTTGAGAAATCACATTTTATTTTTTGTGTCTTTTAATTCCATTTATCGTGAACTTTTTGAAGTCCTTTCATATGTTTTGTTGGAATCTAGTTCCAAAGTTATTCTCATCTATTCCATAAAGGAATTATCAGTGCTTCTAAAAAGAAAGAACACAAATGTGTTCATTTTCTTTTTAATTAATAATTAATTTGAAAAACAGAATGAGCGAGAGGGAAAGAAATCTTCCATCTACTTGTCACTCTCCCGATGTCTCACAGCCAGAGCTGGACCAAGCTGAAGCCAGGAATCCAGAACTCAGCCTAGGTCTCCCACATGGATGACAGGGACCCAACTACTTGAGCCATCACCTGTTACCTCCCAGGGTGTACATTGGAAATGGAGACAGCATTCAAACCCAGGCCTCTGATAGGATGGGGGTGTCCCAAGCAGTATCTTGACCACTATGACAAACACCTACACCTGTTTTTTAAAAAATATTTATTTATTTAAAAATAAGAATTCTGCCAGCGCTGTGGCTCAACAGGCTAATCCTCCGCCTTGCAGCGCCAGCCCACCAGGTTCTAGTCCCGGTCGGGGCGCCGGATTCTGTCCCAGTTGCCCCTTTTCCAGGCCAGCTCTCTGCTGTGGCCAGGGAGTGCAGTGGAGGATGGCCTAAGTTCTTAGGCCCTGCACCCCATGGGAGACCAGGATAAACACCTGGCTCCTGCCATCGGATCAGCGCGGTGCGCCGGCCACAGTGTGCCAGCCGCAGCGGCCATTGGAGGGTGAACCAAAGGCAAAGGAAGACCTTTCTCTCTGTCTCTCTCTCTCTCACTGTCCACTCTGGCTGTCAAAAAAAAAAAAAAAAAAGAAAAAAGAAAAAGAAAATAAGAATTCCAGAGAGGCAGGGGAGGGGCGGCCCTCCATTTGCTGACTCACTCCCCAGATGACCACAACAGGTGGAGCTGTGCCAACCCGAAGCCAGGAGCCAGAAGCTTCCTCCAGGTCTCCCATACAAGGACCCAAGGACTTGGGCCATCCTCTGCTGATTTCCCAGGCCACAGCAGAGAGCTGGATTTGAAGTAGATTGCCCACTACGCCACAGTGCTGGCCCCCCCATTTTGAATCTTTCCCATGATTCATTATCACATGAAACCATAGTATTAAGCTCTCTTGAGATAAATACCTTTATAATTCCCTAGATTGTTACTGTGCAATAGAATGTTCTGCTATGGTAGAAATCTGGGAACCAACGCTGTGACATAGTAGGCTCTAAGCCTCCGCCTATTGCACTGGAATTCCATATGGATGCCGGTTCATGTCCCGGCTGCTCCTCTTCCAATCCAGCTCTCTGCTATGGCCTGTGAATGCAGTGGAAGATGACCCAAGTCCTTGGGCCCTGCGCCCGCATGGGAGACCTGGAAGAAGCTCCTAGCTCCTAGCTTTGGATCAGCTCAGCTCAGGTCGTTGCAGGCAGTTAGGAAGTGAACCATCGGATGGAAGACCTCTCTATCTCTCCCTCACTCTCTCTGTAACTCTACCATTCAAATGAATAAAAATAAATCTAAAAAACAGAAATCTATGGGGCCAGCGCTGTGGCGCAGCAGGTTAACGCCCTGGCCTGAAGTGCTAGCATCCCATATGGGTGCTGGTTCAAGACTCGGCTGCTCGATTTCCAATCCAGCTCTCTGCTATAACCTGGGAAAGCAGTATAGGATGGCCCAAGTCTTTGGGCCCCTGCACCCACATGGGAGAACCGGAGGAAGCTCCTGGCTCTGGTTCAGCACAGCTCCAGCTGTTGAAGCCAATTGGAAAGTAAACCATCGGATGGAAGACGTTTCTCTCTTTCTCTCTCTCTCTCTGTGCCTGCCTCTCCCCTCTCTGTGTAACTCTGACTTTCAAATAAATAAATAAATCCTAAAACAAAAACAAAAACAAAACAGAAACCTGTATCTCTGCTAGCCTGTATTGCACATTCAAGCCACTTGTGGCTTTTGAGCAGTTCAAATTTGCTCCACCTAAAGAACTGGAGTTTTAATTTAAGTCTGGTTTAAACTGCCATACGTTGTTATTAGCAGCTGTATTGGACAGTGCAGCTCTATATCTTCCAGTAATAGCCACTCTACGTAGAAAATTGAGAACTGAGACTGAATTTGTCAGTAGTTCTCACAACATCAATCAAATCCTATTTATTTATTTTTGAACAGGGCTTGCAGTTTCCAAACCAGATATGATATCTCATTTGGAGAATGGACAATGGTGAGAGAAATTTCAAGAGGCCCCTATCCAGGTAAATTAATCAGAATCATGAAAAAGGTTTTATTTCAAATAATATCATTGGGGAATGTTCAACGGTATATCTGAAATATTTGGGGTGTACCTCTGCTCAACGTTGTCGCAAAGGAAAAAATCCCCCCCCCCCCCCGCTGCCCCATCCTCTTCCTCTCTGCCTCTCCTCTCTCTGTTCTCTACTTTTGGTTTCCTATCCCCTCCTACTCTGCTTTCTAAATTTTCAGAATTTTTTCTTCCTTTTTATTAGAACATGCACAAATATCCCTATCACTTTATCCTTTCCAGTTAATTCTGTTTTTCTTATTTGTTTCACCATTATCTGGCCTTCCTTCATTTCCTAAAAAAGCTTTCTTATGCTAACCTTATTTCTTTTAAGCTAAATCTGTTTGTTTTCAGCTAAACCTAGTCCAAACTAAAGCTTAAGGTTTAATTTTTTACTTGCAAGCCTGCTGAAATTTTGAGGGGCTCTTTCTCCCCTCCAGTTCTTCACTAATTGAGAGTACAAACAAGAAATCAATCAGTTGAGAATCAAAATGCAGTACTTACTTAGTATTTAATGCCTTTTTGTTTTAAGACAAGCTGGAGAATATGAAAGAGTAACTGGGGTGGGGGTGAACGTGTTTCCCTCAGATCAGGTGGACAAGGGCGGCTTCTGGAGACAGGACTTTTAAACTGGGCCATGAAGGGTCAGAAGCAGCCATCCTGGGGAAGTGGAGAGATCATCTTGCCAGGCAATGGGAATAGCAATGCAAAATACCTGATAGGAGAAGGATTGTAATACATCCTAGAAATCAGAGGGATTTGCTGCTATGGAAGCTCAAAGGAGGGGGAGACTGGGAGGGAGTAAGGCTGGAGCTGGGGGGAAGCTGCCCCTGCAGGGCTTTGTAGATGATGGTCAGGAGCTTGGGTTCTAATCTGAGTGAGTGCAGAGCATGGAATATTTCAATGAAAGACTATTAGGAAACCACTCTGTTTGAGGGGCATAAAGCAGGCTAGGCTAAGAGGTTGTTCAAACAGTATAGGCAAGATAGTAACTTGGCTAGGATCATGGTCTTGGAAAGACAAGTGGATTCTAGTTCTTATCTTTGTTAATGGTTTTTGCCTTAGGGTCTGTTTTGTCATTTTTTTTTTTTTTTGACAGGCAGAGTTAGAGAGAGAGAGAAAGGTCTTCCCTCCGTTGGTTCACTCCCCAAATGGCCTCTACAGCTGGTGTGTTTCCTGAAGTATTGTTTAGAGGGAGAGGGAGAAAAGCCCCATTTGGAAACAGTAAGCACTCATTACTAGATTAACATCCAGAATATATAAGGTGCTCAAGAAATTTAACAATAAAACACACTCCAGTTAAAAAATGAACAAATGGCATGAACAAGCATTTTTCAATGGGTGAAATAAAAGTGACCAACAGACAGATGACAAAAAATGCAGGATCGCTGTCATCAGGGAAATGCAAATAAAAATCACAATGAGGTGTCACCTCTCCCAGGTAGCATGGCTATCATCCATAAATCAAAAATGACAAATGCTGGCCTTAATCATAAGTATTCTGAAACAAGCATAAAACTATCACTCATTTATCTAGATTTCTATTGTCTTTCTAATGTATTCATCATAGTCTGTTTCTTTTTTTTTTTCTCATTTCCCTCTTTTTAAACATGACATTTTTCTAGAGTGCAATCTTTGATATTCTTTCTAATGACTTTTACTACCGTGTATGTACTAATGATTTCCAAATTTGTATCTCTAGCCCAGGAACCCTCCTTCATTTCAGATTAGTATATCACACTGCCTACTTGAGATCTCTCTTTGGATATCTATTGTGTATTTAAATCCTAAGAAGTCCAAAATGTTACTAATGTTATTCTTTATCATACCTTATATATTCTTCCTACTTAAAACCCTTAAAAGTAAAAATCTACTTTTAAAAAATTACTTTTCAAAATTAGTTTTAAAAGTAAAATCTACTGTACATGTTAAAACCTGTCTGCTGGCCAGAAGTCCTGGATTTGAACTGAGGGTCTGCTGCCGGTGGGCTGAGTTTAGGCAAATCACTTGGCCTTCTTGTACCTAGTTACTTCCTTTACAAGATGCCTAGTATGCTACCTACCTCAGAGAGGATTAACAATGGTTTAACACAGGAGCAACGCTTAATGCAACACTTTGTAATTCTGCATTATGTACTGAAAAATCTATTATCATCAACACAAAGGGTTTCTCTCGTACTGACACCTTCCAAAATAGATTTTAGTGACACAGAATCTTGAAAATAGCAATGATGATCAAACCTGATTTATTTATTCCTGCATATGATAAAAGTAAGACTCTTTTCTCTTTTGCTTTGTTAGAAAGTTTGACATAAAATTATTTATTGTTGGTATTGTATTTTCCTTGCTCCTACATGTTGCTCTTGAAGTTACTATTTTAAATTGTTTCACATAAGAAAAATGAAGTGTTTCTTTAAGTGTATATGGAATTAAAATATATGGAATTCCTGGCCCTGCTGTTCCAGCTGGACTGGGCCGCACCCAGCAAGGCCAACACCCTCTTTCACAGCAACTCTGTGGCCTCCAACTCCATGGAGTCTTTTCTGAAGGTGGGGGTTGCGGTATATGCATGGCGTGCTGCGCACCATCCTTGACAGGGTGTTTGAAGAGAAGTATGTGGAGCTGGACCCCAGCAAGGTGGAAGTTAAGGACGAAGGGGACTGCAGGCTGCACCGCCCACAGACCAAGGCTGAGGTGCTGGAGCAGGGTGCACAGACGCTGCGCGCCCACCTGAGGGCGCTGCTGAGCGCATACTGTCGCTCCGTTCACGCATGCCCCGCCATGGCCGTGCCACCTTCCTTCCGTTCTTCCTGCGCGTGCACGTGTGTGAGCGCTTCCCCAGCGCCCAGCAGGAGAACCTGCCACTCCTCACCGCCACCAGCTTCCTGTGTGTGCGCTTCTTCTCTCTGGCTATCATGTCGCCCAAGCTCTTCCTCCTGTAGGAGCAGCACGCGGACGCCGGTACCGGTCGCACCCTGCTCCTCTGGCCCAGGCTGTTCAGAACGCTGGCAGCATGGACATGCTGGCGCCCAGGGCCGAGGAGGCGTGGATGGAGCCTCTGCAGCCCACAGTGCGCCGGGCGTGGGCCGCTGAGGGACTTAGTCACCGAGCTCAGGACATGGAGGAGCAGGAGGAGCTGCACCTGCAGCCGCTCTGAGCTTGCAGGTGCTGCCGCTGAAGGAGGGGCCACTCTTCCTCCACAGGACCAAGGCCGAGGGCCCCCTGGCCGCCTCCTTCAAGAAGCTCCGCGTCTCCCTCCCCACCGAGGCCCTCAGCCGCGCCCAGACGCCCGGCTCCAGGAACAGCGCCCTTGTCAAGCTAGCCCACATCCAGGCGGCCGAAAAGGTTGAGGAGAAGAGCTTGGGCAGCTCCCGCGTCCTGAGGGTCATCTACAAGGAGGACGCGGGCGGCCCCAAACTGCCCCCTGCAGTGCAAGTGTGTGAATGAGCTGAGCCATGTCTGTGGGGCTGCGGAAGTGAGCGCCAACAACCCGGCCTTCTGGTCTCCTGCCACCCCGGAGTCTTGCGGAGCTGTGGCCACCAGAGGGACAAGTCAGGTGGGGGCTGCTACAGGACGCGGGTGCGGGGGACCCTGCGACACTGGAGCGACCCTCTGGACCACGACCTGGAGGCCCAGCTCCTCTCCTGGCACCTGCGCAGCGTGGAGCCTGCGCCACGGGGAAGTGTCGGGAGCTGTCTGCAAGATCCAATATGAAATATGGAATTAAGTGCTGTTAATTTTGGTGCAAAAAATTTCCTAAATGATAGTTCTTTCATACTAAACATTGTCCATTGAATGGTAAGGACCCCTTGTGTTTATGGTCTTAAATATTTTTTAACCAAATGAGCAGAGTATGTGAAACCTTGTCATGTTTGTTTGTCTTCAGTTTCTTCTATGAAGCCCACAGTCAGGAGCCTCTCTGCCCAGCCATGATGTTTCAAGTGAGTATTCCATGCTTTGTCAGATTTTTGGAGTTCTATGATCATAAGCACAGCCTAATATAAATGCATTTTCATTAATCACCAAATTCTTCATATTATTTACGATAACTCCTTGTCCACCAGTAGCCCCACACAGGCATTAATCTAAACTCTATCTCCAGAGATCGGCCATTCTTTTGAATATGCTACAGTGTGTGGGGTTTTGCTTCTGATTTCCTCGCTTTCTTAAAATATTTTGACTTTCATTATTATTGTGGTCTTTTGTTTCTTAATTGATGTGTATTGCCAAATAGTATGCCATTATAAAAGATATACTGCACACTTTTTTTTCTTACACATTAGTATTTGGGTTGCTTTCATATTTGGCTTTCATGAATACTGCTGCAGTGAGCCTTTATGGGCATGTTGATTTTGTATCTTTTAGTGGCATACCTGGGGGATAAACTACTGAGGCGATAAGCAGTCCTATGTAGAACAAGCTGAGAAACTGCCAGATTACTGTCCATAGTGGCTGCACTGGAAGTTTATGAGGGTTCCATGCTCTTCATGTCCCTGGCAACATTTATCTGTGGTTGAATCAGTCATTTTACTGTATAGGAATTGATATATTTCCCTAGATTTGATTGCATTTCTAATAACTAATAGTAATCATATTTTTGCTGTATTAAAATGTCTTACTGAAATCCCTGCTTTGTTTTAAAAATTGTGTTCTTGTATTTTTCTCTTCTAATATAAAATCCATTTTTTTAAATTTCTTAGTAATATTTTCAATTTTATGCTACGTTGAATGCTAATGCTAATTGTATTTTCATGATGTTCATTGCTACTGCACAGAAATATGATTGATGCTTTTATCTTTATATTCTGAACATCTGAGTTTTTCTTAAGGATTTTAGTGAATACCTCAGAATGTCTTTTGCTTGTAAATGTGTCTTAGATATTACAAGTCATGTTTGCTCTTTTGTATGCAATCTGGAGTTTTTTTCTTTTGTGTGTGTGATTTCTTTAGCACAATGTTCCATTACACTGTTGAATAGAAGTGTTAAAATATCTATGCCTATTTCTGTGTTGCTGTGTGTATCACATCCTAAAGTACCTTTTGTATGGCTGGAAGAGCGGTGACAAACTCTTTCAATTTCTGTTTGTTATGGAAGTTCTTTATTTCACCTTCATTCATAAATGAGAGCTTTGCAGAGTGTAGTATTCTGGGTTGACATTTTTTTTTTTCTCTTAAGACTTGGAATATATCTTGCCATTCTTTCCTAGCCTGTAGGGTTTCTGATGAGAAGTCTAATGTGAGTCTAATTGGAGAACCTCTGAAAGTAAACTGGGTGTTTCTCTGGTGCACATTTTACAATCTTTGTGTTGTCACAATGCAGATCTTTTCTGTTCATACCCTTAGTTTTTCTGTGTGCTTCCTGTACTTGGACATCCCTTCCTTTCTCCAAATTAGGCAAGTTTTCTCTAATTATTTAACTAAATAGGCATTTTAATCCATTCTCTCTTTTCACACCTTCAGAAATTCATAAAGCCTGTATGTTGGGTCATTTCATAGTATCACATAAATCTCTGACACTGTTTTAAGCTTTCTAATTTCTTCTTCTTGTTGGTTTTTTTTTTTGAGCAGTATATTAAATTTCCAGAGATTTGTCTTCTAACTCATATTTTTCTTGTGCCTCATCAAGTCTGTTTTTAAGTCTTTCCACTGTATTTTGTATTTGTTCAAATGAATTCTTCATATTCAATATTTCATTTTGATTTCAAATTAAAATCTCAATTTCACAGGGAAACTTTTCTTTTTTCTTATGTACAGATTTCTTGTTTTTTTAAAAAAAGATTATTTATTTGAAAGTCAAAGTTACACAGAGAAGGAGAGGCAGAGAGAGAAAGAAATAGAGGTCTTCAATATGGGGCTCACTCCCCAGTTGGCCACAAGGGCTGGAGCTGCGCCGATCCAAAGCTAGGAACCAGGATTCTGCTCCACGTCCCCACATGGGGGACTTGGTCTTGCGGTGGACATGCAGGGACCCAAGGTCTTGGGCCATCTTCCACTGATATCCCAGGCCACACAAGAGAGCTGGATCTGAAGTGCAGCAGCCAGGACACCTTCCGGCACCTGTATGGGATGCCAGCACTGCACACAACAGCTCCACCTGCTATGCCAAGACGCCTTCCTCTTATGGATTTCTTTAGTTCACAAATTTGTTTTTTTATCACTCACAATTCTGTGATCAATTTTTTGAATTCCATTTCTGGCATTTCTTTAATCACTTCTTCACATTCTATTATTGAAGAGTTTTATTCTTTTGGGATTGTCATAATCTTCTTTCTTGAATTGTTTCATTTATTATTATCATTTGTGGTGATACTTGTTTTTTTTTCCTCTGTGATGTATCTTTGAACTGTCTGTCTTTGGCTTAGGAGAGTGTCTGCTCTTTCAGTGAATACCCAGAGGTGAATGCTGGGTGTGGTTAGGGAGTTCTGCACAGTGCTTCAAGGTTAAGGGGATGTCCAGGGTGACACCCAAGATGGACATGGTAAATCTCTTTTTTATTAGAGGGGAGATTTGTTCTGTTCTGTTGGCATATTCTCCTGCTCACCTGCTCTCTTCAATGGAGAACAATACCTGTGTATGAGCCCCAGTGGGTATAGTTTTCATCCTCACCACCACAAGAACAACACAAAGAATCTATGCAGTCCTCCCTGTGAACATGGACTCTGCTGCAATGACCCCACCAGGAACTCAGGTAGCCCCATGCATGTGGAGCCACCCACAGTGATTGGCCAAAGGTCTTGACACACCCTGCACCCTCTCACACAGTCACCGTGTTTCCACAGTCCTGGCACCCTAGCATCCCACAGTCATGAGCATTCAGCCCCCGTCAGTTCTCCCATCCAGATGCAGGCGTCTCTTCCCTCAGCTGGTTGCTGGGCACACAGACATGAGCTGGTGCAGCTCTTACATATGTCCAAAATGATGCCCACCTTCTCTTGGCTAGTTACATAATGCCACTGCTGGATGACTGGGGAGAGAGAAATGTGTCCCCTTTTTTTCTTCCAAGTAGGCAGATACACTGTACCCCCCCCCCAGCCCAGTGCTCCAAACCAGGCCCATGCCAGGTTCTTCCCATAGCTTTATCACCAGTGACTTGGGCTGTTGCATTCTGGTCTCATCTCATTGCAGAGCTGGTGCAGAGGCCTTTGGCTACTGGGGTCCTGAGCTCTGTGCCTCATCACCCTCCACGTATGTCCACAGTGGCCCCCAATTTGCATGGAGTTTCCTCTGCTGTTGTCTCCCTTCCCCTTCCCAGAGATCGCACTCTATCCATTTTTTTTTAAAACTATATTCTCTTAGACTAGAGTGGTAAGCTTCCTTCCATGCTGCCATCTTGAATCCTCCCTTTGATTTTATTTTTGAGTTATTGTGGGTATTTGGATCCTTTTATATTCCATATGAATTTCTCTACAGTTTTTTAAGTTTTTCTGTTAAAAGTAACTACTGGGATGTTATAAAGAATCATTTGTATTTATAGGTCACTTAGAATCTTAATGAATTCACATATATATTTTATAATTCATGAACACACTAAAAATTTCTACATATTTTTTCAATCGTTAATACTTTCCATAATCCTTTATAAGTTTCAGTTTTTAGATATGTCATTTCCTTGATTTACTTCATTTTTAAGTATTTATTCCTTTTGATACTATTGAAAATCCAGTTTTCATTTCCCTTTAATTTATTTTTATTTTAAAAATATTTAAATAAAGTGAGTCTCTAGCTCTCGCTGGCAGCCCGGCGTACGTGCTCCGGCATCTTCAGTCACCCGCGGCCGCCATCGGCGCCGCTCGGGTTCCTCTAGGCTCGTCTGCGCCACAGCCGCCGCCGTCATAAGCCGCCATCATGGTGAAGCTCGCTAAGGCTGGTAAAAACCAAGGTGAGCCCAAGAAGATGGCTCCTCCTCCCAAGGAGGTAGAGGAAGATAGCGAAGACGAGGAGATGTCGGAAGATGACGAGGATGACAGCAGCGGAGAAGAGATAGTCATCCCACAGAAGAAGGGGAAGAAAGCTGCTGCGGCTCCAGCCAAGAAGGCGGTGGCTTCCCCAACAAAAAAGCCTGTGGTTGCCACTCCTGCCAAGAAAGCAGTCGTCACGCCAGATAAAAAGGGAGCTGCCGCCACGCCAGCAAAGAAGGCCGTGACCCCAGCCAAAGCAGTGGTGGCGTCGGGCAAGAAGGGGGCCGCGCTGGGCAAAGCAGTGGCAGCAGCCTCGGGGAAGAAGGGAGCGGTCCTCCCCGCCAAGGGGGCCAAGAATGGTAAGAACGCCAAGAAGGAGGACAGCGACGACGACGAGGACGAGGAGGACAGCGAGGACGACGAGGACGATGAGGAGGACGAGGAGGAGGAGTTTGAGCCGGTGGTGATGAAGGCAGCAGTGGCTGCCCCCGCCTCAGAGGACGAGGACGACGACGATGAGGACGAGGACGACGAGGAGGACAAGGACGAAGACGAGGAGGACGAGGACGACGACTCTGAAGAAGAAGCCATGGAGACCACACCAGCCAAAGGGAAGAAAGCTCCTGCAAAAGCTGCCCCCGTGAAGGCGAAGAGCGTGGCTGAGGAGGAGGAGGACGAGGATGAAGAGGATGAGGATGAGGAAGATGACGACGACGAGGAGGAGGAGGAGGAAGATGAGGAGGAGGAGGATGAAGAAGAGGAGGAGGAGGAGGAGGAAGAGCCTATCAAAGAAGCACCTGGAAAACGGAAGAAGGAAATGACCAAACAGAAGTCAGCTCCTGAAGCCAAGAAACAGAAAGTGGAAGCCACAGAACCAACCACATCTTTCAATCTGTTTGTTGGAAACCTGAATTCTAGCAAATCTGCTCCTGAATTAAAAACTGGTATCAGTGATGTTTTTGCTAAAAACGACCTTGCTGTTGTGGATGTCAGAATTGGCACAACCAGGAAGTTTGGCTATGTGGATTTTGAATCTGCTGAGGACCTAGAAAAAGCCTTGGAATTGACTGGTTTGAAAGTCTTTGGCAATGAAATTAAACTGGAGAAACCAAAAGGAAAAGACAGCAAGAAGGATCGAGATGCAAGAACACTTCTGGCCAAAAATCTCCCTTACAAAGTCACTCAGGATGAATTAAAAGAAGTGTTTGAAGATGCTGTGGAGATCAGACTGGTCAGCAAGGATGGGAAGAGTAAAGGGATTGCTTATATTGAATTTAAAACAGAAGCTGACGCAGAGAAAACCTTTGAGGAGAAGCAGGGAACAGAGATCGACGGGCGGTCTGTTTCCCTGTATTACACTGGAGAGAAAGGTCAAAACCAAGACCATAGAGGGGTAAAGAACAGCACCTGGAGCGGTGAATCAAAAACTCTGGTTTTGAGCAATCTCTCCTACAGTGCAACAGAAGAAACTCTCCAGGAAGTCTTTGAAAAGGTGACTTTTATCAAAGTGCCACAGAACCAAAATGGCAAATCTAAAGGGTATGCGTTTATAGAATTTGCCTCATTTGAAGATGCTAAGGAAGCTTTAAATTCCTGTAATAAAAGGGAAATTGAGGGCAGAGCCATCCGGCTGGAGTTGCAAGCACCCAGAGGGTCACCCAATGCAAGAAGCCAGCCAACCAAGACCTTGTTTGTCAAGGGTTTGTCTGAGGAGACCACCGAGGAGACGTTAAAGGAATCGTTTGACGGCTCTGTCCGGGCGAGGATAGTGACGGACCGGGAGACGGGATCCTCCAAAGGGTTTGGCTTCATAGACTTCAACAGTGAGGAGGACACCAAAGCCGCCAAGGAGGCCATGGAGGATGGGGAGACTGATGGCAACAAAGTCACTTTGGACTGGGCCAAGCCGAAGGGTGAAGGTGGCTTCGGGGGCCATGGCAGAGGCCGAGGTGGCTTTGGAGGCCGAGGTGGTGGCAGAGGAGGCCGTGGTGGATTTGGAGGCCACAGCCGGGGAGGCTTCGGAGGGCGAGGAGGGTTCCGAGGCGGCAGAGGCGGCGGCGGAGACCACAAGCCACAAGGAAAGAAGACGAAGTTTGAATAATTTCTTCTGTCCCTGTCTCCCTCTTCCATTTGAAAGAAAGGACTCTGGGGTTTTTACTCTGTTAACCTGCTCGATGACAGAGCCTTTTGAGGACATTCCAAGACAGTGTGCAGTCCTGTGGTCTGCTTGGAAGTCATATAGATAACATTTCAAGGGCGATACCCTGTCGGTTTTGACTGGATTTTCATATAAACTTTTTAAAGAGATGAGTGATAGAGCTAACCCTATCTGTAAGTTTTGAATCTACATTGTTTCATCCCATGTACAAAACTTTTTTTTCCTACAAATAGTTGGGTTTTTTTTCCCGTTGGGGGCTTGTAAAGGAAAACAGAATGTTTTATCATGATTTTTGCTTCAGTGACTTTAGGACAAATTAAAGGTCCTAAACTCTTAAAAAAAAAAATTAAATAAAGTGAGCAGATTTCACGTGCTTCATATATACGGATTTAGGAGCAAAGTGATACTATGATGTTTTAAAAATATTCTTTAAATCAATATTTAAAAAAACACAAATGACTCAACAGAAAAATGTGTCACATGTAAGTTTGAAAGGAAGGCTCAGATTTCAGTACACAGCCAGTAGATTGTAACTGATCTGAAGCAGTTTCCTGCACCCTCCAGGTAGGATCCTCTGAGTGGCAGGGACCAGGGAGCAGGAGGGAGCCCAGCGTGAGGCAGGACCAGGGGTGAAAAGCCCTCCTTCTGTAGTCAAGGTGGAGCCCTGGAGAAGGAAGTTTCTGTACTGAACCCAGGTCTCCCTCTTATTTTTTCCTATCTGGCACGTCAGCGCTGTGGATATGGTGATTGGTTGCATCCTTTGTGACTAGTACGTGCTCACAGCTATCTAAACTGTCCAATCAGGAGCAGTAGAATAAACGCTACGTAATCGCGCAGGATCTTGACGCCATAATCGTCGTCCAGTTCTGCAGCGGAGAGAGGTCCAGGGAGGGGGCCGAGCTGCTGGGAGGTTCATCCCCCGTTCTCCAAGAGTCTTTCCCCACAGGATTCTGCACCCCTCAGAAGCCGTGAGAAGGTGAGTGCAGGGCGGGCGTGCAGAAATGGGGAAGGCGGGGAGGGCTCTGGAGTCTGTGGCCCCGTCTCGCTGCTGGCCCAGCACTGCCCTCAGCCCCTCTGTCCACAGGGTCGGGGCTGGGCTGGCACCAGACCCTAGGAGTCCTGTCCCTCCCTGGCAGGGACTTGTGGGCCCAGGAGCCCGGGAGTCGTCTCTGGGCAGCTGTGTAGCAGCAGCCTCGCGTCTTCCCCGATAGTGAGTGGGGACCAGGTGGTCGCTAGGGAGAATCCAGGCTGTGTGATGGGGTCCATGCAGGTGAGGGGCTGTCATTCATGGGGTGCTTGGTTCTTCCCAGGGTGACCTGACTCCCCAAGTTTCCCAAAGATGTCGGAATCAGGGACTCAGTCCCGGACCTTGGCCTCTCAGCATAGCTCTTTCTGGAGTTCTGACCTCACTTTATGTTGCTGACATAAGTGTCATAGACCTGGGAAATTAAAAACAAAACCAGGTATTCGGCTCAAGGTTTTTGTCAAAATGTTAGAGGGGCAGGAGGCCACTGTAACCTGGTACTTGGATGTCATCGTAGCCCTTACACATTACCTTGACAGGTGATTATCCCTCTTTGAACTTTCAAAATAGAAATTTCAGCTAATCATATTATGAGTGCTTTAAAAATTATTTCTGTTCCCTGATAACCTTCCCAATCCCAAAGATGCAAGTCTAGATTCCTAAATTATTTTTAATTTATAATTTAATATAAGGTAGATTTTCAAGAATATTTGAAATTTGAGTATAATTGACACCCAAAATTTGTATATACTCAGATTCTGTGAATTGATGTTTTGATATGTGAGGGAACTTTTAAAAGATTATGGAAAATTCACGTTATCTTGTAATCCTATTTTTCACAAACGTCTTTGTGAGCGGACTTCAAGTTTGTGGAAAATTCACATTTTTATCATATTTTTAACCTTTTTGTTTCTTCTGTACATATACATTATTTAATGATAGGACAATCAAATTAACAAATTCAGATTATATGTTTATAGAAGAGTACTTGAGATCTTAACAAATTGTGACCATCTAATACCGTATTTATATTCAATATACTGCACTGTGTGTTAGGTCTCAAGGAGTTAATTTATCTCCTAACTGCAAATATGTGTCCTTAAACCACCATCTTATTTCCTTCATTCTCAGCCCCTGGTAACCACTATTCTGTTCTGTGCTTAAGTTTGATGTTCTTAGATTCCTCTTGTAAGTGACAATGTGTGATATTTATCTTTCTGTGCCTTACTTCAAGCATTCTGATGTCCACATTCATACATTTGGATCCATGCTGTGAAAAAATAGTATATATTTTTTAGTATTGAATGTGATACCATTGTGTATGTATCATGTTTTCTGTATTCATCTGTTGACTGTGTGGCTTTTCACACAGTCTTGTCTTGTTCTTGTCTTCATATGAAGAAATGTAACTTTTATTTTTTAAGATTTTATTTAGTTGACAGGTAGAGTTACAGTGAGAGAGAGAGAGAGAGAGAGAGAGAGAGAGAGAGAGAGAGAGAAAGAAAGATCTTCCTTTTATTGGTTCACCCACCAAATGGCCGCTATGGCCAGAGCTGTGTGAATACAAAGCCAGGAGCCAGGTGCTTCTTTCGGTCTTCCATGTGAGTGCAGGGGCCCAAGCACTTGGGCCATCCTTCTATGATTTCCCAAGTCATAGCAGAGAAGCAGCCGTGACCACCAGGACCTATATGGGAAGCCGATGACATCCACGGAGGATTAACCCTCTGCACCATGGCGCCGATCCCCAGGTTATCTTTTAGATAGATGATTCTAGTTCCTTTGGATGTATATCCAGTAGTGGGAAAGCTTTGTTTTGCTAGTTCCATTTTTAATTTTGTATGAGACACCACCATAGTGTTTTCCATTTTACATTCCCACAAACGATTTTATATATTTCCTTTCCCCCACATCTGGTTCAATACTTGTTATCATGTTTATTTTTGTATAATAGCCATTTTTACATCTGTGAGGTCATAACCCTTGTGGTCTTGATTAGCAATGCTGAGCCTCCGTGAAGTAAAACAGTGGATGGGAGTATTATCTTTCCCTCTCTGTCTCTCTCTCTCTCTGTGTCTGTTTTTTCAAGCTCATTAATTAAGAAATTTGTAAAAACTACTTGGAGTAATTGGTACCAAATCAGAGTTAGATTTTAGAAGTGAGTTCCTAGTGTTACATAGAATGGTGGGGTGACATAGTCCACAGTAATGTATTCTATATTTTATGAGCAATTAGAAGAGAGGTGTTCCAAGGCTCTGATAATGAAGTATTACACTTCAAAGTAGGGAAAATTGTTTACCCTGATTCATCAGTACACATTGTATGCATGAATTAAAATTTCACTCTGTAGGCCATATGTATGTATAATTAATGCCAAGAAATAAACTCCAAACAGCATCTTACTTGGTGTATAAGGTTAAGCAGTGTTAAAATATTTAAGTTAGTTTCACCTCTAATATTATTGCCTTTGGAAGTAGTTTATTAAGACTAACATAATCTGGAAATAACAGAATTGGTATTTTATTATGCTAAGTGGAGCGATTAGAAGGTAGTACTTTATCTTAAGTTAATGCCAAATACATCTTTCTTTTACTTTTTTTCACATACGAAAAATGAAGTATTTCTTTAAGTGTATTTGGAATTAATTTGAATTAGGTAATAGCAAATAAGAAATATGGAATTAAATGTTAAGTTATTTTTGGTGCAAAAATTTCTTAAATGTGTCTAATTTTTTCATACTGAATATTGTTCATTGAATTGTAAGACCCCTGTGTTTAGGGTCTTAAATATTTTTGAGCAAAATATGTGCAACCTTGTCTTATTTGTTTGTCTTCAGTTTTTTCTGTGAAAGTCAGGAGCCTCTCTGCCCATGTGACTATTCCATGCTTATAATTTTGGAGTTCTATAACCATAAGCACAGTCTAATATAAATGCATTTTCATTAATCTCTAAATTCCTATTATTTACAGTAACTCCTCATCCACCATTAACCCCAGAATGCCATTAATCTAAACTCTGTTTCCAGAGATTGGCCTATTTTTTTTTCTGGATATGTTACAGTGTGTGGGGTTTTGCTTCTGATTCTTCTCTTTTTTTAAAAAAAAAAAATTATTTTGTAACTACTTCCCAGGAATTATATCCTACAGAAAACAAGAAATAATAAGAAATATTATAAATTAATATGCACATCTATGTTAAGGATATATGTAATATATTATATATAACATAATGAGATAATATTTATAATATAAATAGCCTACATTGGTTAAAATATTTCATACATATATTACATGTATACATATACCTCAGAACCTTAAGGACATTGTTAATGATGCTATATCATAAAGTTGGAAGTCTAATGGCCAATAAATAAATTAATAAATTATCATACATATAAAATAATGTATGTATCCATTTTTCAAATGAGTATAGATCTATATTATACTGATTGTCACATCATTACAGTATATTTAAAGCCTTTGGTTTGATGACACAACTTAATAAATTTAGTTGGTAATATTTGAGATATCTGTTGATGTGCAAAGAAAAGCCCCATGCTACTGTTTCTAAAAAATGACTAATCATGAGATTTTTGGGTTTTGCTCCCAGTGCATTAATGTTCAAATAATAGACACTCAAAGTATTTGACTACTGTTGAGGGATTGCATACAGTGTTACATACTCTGTAAACATTTCTGAATGATGGATAAAACCTACTAAAGCATATCAAAGGATCTTTGATCTTCTAAGCATAGCACTGGCAAACCTTTTTGTAAAGAGCCAGAAAGTAAATACTTTATGGTTTATGAACCATAATATCTTTGTTGTTGCCTAAAATATGTATAGACTACAAGTAAGTAGATGTGGTTGTATTCCAACAAAACACAAAAATAGCAAGGAGCTGGATTTGGCCCACAAGAACTGCTAATGCAGTGAATCTTCCTGTTCAGAATACTGTGCATTAATGTCATTACCCATTTTAAAGACAACAATGTGTGCCACACCACATTTTTCAAGAGGGAGTTCAAATAAAACTTCAAAGATTTACGTACAAAATAAGATTACTTTCTACATTTTCCTTTTTTAAAACAATTCAAAATTTAATATGGTTAAGAGCTTTTATCTTTGACTAGGATAGAATTAGATGATATTTACCAAGCCTTTGAGATTTTTCAATCTTTCTGTGGTAATAGAAGTCTAAACAAAATGATAACTAGAACAGTTAAGACATATATGGGAATTGTCAAGAAGTCCTTTTATTCTCTAACTTTAGAAATGTATCCTTTAGTGCCTTGGTCTGCCTTTTAGTGCTACATATTCATTTCACAGCTTAAAAACTGAAGTGTTGCTAATAAAATTCATGATTATTATTTAAGGCTGTTTTGGCTTGCGCCATGGCTCAATAGACAAATCCTCTGCCTGTGGCGCCAGCACCCCGGGTTCTAGTCCCGGTTGGGGCACTGGATTCTGTCCCGGTTCCCTCTTCCAGTCTAGCTCTCTGGTATGGCCTGGGAAGGCAGTGGAGGATGGCCCAAGTGCTTGGGTCCTGCACCCACATGGGAGACCAGGAGAAGCACCTGGCTCCTGGCTTCAGATCAGCGCTGTGTGCTGCTGCAGCACGCTGGCCACAGCGGCCATTGGAGGGTGAACCTTTTGTTGGTTCACTCCCCAGATGGCCGCTATGGCCAGCATGCTGCTCTGATCTGAAGCCAGGAGCCAAGTGCTTCTTCCTGGTCTCCTATGCAGGTTTAGGGCCCAAGCACTTGGGCCATCCTCCACTGCCCTCCTGGGCCACAGCAGAGAGCTGGACTGGAAGAGGAGCAACTGGGACAGAACCTGGGGTGCCAGTGCCACAGGTGGAGGATTAGCCTAGTGAGCCGCGGCACCAGCCTATAGATGTTCTAAATGGGATGAAGTGACAGGCTATTTTGTTTATTTTTTTTTTGTCTTTACAAAATTTATCACATTTTCATTAGTCTGGTCTTTTAAATGAACACTTCAGATGAAATACAGTTCATATATTCATGATTATAGGAAATTCTGTGAAAGTTCAATGAACTGGAATTCTCTAGAGGAATAGGAACTTTCAGTTAAGCAAATTTTCTTGGCGAATGTTCTAAGAGATCTTTTTAATTTCAGTCCCCATTAGGGAAGTATTTTTACATGTGTTTTACTTTCTTGATTTATTTATTTATTTATTTATTTTTAACTTTTATTTAATGAATATAAATTTCCAGTGTACAGCTTATGGATTACATGGCTTCCTCCTCCCATAACTTCCCTCCCACCCGCAACCCTCCCCTCTCCTGCTCCCTCCCCTTCCATTCACATCAAGATTCATTTTCAATTCTCTTTATATACAGAAGATCAATTTAGTATAAAGATTTCAACGGTTTGCACCCACATAGAAACACAAAGTGAAACATACTGTTTGAGTACTAGTTATAGCATTAAATCAAAATGTACAGTACATTAAGGACAGAGATCCCACATGAGGAGCAAGTGCACAGTAGCTACTGTTGTTGACCCAACAAATTGACACTCTAGTTTATGGCGCCAGTAACCACCCTAGGCTCTCGTCATGAGTTGCCAAGGCTATGGAAGCCTTCCAAGTTTGCCAACTCTGATCATATTTAGACAAGGTCATAAAAGACAGAGTGAGGATAGTAACCAATGATCCTAAGAGTGGCATTTACCAGGTCTGAACAATTATACAGCATTAAGTGGGGAAGAGGATCATCAGTACACACAGGTTGGGAGTAGAGCCATTGGTGGTAGAGTAGAGGTTATGATTATAAAGGAATGAGTCCCAAGTGCGCTAGTCAGGGTCTAGAACAAAGGACAGAGTCTTTATTAGAGGAGCTAAGAAAGGTGCTGTCTAAGCTACAATTAAGTTTTCTGATTGAGAGGCAAATAGAACCTGATAGAAGGGGCTTGATTATAATCTGTTGGGCTTTAGGCCTTGTAAGTTAAGAGGCCCAGACCTATCTATCTCTTCCCATGGGGTATATCCTAAGGGAGGTGTGAACCTCCTAGGGGAAGGCACTCTGTTGACTTTCATTACTTGGCTGGCCTGGGAGGAGAGCTGGCCAGGTAAATGCAGGTGGCATCTCTAACAAGAAATTTACAGTTCTGCCTGCAATGTTGCTGACCCTACTTGGCCGTCCCCTCAGCTACAGTGGTCACTTTGGAAGTTGGGCTGAGTGAAGGGCTTTTCAGCTTAGAGCCAATAAGATCTGTGGCTCTGACCTGGGCATCCTTCGACTCCAGGGCAGGTCCATTTCCAGTGATCCAACTCTTGGCAGAGCTGCCAGGGCTCTTCACAAGCTGACTTCTGCTGAAGCCCAGGCTTACCACATTGAAAGCCACTGCAGTGGACTGGCCTGTTGGGTCTCCTTGAGGGCAGATCACTGCACAGATCAGCCATTAATAGGCCTGCCACCCATTGCTTCTGATGCCTAGCTTTCTTTTCCTCCTGGTTTGTGTTAAAGCAGACCAGAGGATGCAAGTCAAGGGAGTGCCCATGTCCCATCTCTAATCTTTGGTGGCCTGAACTACAAGTCTATAGTCAGAGGCATGTTCTGTAGTAGTTTTTCTAAGGTAGACAATGCCCATGAGGAAAATTATATTCTCACTTTAAAACTTTCTTTCCCTTTGGTCTGACAGGGAGGTTTTTTCTACTTACTGTATACTTCACTGATGGCGAAGTGAATCTAGCTATGAGATTATTATTTAAGTTCTTATTTTGGCTATGCTATTACAGAAAAATGTTAGCCATCTCTTTTATAAGGTCTAAAGATTAAATTGTGCGTCCTACAGATTCCTTCATAATAGAATTAGTTTCCTACTTTGAAGAGAATAGAGAAATGAAAGAAGTTGGGCTTAGAATAGAGAATTGATGGAGCAAGTCCTAGATCACTTGCTAACAATAGCAATATTACATGAATACTTAGCAAACCGTTTCAACCATTAGATAACAACTTAACATTTACCAGAAGGTCCAATGCCTTCTATAAATTTTAAGAATCATGTATTTGAAAACACCTCTTAAATATCTAACATGGTGTAGTTTGTTTAACCAGTAAACTTAAGCACAACCATATAAAATGGTTTTAGTTTCTTTCTACCAATAAGTTTAAAACATATGATACAGAGATTAAGGTCACACAAATTAAAATGTATCTTTGATTGATTTTAGCAGCTTAAATTTATGGACAATCTTATCTATAAGCCATTTAAAATAAAACTCTTAATAAAATTTCCTATGTGGACATACAATATGTACGCAGATATAACATAGCATAATAGACCAATATAGCAATTTTAATAATAGCTTTTAAAATCTTTAACTCTTTGTGTAGATTGCCAATTGATTTGAATTGCTTTTTGTTTTTAGTAACCTCAGTTAACCATACTTTCTCTCAGTTGGTACTGTTAATACATTATTGGCTTCATCCGTTTACAGAGCCATCCCAAAGTACTGAATACATAGAAGTGGCTGGAAAAAGTCCATAGGAACCTATAGGAGGACAGCTAAACACAAAACCAACAATGCTTTAGTTTTATGAGCAGCAAATCATATATAACTGTGGATGACAAAAGACTTTATGTCGCCATGTTTAAAATTATAAACTCATCAGCCAACAAGAGGCACTTGCTTACTTCACAGTATTTTTGAAAGCACCTGTAGGATTTTACAAGTATTTAACCCTTTAGGCCTCTGGGGCTTTCTCATTAAGATAACTATCATGTCTAGTAACACAAGATCATTAGACTTTTTAATTCTCAAACATTTGTTTTTTTTTTTTTTTTTTTTGGACAGGCAGAGTGGACAGTGAAAGACAGACAGAGAGAAAAGTCTTCCTTTTGCCGTTGGTTCACCCTCCAATGGCCGCCGCGGTAGCACACTGCGTCCGGTGCACCACGCTGATCCGATGGCAGGAGCCAGGTGCTTCTCCTGGTCTCCCATGGGGTGCAGGGCCCAAGGACTTGGGCCATCCTCCACTGCACTCCCTGGCCACAGCAGAGAGCTGGCCTGGAAGAGGGGCAACCGGGACAGGATCGGTGCCCTGATCGGGACTAGAACCCGGTGTGCCGGCGCCGCAAGGCGGAGGATTAGCCTAGTGAGCCGCGGCGCCGGCCTATTTTGTTTATTTTTTAAAGCTTTATTTATTTATTTGAAAGAGTTACATAGAAGGAGAGACAGAAGCAGAGAGAGAATCTTCCAGCTACTGGTTCACTCCCCAAATAACTACAATGGTCAAGGCTTGGCTAGGAGATTCATCTGGACCACCCACGTGGTACAGAGGTGAAAGGACTTGGGTTATCTTCTATTACTTTCCAAGTTGCATTAGCAGGGAGCTGGATCAAAAGTTTAGCATCTGGGACTCAAACTGGCACCCACAGGGATGCTGATAGTGCAGACAGTATCTTTGCATGCTGTACCACAGCACCAACCCCTCATTGTGGTTTTTATGTGCATTTCTCTGATGACTAGTGATCCTGAGCATTTTTCCATTATTGGCCATTTGAATTCCATCCTTTTAAAAATGCCTTTTCATGTTCTATGCACATTTCTTAACTAGTTTGTTTTTGTTGTTGTTGATATTATTTCTTTATTGCATAATTCACATTTTTTTCCATTCTGTTGATTGCTTTTTTATTTGGTTAAGAGTTTCTTTTGTAGTTCAGAAGTTTCTTAGTATAATTCATTTGCCTATTTTTTGCTTTTGTTGCCTGTGCTTCTGCAGTCTTTTCCAAGAAGTTTTTGGCTATGCCAAGGCATTACAAAGCTTCACCCACATTTACCTCTGTTAATTTGATGGTATCATGTCATAGATCTTATATCCATTTTGAGTTGATTGTTATATAAGGTGTAAATAGGGATCTTGTTTCATACTTTTGTATACATGGATCCAATTTTCTCAGCTCCATTTTTGAAGATATTGCCCTTTCTCTGGGCATTGATTTTAGCTTCTTTATGAAAAATTAGTTGGTTGTGTGTGTATGTAGGTTAGTTTCTGGGGTTTCTATTCTGTTCCATTGGTCTACATGTCTATTTTGTACCTGTACCAGACTTTTTTTGATTATAACTGTCCTATAAATGTGTTCTTAAAATCTGATACTGTGATGCTTCTGGTTTTGTTTTAGTTGTTTAAGTTAGCTCTTCAGGGTCTCTTTTGTTTCTGCATGAATTTTTTTTTTCACTTGAGAGTCAGAGTTACACAGAGAGAGGAGAGGCAGAGAGAAAGAGGTCTTCCATCCAATGGTTTACTCCCCAGTTGGCCACAACTTCTGATTGGCTGGAACTATGCCAATCTGAAGCCAGGAGCTACCTCCAGGTCTCCCACACAGGGGCAGGGGCCCAAGGACTTGGGCCATCCTCCACTGCTATCCCAGGCCATAGCAGAGAGCTGGATGGGAAGTGGAGCAGCCGGGACTGGAACTGGCAACCATATGGGAGGCCGGCACTTCAGGCCAGGGTGTTAACCAGCTGCACCACAATGCTGACCCCTCTGCATGAATTTTAACATCATTTTTTTATTTGTCTGTGAAGAATGCCATTAGTATTTTGGTTGTGATTGCACTGAGCTTGCAAATTGCTTTGGGTAGAATGAACATTTTGATGTTATTAATTCTACCAATCCACAAGCATGGAAGTGTATTCCATTTTTTGTGTCCTCTCTTTCTTTAATGTTTTGTAATTTTCATTGTAGAAATCTTTCACATCATGGTAAAATTTATTTCAAGGTATTTAATTTATTGTAACTATTGTGAATGCTACTGTTTTTATAAGTTCTTTTTCAGCCATGGCATTGTGTACAAAGACTATTGGCAGTGTGTTGATTTTATATTTTGCAACTTTATCAACTCTCATGAATTCTAGTAGTCTTTTGGTGAGACTCTTGATTTCACCATATATAGAATTGTGTCATCTGCAAACAGGGATAATTTGACTTTCTCCTTTCCAATTGGTGTCACTTTGGTTGCTTTTTCTTGTCAAAATGGCTCTGGCTAAAATTTCCAGAACAATATTGACTAGCATCATGAGAATGGATATCCTCGCCTGGCTCTTCATCTTAGTGGAAATGCTTCCAACTTCTGCCCATTCAGTATGAGGCTGATGTGGGTTTGTCATAAAGTGCCTTGAATATGTTAATGAATGAAGGGTTTTTATCATGAGAAGATATTGTATCTTAACAAGTTATTCCTCTGCATCTATTGAGATAATCATATGGTTTTCTTCTATTTGTTAATGTGATGTGTCATATTTATTGATTTCCATGTGATGAGCCAATCCTGCATACCAAAGATAAATCCCACTTGGCCTAGGTGAATGAATGATCTCTGATGTATTGTCGGATTCTATTAGCTAGCATTTTGTTGAAGATTTTTACATCTGTGTTCTTTAGGGATGTTGGTCTATGATTATCTTTCTTTGTTGTATCTTTTTCTAGTTTTGGAATTAAGGTAATACTGGCCTCATATAAGCAGTTTGGGAGAAATTCCTCCCTTTCAGTTGTTTTGAATAGTTTGAGAAGAATTGGAACTAGTACCACTTAAAAGTTTGGTATAATTAAGCACTGAACCCATCCACTCCTGGACTTTTCTTATTTGGGAGGGTCTTTATTACTGATTGAATCTCTGTCTGTTTGGTTTTCTGTGGCCTCAGGAGTCAATTGTGTTAGATTGTATGTGTTCTTTATTACTTATTCAATCTCTGCCTTGGTTATTGGTCTGTTTAGGATCTCTATTCCCCCAAGAATTAATTATGCAAATTACAACTCCAGTTCCAGTAGCTGTTCTCAGATAAAAAATAAATGCTGGTGGGGATGTGGAGAAAAAAGAGTCCTCATAAACTGCTGGTGAGAATGAAAGTTAGTACAGCCATTTTGGAGGCCAGTATGGATGTTCCCCACAAAATTCAACATAGATCTGATCTATGATCCAGCATCCCATACCTAGTCATGTGTTTGAATGAAATGAAATAAACACATGAAACACCTGAGCTCCCATATCCAGCACAATTCACAATATCAAAGTATGGAACCAACCTAGGTGCCTATTTATGTGTAAATAGATAAAAAAATGCAACATATAAAAACAACAGAATATTATTCAGCCATAAAAAGAATCAAATCTTAACATTAGCCACAAAGTAGATTTAACTGGAGGTTATTATATTAGGTGAAATCAGACATAGAAATTTTAATACAACCTTTTTTCCCTCTTACATGAAAGTTTAGTAAAAGTAGACCTGAAATTGGAATAATGGTTACTAGAGACTGGGTATTATCAGGGTAGGCTAGAGAAAGGTTAGATAAGGAATATAAAAATGTAGAATAAATAAATTTTAATGTTCCACAGCACAGTGACTAGAGCTCATAATAAGGTATTTTGTGTTTAGTTTTGTGAAAACAGATATAATAATATCACAAATTCATGACAATGATCATAACATAAGAGAAAGTGATATAATGTGCAGGATATAAATCATAAAGAAGTATTTATAATTATATGCAAATAATATGTCCATGCAATTTGTGTACTGTTTCTATATTAACTTCTGTTGTGGGGCACATCAAACAGAGACCACTCTAATCAATAAAATCAAATCGAGGAGTCTTTACTAGCCAGCTGGTGGCTGCCCTGCTCACAGAACAAGTCTAGAGAAGATGGCCCTGAGTTACATTTTGGCCATCGTTTTTGTCTGAGAGGTAACAGGATCATTCCTGTTATAAACCTTTTGGGCTATCTCCACCAACTCAGAAGCTTTTCCTCAAATCCCTCTAATTTCTATAATTTACACTGAATATCAGGTGCTGATTGAGAAACAAAGGCTACATTTATGGCACCCCTATTTTGGGGGGGTCTCTGGATCTCTAGGGGTATATAAGCAGTAAGTCTCAAGGAGTCATTCAAGGAAAGCTGAGGGAGACTTGTCCGGCCTTTAGACAGAATCACACATGGCTGGTGCCGCGGCTCAATAGGCTAATCCTCCGCCTAGCGGTGCCGGCACACCGGGTTCTAGTCCCGGTCGGGGGGCACTGGATTCTGTCCCGGTTGCCCCTCTTCCAGGCCAGCTCTCTGCTGTGGCCAGGGAGTGCAGTGGAGGATGGCCCAAGTACTTGGGTCCTGCACCCCATGGGAGACCAGGATAAGCACCTGGCTCCTGCCATCGGATCAGCGCGGTGCGCCGGCCGCAGCACGCCAGCCGCGGCGGCCATTGGAGGGTGAACCAACGACAAAGGAAGACCTTTCTCTCTGTCTCTCTCTTACTGTCCACTCTGCCTGTCAAAAATACAAAAAAAAAAAAAAAAAAGAATTACACACCCTAGAAAGGTTTGTTGGTTTCCTGGCCACCACTAAGTCCCCTCTCATTAGAGTCTGGCAATACCAATCAAGAGCCTCTGTACCTCTGTCATCATTTGGG
Organism: Lepus europaeus; assembly: GCF_033115175.1. Lineage (NCBI taxonomy): Eukaryota > Metazoa > Chordata > Mammalia > Lagomorpha > Leporidae > Lepus > Lepus europaeus. Next base: position 7,009,618 of record NW_026909177.1, read on the forward strand.
TCCCTCTGGGGTCAGACTGCAGGCAAAACTGCCTCCAACTGGGCTGGTTCAGAGGTTGATTGACCATCTGGTCCTATGATTAGCTTTTGAGCATCCCTTCAGATGTGGTCTCTTTCCTCAAAGGTGAAGAGGGTCTGGAATAGTAGTTGGCAATCATCCCAAGTCAGCTGACGTGTGAAAAAGATAGATTCAAGGAGAGAGATTAATCCCTGTCTTTTCAGAAAAAGAAGAGTTTTTATTTTTTCAATTATACAAGTCACTTGTGGAAAATGGAACATAGACCAGTTCAGGTGGCTGTGTGGAATCAGGTATTCCTTAGAGCTTCAGGTGATATGTCGATCCACTGCACATATGTGGGGGGCTGAAAGGATGGCGCACCTGGTGACAGTCCATCATCTGTGAAGAGTAGGGGGCCTCTGGCATAGTGGTCACTGGAGGTTCCTGAGGTGAGGCCAATGGACTGGTTCCATAACAGGGGGTCGTCTAGTGGGAATGGATACCCCAGGGGGCCCTGAATAACAGGAAGTGGTGGCACCTACCATTCAGTTTAGCTGAGAGGACATGCCATCCCCCTATCATTTTTACCTGTTCTTCTTGGTAACCTTTTAGCCATGGTGAGGATTGGAAAGGAAATCAATCCAGGTTTCACTGTATGGAATCTGGTCAGGTTGACCAGATTTTCTGTAGATCACCTTTTGGACCTATGAAGCTATAGAAAGGTTAGTAGATCCCTCCAGTGGCAACTCAGTGTTGGCTACCTGACAGCCACTCTCATTCACAGAAGAGCTGGAAATCATAAGTATTTAGGGTGAAATAAAAGATCTGGCTGTGTGCCTTTTAAATTCACTGAAATTTTGTCAAAAATAACCCAATGGTGGATCAGCAGGGAGTAATGATCCATGCCCCATCCCTATGACAATGACAACACAAACACAACAATACAGAAGGAACTACCAGACAAATAGACTCTGACACAAATTAGACTCAACCAGGGCCAGATGTCTCCATTTGGAGACCAGAAGTCTGAGACAATGTCTGGAACTCAGACCTGGGTGTGGAAGTAGTGCTGTGTCCAGCCTACCAGCAGTCCCAGATGGATCCATAGACCAGAAGAAATGAAAAAATGATTCCTACTAACCGGTGAGGTACCAGACAACTCTTTTTTTCTGACTTTAGAATTTGGTGGGTCCAGGGACAGTGCACAGGAATTGCACTTCATTGTATCCCACGGAGAGAATATCTTGTCCTGTGACCTCATTTATTGTTCATAGTGTCTGTCTTTGTTCCAGTGTAGTTCATGTGGATTTCATTTTGAGTAAAAGACTAATATACTATAAGATAGAATTAGGGTTCATTCTGTAGGAATCTCTTAGATTCTGGGCCACTTGCTTTGTGAAATTTCAAAAATAAAATCACTGAGGTCAATGATGAAAGTGAAATTTGGATACTTATAATTACCATTAAATATTTAGTTTCTGAGTGCTGCATGTAACCTCCACCCCACATCTTCAGATGAAGGTGGATGACAGGGCACATGCATGGCCCACACCATTTCAGAGTGAAGCACAGGCAATTTAGTTATGAAAGGGAGTAGCCACCTGTGAAGCCCTTTGTTTCCATCCCATGTGTCTCTTAGGACTTGGTGAATGGGTTATGGCTTCAGTACCATTGCTGGCCTACACACAGTGAGAATTGTACTTTATAGATATGATCAGGAAAGTGAGATGCAAGTGCAAGACCAACACTACCCGGCACTATCATTTGTCAGTGACAGATCCAGTGAAGAAACCAGATAGATTTTGGACCTTTCAAAAACATGAACTAGCTACAGGATGCCCGATATACTAACAGTACCCATTCAGGCTTTAAACACAGCCTTCCCCACCCATATAGCAGCTGACTTTGTAATGAGGAGGTGACCAAAAGCCATCTGTATGGTTACTTTGATACATGCTACCATTTTCCTTGGTCTCTTTTCTGATTTCTTTCTTTCTTTTTTTTTTAACATTTATTTATTTATTTACTTGAAAGTCAGAGTTACACAGAGAGAGAAGAAGAGTCAGAAAGAGAGATCTTCCATTCACTTGTTCATTCTCCAGTTGGCCACAACAGCCAGGAGCTTCTTCTTGGTCTCCCATGTGGGTGCAGGGGCCCCAGGACTTGGGCTATCTTCCACTGCTTTCCCAGGCCACAGCAGAGAGCTGGATCTGTAGTGGCAGTGGTTTTCCCCACTCTTCCATGTTGCCAGCCCCCTGATTTCTTTCTACTGACTCAAGTGCCGAAAACCTCATCTTCGGCAGCATCTTCTGCTTTCCCCATAGACTCCAAGGTGACTTTCCCCCTTCCTGGGGCTCCTACTCACTCCTAACTGCTATAATACTATCTTCAAACCTCTCCCATGGCCCTTACCAGAGACTTCCTTTCTGACTCCTTGGGAGTCCTTTCTTTCTGACTCCTTTCTGACTCCCACAAATGTGAGGCTGCTTCTTGCCATGTCCCCAGTTGTGGTGACGCTAACTTCTGCAGGGAGATTGTCCTTGATAGCATCCCTTGGTAGCTTCCACTGGGACAAGGCACCCTCAGCCCCACCTCTTCAGTACTGCCTGGTGCTCAGGGCTGCTCTGGGCTCCAGGAATGAGGTTTACAAGGAAACCATACCATGTAGTATGCTTTGAAGATGTGGGCTCTCATTCCTTGTTTTTCAATAACAGGAAGAGATTCCAATTGAATCAGCCTCTGCTCTATGAATTCATTTGAAGAATTCAGACTTTTCCAGAGTAGGTAAATCTCAGAGACACAGTTTAGGCTCTGCATGAAGTTAAAAGTACCCCTTGTCGACTCCACTCTGAGACCAAAGTCTGTCATCCCATGTAGCCTTCAGTGAATGGGGCCTTTCCCTGGCTCTGTAAAGTCCCCAAACACCCACTCTCCACTGGCACCCGGGCTGAGTTGTCCTTTAGCCATCTGAGCTCATGTGTACATGCACTGCTGCCATGGTCACCTCAGAACACAGAATGAGGGAATGTTCTGTGGCACCTGAGAACCTGAACACCTGATAGGTTATTGAGAGGATGCATTTTCCTTCCAGTGGACAGTTTTGGGAAGTAGCCAGTTCCACACTGAGAGTGACAAATCTGGTGTCAGTTGTCTCAGTGATGTGGACCTGGTGATTGGTGTCTGCCAGGGTCCCTTGTGTCTGGCAGCAGAGGGACTCTGGGTGTTTATGCCCCCATGATCTTTATCAGGTGAGTGGTGGGCCCAGTATTGCCTGACATAAACATTACTATGTGTGTAATGTGTGTGATGAGTGTGAGGGAAGGCCGAGGACCAGGAAAGACTGGTGGCCACGGCCCTGGAGCGCTGCGGAGGCATCGACTTCCTGGTGTGCAATGCTGCTGTCAACCCTCTGGTGGGGAGCACCCTAGGGGCCAGCGAGCAGGTGTGGGACAAGATCCTGAGCGTGAACGTGAAGTCCCCAGCTCTGCTCCTGAGCCTGCTGCTGCCCCACACGGAGTGGAGGGGGAGCGATGCCGTTGTCCTGGTCTCTTCCATTTCGGCTTACATGCCTCAAGTGGAGCTGGGAGCCTACAACATCAGCAAGACTGCCCTGCTGGGCCTCACCAGGACCCTGGCATTGGAGCTGGCCCCCAGGGACATCCAGGTGAACTGCCTCGTCCCAGGGCTGATTGAGACGGACTTCAGCAAAGTGTTACACAAAAACAAGGCTTTCTGGAACCTCTTTAAGGAAAACCAGAAGCTGCAGAGGATCAGGCAGCCAGAGGACTGCGCGGGACTTGTGGCTTTCCTGTGCTCCCTGGATGCCAGCTACATCACCGGCGAGAGCATCGTGGTGGCCGGCTTCTCCCCTCGGCTCTGAGGGGCTGGGAGCGGCTGTGCCACCATGGGCCTGGGCTTGGGATGGTGGCAGCCGTGGTTGTTTGTGGGCTCACTTGTCCCAAGCTTGAGGAGGCAGAAGCTCTTCTGGCACTGCCATCCCGGTGCCTCCTGTACGTGGCCAGGGCATTCAGTGGATCTTGGTGTGGGGCCGTGTGGGACTGAATGGTTTGAGGGGCTGGTGCTTTGGGAGAACTTCAAGGGCAAGGTGTAGGGCTCGGGGTCTCAGCTGCTTCTCTCTGTAATTTGTTGCTTTGAACATGTCTTTCCTAAAATAAACTCAAATGTGCCCTGGGGGGGGGGGAAATATATATATATATATATATATATATATATATATATATATATATACATGCTTTTCATGTATATCTAGTGTATGTGTATAGTTTCTTGTTATAAACTCAGGTATTTAGGAGATGTAGGTTTATGTCCAGTTATATTATTACATAATACGTGTATATGTATTTTGTGTGTATACATTTCTAGAAATTATGGTAGTAATAAATCCCTTCCTTCTAGGCTGTTGAAGCACGCTGGCCCAAGGATACAGCTACACAGGTAAGGCAACTTTCTCTATATCTAGGCTCATTTTAGTATTTTTGCAGTTTTGTGTATACCTTAGAGTTCCTTCAGTTTTTCTATCCACTTACACAAGTGCACACAACTAAGTGTTACCACAAGAGCATGTTTTCAATAGGGACACCATACAGGTTTTTTCCCAAACATTTACTTATTTTATTTGAAAGGCAGAGAGGAGACAGAGAGAGAGAGAGAGAGAGAGAGAGAGAGGTCTTCCATCTGCTGGTTCACTCCCTAAATGGCTCCAACAGCCTAAATTGGGCCAGGCCAAGGCCAGGAGCCAGGAACTTCATCTCCCACATGGATGCAGGGGCCATCTTCTGCTTTGCCAGGCACATTAGCAGGGAACTGGATTGGAAGTGGAGCAGCTGGGACTCAAACCAGAGCCCATATGAGTTGCTGGCATTGCAGGTGGCAGCTTAGCCCACTGCATCACAACACTGGTCCCACCATGCAGGTTGTGACCTGTTATTGATGATCCAGGAGACATCTGGAAACCTCACTGGGCTATACTCAGAGAGGAGCTGGACTGAACAAGGCTCTGCTTCCTAACCTGTCCTGGCCTTGTATATGGGCAGTATAGTGCCCACACACCTCCTTTAGCTAGAGTGACACTCTTCACCCTTGAATGCTGGGACTGTAATTAGGCTCCCTGCTTGCACATCTACCTGGGTCAGCAGGCCCAACATGCAGCTTCTGTCCAAATCATTTTAATGCTTTGGGATTTAACAATATTTTTGTTCATGCAAACATTAGGACAGCTGTGAAGAATATTTTGTAAAATATGACACCAATAGAGGAAACTTATGATTAGTTATTTCAAAATATACGTTTTCATAAATGATTTTACTCTTTAAAAAAACAATTTCATGTAAACTGGATGTTAGTTTTTCTCATCTTTATTTAGGTAATTCTCACAAGGAAAAATACATTTACAGTTTTTTAAATTTACTTGTTTTTGACCAAATGAGAGGGATAGGGTGGGAAGAAAATACATTTCCATCCACTGCTTATGTCCCCAAATGCCTGCCATGGCTGGGGTGGACTGGGGCCAAATCAGGAGCTGGGAACTCAGTCCAGGAGTGGCAAGGCCCTAGCTGCTGGAGCCCTGATCTGCTGCTTCCAAGTGTCCGCAGCAGCTCAAACCTAGATCTGGGAACTGAAGCCAAGCATTAGCGCATGGAATCGAGCCTCTTTCCCTGCATCTCAGCTGCAAGGCCAAGCAACCACTCCAGTGCCATTTTTTTTTTTTACTTCCTTAGAAGATTTTTTTAAAAATTAATATTGAATTCCTCATCTCCAGTAATTCTGTGTGGTTCTTCTTCTTCTTCTTTTTTTTTTTTTTTTAATTTGACAGATAGAGTTAGACAGTGAGAGAAAGAGACAGAAAGGTCTTCCTTCTGTTAGTTCACCCCCCAAATGGCTGCTATGGCCAGCGCACTGTGCCGATCTGAAGCCAGGAGCCAGGTGCTTCTTCCTGGTCTCCGACATGAGTGCAGGCGCCCAAGGACTTGGCCCATCCTCCACTGCCTTCCCAGGCCATAGCAGAGAGCTGGCCTGGAAGAGGAGCAGCTGGGACTAGAACCCAGCACCCATATGGGATGCTGGCGCTGCAGGTGGAGGATTAACAAGTGAGCCAGGACACTGGCCCCATGGTTCTTCTTTATCATTAACATCTGAAGAGTTCTGATATATGTACTTTTTCCTGACTTTATCTGCTAGTCTATGCATGCCTTGTGTAACTCAGTGAGCTTCCACTCAAGTGACTTTTTGACATTCTTTCAACAATTTGCAGATCTTCTCATTTCTGGGTCCGTTACTAGGGATTTGTTATCGTGCATTTCGCTCCCCATGAGCACTGAGAGAAGCAACCACCACTCCCACTCTTTATACACAGTCTTCATGGGGCATGTCCACAGAACCCTGCAGTGATCAGCTGGAGGCGAGACAGAGACTTAGCCTAGGGTGTGCTCTGTAAGGCTGGGCACACGCAAGTCCCCATCACTGCTCCCCTTCCCATTTCACAGGGAGGAACTCAGTTCTGAACCTCACTGAAATATCCAGGATGATCCCTGGCTCTGAGTGCAGGCCTTGACCTTCCTCTTGTCTCTGCTTATCCCATCAGTCAGGCTCTGTGGGCTGCTCACTGTGCAGGAAGAGCCAGCTCATACCCTGACCCCATGGAGGGCAACATGAGCAGGTCAGAGGCCAGGTGGCCAGGTGTGCTGTGCAGTTTCATGTTCTTTCCTGCAGAAATCAGGGGTGAAGGCAGCCTTGTCTGTGTTTGCTAAACCCAGATTGGTGAGGGGATGATGCACAGTAAGTGAAATTGCTCTTCTTACCCCTTATAAATGTGACTGCTCTCAGGTTGTGCCTGGTACTTCAGGTTCTCTGCCGATTCTGAGCTTCAGAGCATTTTGGCAGTAACTGCAGTGTCACTGTAGGTGTTACTATGGAACAGTCAGCTTAAGTTTCCTGATTGGCCTTCGTCCTGTGAATTTAATTTAAAATGTAAATCCATGCTTTGAAATCTAGTGCTTTCTCTAACACTGCCCTTCATTATAGAGGCCATAGTTTAAAAGTGACCTTAGATTCTAGTATACAATTCAAAATGCTTTGTAGTCACCTTAATCACTGAAATATTAATCTTAGAATTGTCTTCCCCATTAATACATAGTTCCTCTCACACACAGGCTTTTGAAACAAACATTTTTTTCTCCCAGATGCAATATTTCAATAGAATTTACTATTTGTAAGTTTGTGGATATTTACTCTGGAATATTGCTGTAATTTTCAAGCCAGAGATTCTAAACTATTTGAAAAGCTTTCATGTAGTTCCCAGATGTCCTAACAATGGCTATTTGTGCATTTTTGCTTTGCATTAATTAATTGACCAAACTGAGTGCTGGGATGTGTCTGGGCACACATTCAGGTTGGACATTTCTGTTTGTACAGATTCCACAGGGAAGGTTCCTGGATGGACAGATCAGCCTGATCCCAGTGCACACTCTGGAGGGCGCCCATGGGAGTTCTTTGTGTCTCATGAGGCCTTAGCTGCTGCTGCACCCACTGCTGTCTTCACGTGTGGATCTGCTGCTTCCAGACTGTCTCTGTCATGCACATGTGCACCAGGAGGCCAGACCAGTGCCTCCACTGCCCACTCTGCGTGACCAGTACCTCCACTGCTTACCCTGCCTGCATTTCTGAAGTCCCAGGATGCACCACATCATCCATGCATCCTTCCAACCTGTACTAGCCTCTTCTGTGGCAGGTCACCTGTCCCTGGTATGGAGTGCCAGAGGTGGGAAGGGCTTGTGTGAAGTAACTCTTGTCTCTTGCTGAGAAGCGATGCCGGGGGTTATTTCAGATGCAGCTAGGATCCTGGTGCAGCTGCCCCACCAGAGGGAGTCCATGGTTAGTGAGCAGCAGAGCATCCCCAGGTCAGGAAGCCAGGAGTGTGCTTGTATAACCCTGGAGAACATTAAGAATAGAAATCAGGTAGAAGATTCCTTACTATTTGAGAGAAATAGTTGAATACAGATGGAACCAGAGGAAATGTGAAGTATAAATGAAGTTCTTGGGGGAAAAAAACAAAATGGGGATACAAAGGTAATGTTGAAAATAATTCAATTTTTTCTGTCAATGGAAATATACTTTCAGATTCCATCTGAATAGATTACTGGTTTCTCAGTGGGAGTAACTGATTGCAAGTGATATTCCAGTAAAATCTTGACCTTGAAGAAAACTCCTTTGGGCATCTAGACTGAAAGGTATACATTAGAGGACACTGGATTGGAAGCAGAGAACCTTGGACTCAAACTGTTTGCAGTGGGGTCCTAGGCTGGGATTATTCCAGATTCTTCACTCCACATGTGAAAGAATTCAAAGTGGAGACAAAAAGTGCATAGAAATGCAGGATTCATGTAAAGCACAGGAAAAGTGCACATTTAAGAGCTAAGTCAGGCCAGCTCGAGAGAGAGAGTGAACACACAGACAAAATAGAAAAAAGACTTCAACACTGCAGAAACCTCAACAAGGCTCAGACCATGCTTTTATGCTATTGGTAAGTGTGGGAGCTGGTGTCTGGGGTAGGACTTAATTGAATTTAAAATTATCAAATTGTCATGACTTCAGGTGCTTGATGGGAATGGGAGTGCTGGCCATGGTAAATTTAAAATAATGGCATTATAATGACCTAAAGGTATTGTGGGGACATACCCTGCAGCCGTATTGCATATTTGCAGCTAGCACTGGTTGTACATTTGCTGCGTTGAGGAATTTGTGTGGGTTTTGTGTTTCCTTTTGCTACCTGGAAGTATGTGGGCTTAGTGGTGCATGGGAAGTGTGAGTGGATGCTGCACATAAAGGGAGTGTTGAGTTGTGGGCTGGCCCAGGCTGTCCTGCAGGGGTGAGCTGCAGCTGCTGTCAACTCGCAATTCCCCCGATGGTGCCATCCCATGATGCGTTGGGCCAGAGCAGTCATGTAGTGGCTGGCACTGCTGCATGTGTTGGCTTGAGCTGCCCAGCAGTGGCTCATAGTGCCACATGAGTTGACTCCTCCCCTCACTACTTCCCTTCCCACATCAGAACCAGGCACTGAGGTATGGATTGTGGGCATCCCATGTGCTGACTTCACTGCTGCATCCAGCTCCTGCCCATGCGATCCCTCACAGAGCTGAGTGTTGACTATGGAAAACTTGCCAGAGCTCTTTGGTTTTCTCTTCTCATCTGTAAAGTTGTGTCTCTCTGCACCATAAAACTGATCTCTGTATGTTTTGTTGAAAAATAATTGTGTTGTTGTATTTAAGACACTGAAGTATATTACAGCACCAACAGAGTTATGGAAGACACTTATTTTTTTAAAAAAATATTTAAGTTATACAAGGTGCATGTATCTTATATATACAGATTAAGGAATATAATAATTCCCACCTTTCCCTCCCTCCCATCAACACACCAACCATTCTTCATCCTCCCTCTCCCATTCCCACTGTTAATTTTTACAAAGATCTATTTTCAGTTCACTTAATGGTTGTAAAGTTAACCCCACACTAAGTAAGAGTTCAACAAATAATATGAAGAAAAAGGGACTGTTCCTCAATGGAAGACACGAGGGCTATAAACAACCAGCCCAAATATGTTTTCCTTGATCCAAAATAACTGCTGAGTGTCTATAATGCAGTCAATTGAAGTGAAATGGACAATTTGAGACACTTCTTTTTAAAGAGTAATGAAGCCAGTAGTATTTACTTTACTTAAATATAGAATTAGGAAACAAATGTAGGAAACATAACTGATCTGTGGTCCTATTCCTATAATTCACTCAAAGGAACATTGCAGTGAATTGCCATCAAGTGATATGAGTGAATTTGATGGGTAGAGAGAGAAACCTTAATCATATCAAAAGTTAAAAAAAAAGACCTATACATAGAAAACTCCCTTGATCCTCAAAAGAAAGGTGCCATGAGGAGACCCCCATCCTTCAAGGGGCTGAGGGGAGCCCAGGTCTTGGGCAAATGCCAGTAGTGCTTGTATTCTGTCATCTCCCCCAGGTCATGTCAGGAGCCACTGAGTGCCCACAGAGCTACAGTGCTCAGCCAAGATCTGGGGACCTCTCTGTGCTTCATGCTCTTCCCAAGAGGCCAGAGATAGGGAAGGTCAGGGGCATCTTCCCATATCTCACAAACTGCAGTGACTTACTGGGTCAGGCCCCACTGGTGAGGTTGGGCAGGTGAAGCATTAGCTACAGCTAATGCTACAGAGATGTCTGAGAGCTCTGCCTTTACTCTGCACACAAACCTCTAGGAATGGCCTCAATGCTCTCACACAGTTGCTGATCCTACCAGGACCTTTGGACTCTCCTAAGGGTTACTGGAGGGCTCAGCCAAGCAGGCCTAGGGACATACACAGAATGGGGATTTGGCCTTGGCACCTTCCCAGGGTACATATCTCTCTTGCCTACCCAGATCCTGTACAACCACTTTTCTTCTCTTGCTGGTTTAGGCAAGATGGTCACCTTTCCAGTTTGGAGTTCCATTTCCTTGGCTTGCGTGATGTGCTTTAAAGCACATGAAGCAGTGGAGTCCATGTGGACTTCTCACCACTACCCCTATCTGCCTGCTCCTCACATTCCCTCTCCCTCCTCTGGGTCAAGGTTTTCTATGTCCTGCATGCTCTTGGGTAATTCACTTGGAGAGAACATGTAGACCTCTGGAATGAAAACAGCAAGCATTCTTTGCATGCTGCAAATGTTGCAGTACAGGCTAAGCCTTGTTTTGAGGGCACCAAAGCCACCATCACACTCCCTGGGTTTCTCTCTTCTGAGCTTGGTGGGGCCCAGCTTACCTGCTCCTGCTACAGCTCCTGCAGGGCCAGTTAGGTTGCTCAGCATGACATCACAGTGCAACTTGGGGGTCAGGAGTGAGGGCAGCTCATCAAGTGAGAGAGGAGGGCTGCATCCCCAGTACAAGTGTATCCACTGCCTGGGTGACGCCGGTCCTTCAGGATGAGAATCATCACCTGTCAAGAGGAATTCAGTTCCCTGCAAATCTTCACTTCCTTCTGTTTGCACATTGCCATGTTGCCCTTTGAGTGCAGGAGCAGTGGCTGTGATGTGGAGGTCTTAGGAATGAGAGGGAGGTGAAAGTTGGACTTGAGGTGTAGGCTCAGGCTGTCATTTTTGAATAGTATCTTGAATCTAGTCTCAATGGATAATAGATCTGCACTTGAATCTCCCCCACTGAGGAAAAAGCTTAGGCCATGTTAAATATGCACGAACATATTTTTATATATAAAAAAGGATGCCAAAAATAAACAACATCTCTGTGTCTGACACAGAAAGGCAACCTTGACAAGAGATGTGTCCTCCTCACCTGGCCGTTCACTTTGAATCTCTTCCACCAGGTCCTCAGGGACAACTAGGAGAACACAGGGTAACTGTCAGTGAATTGGTCTTGTGGAAGAGTTAGGCAAGGAGCCTTTTTGCTGCGGACATGGGACTAGGTTGTGTGGAGGTGGTCAGTGAACAGTCAGACTCAGGCACTGCTGGGTCGTCGTCCTCGGTGTAGTCAAGAAGCCCCAGGAGAGGATCAGGGAAGTGGTGAGAAATGAAGTCTTGGCCTTCTTGCTATAGACAACCAAACGGTATGAAAGAACCAATGTATCTCTCTCACTGTCCACTCTGCCTGTCAAAAATAAAAAAATTAAAAAACAAAACAAACAAACAAAAAAGAACCAATGTAGAAGTTGGTGAATGCTCTCTGCACTGTGTGACACGATGAGGGCATCTCTCCCTGCTGGTGCCCACACTGCAGGCAGGGAAATCCCTGCTTTTCTCCTGACCTGTCCCAAGATCATTTGGCTTGTGCGGATCTACGTGAACTGCTACCACGTTTGCCATGGATTCCATTGGGCATTTAGTTGTTACAGTGTGTATGATATGTAATATTGACTGTTCTGTAATTTTTTAGTAGATTTCAGGGACATTAATTACAATGACATACCATGTGCCCATCGCCACCATATGCACCAACAATTTGCGTTGTGCCCAACACAAATTCTGAATTACAACACAAACATATGTCTCTACTTCCCCTTCTTTTGAATTTGTCTGTTGTAGGTACTGTATTGTAAAGAAATGCTCACTGGCTTTCTGTGACCGCTGTATTTCATAAGCATGTTTTACTGTGTCCATCTGTGTTGTATTCTGAATAAAAATTCAACTCATGCTTGTGTCTTCATAGCGTCTCCTGTATTTGTATACGACATGTATACTATCCATTCATGGAGTGATAGTGAGGAAAGCCAGGAAGCCCCTTCATGGTTGCCAGGGCATAAGACTGAAGCAAGTGGAACTGGACTGGTGGAGGGATTTGTTTTCCTTTGGGTGACAACGTGCTTCTTAAAGTATTGGTGATGTCTGCATACCTGGGTGGATATAAAAAACTACTGTCATCGCATATGGAAACAGGTGACTTTAGGGGAAACTCATTTATATGTCCATAAAATAAAAAGTTATCAATTCTGCAAGTTTCACTTGGACATAAAAAGATTGTGAATGTCATCTCTATTATCCTCACAAGGACAGTTGAACAAACTGGAAGTGACCACCGTGCAGTTTCAACCTCCAGAAGGCAAATGCTGAGAACCACAGCTGAAATCAGCTAAAGCAGAAGACAGTGGAACTTGTCATTGGTAGGAATATTCAAATGGGAATTTGGATGGATTGCCAAGGCTGAGTTTACATTAGCTTCAGAGCAAAAAACCATGACATTCCAGTCTAAGATGGGCCACTGTGTTTTCATAGGGTTAGCGCCCATGGTGAAGGGTAGAAGAAAATCTCCTGGGTCCAGGGTAGAGGGAAAATCCTCATTTGTAAATATTGGGTGGGGGGGGGGAATAGCCAGGTTGACGTACTCCCAGGTGATCCTCATTGACAAGTCACAGCCCTAGTGGGAAACTGCCAGAGCCTTGTGTGACCTGGATGAGGCTGTGGACAACTCCAGTCCCATCTGGCTTTGCTGTCTTAGGAGAAAGAGTACACAAAGTGATAACTCTAAAGGTGAGCATCCAGGGGCTCAGGTGGACAGAAACTGAACTGAATTGAATCACATGATTCTAGAATGTTTTTATTCTCCCACCTTGTACCACAAAATGATGGGGTTTCAATGTAATAATAGAAAACACAGCTGAGAGAGCAGCAAGGAGGCTCTGTGTGGGAAGTGGTGAGGAAAACCCTGAGATACTGGGGACAGCGATTCAGCAAGGAAAGTGTAGGAACTTGGAGCTTCAGGCACTATAGATGCAGGAAACATTAAGACCTTCTCCCAGCAAGATGTGCATAAAGTCCCACACCAAGGGGCAGGCATTTAGCTCTGCAGCTAAGTCTCTGGTTAAGATACCCAAGCCACATCAGAGCCTCTGGGTTCCAGCCCCTGATTCTGTCTCCTACCCATTTCCTACTCATACGACTCTTGGAAGTGGCAGAGATGGCTCAACTGGTTGGGTCCCTGACGCCAGTGTGGGAAACCTGGATTGAAGGATGGATTCACAGGGCAAGATGGCAGAATAGGAAGGGAGCACACTGATAGTCTGGGAAGAGACAGTTTCATAAAAGTGGAGATACTGCAGGTTCAAGGAAGAATGGGGGAATAAATAGCAGAGTAAACTCTTCTGGAACTAGTGATTCACAGTGGACCTACATGGAGAGCGTGGCAGCCCACAGTTCAGGACACCAGTGGCAGAATCAACACACCAGCACTGGAACATGAGGCAAGCTGAACCTCAATAGCCCGAGACACCAGTGGGCAAGTAGAAAGAGGAGACTAGAGGGAACGAGGCTTGAAATCCCATGGGGAAAAATTCACCAGGCTAACTAGAAGAGGGAGGAAAAAAAAAAAGTGACCGATATGGACACAAGTTTCTCTCTCTCCACTCACCTCTCAAAGGTGAGCAAGACAAGGAGCAGGCGCCATTTTGGACATATGTCATAAGCAGGGCGACCTCAGGTCTAAAAAATCTGGAAGTAAATGAGGATAACAGCACAACATACCAAAACTTATGGAATACAGCAAAAGGAGTGTTAAGAGGAAAGTTTATATCAATAGGTGCCTACATCAAGAAATTGGAAAGGCATCAAATAAATGAGTTTTCAATTCATCTCAAGGATCTAGAAAATCTGCAGCAAACCAGACCCAAATCTAGTAGGAGAAGAGAAATAATTAAAATCAGGGAAGAAATCAACAGGATTGAATAAAAAAAAATTACAAAAAATCAGCCAAACGAGGAGCTGGTTTTTTGAAAAAATACACAAAATTGACACCCCATTGGCCCAACTAACTAAGAAAAGACCCAAATCAATAAAATCAGAGATGAAAAAGGAAACGTAACAACAGACACTACAGAAATAAAAAGAATCATCAGAAATTGCTACAAGGACTTGTATGCCAGAAAACAGGGAAATCTATCAGAAATGGATAGATTCCTGGACACATGCAACCTACCTAAATTGAACCAGGAAGACATAGAAAACCTAAACAGACCAATAACTGACACAGAAATTGAAACAGTAATAAAGGCCCTCTCAACAAAGAAAAGCCCAGGACCAGATGGATTCACTGCTGAATTCTACCAGACATTTAAAGAACTGACTCCAATTCTTCTCAAACTATTCAGAACAATCAAAAAAGAAGGAATCCTCCCAAATTCTTTTTATGATGCCAGCATCACCTTAATTCCTAAGCCAGAAAAAGATGCAGCATTGAAAGAGAATTACAGACCAATATCCCTGATGAACATAGCTGCAAAAATCCTCAATAAAATTCTGGCCAATAGAATGCAACAACACATCAGATCATCCAGACCAAGTGGGATTTATCCCTGGTATGCAGGGGTGGTTCAATGTTTGCAAAACAATCAACGTGATACACCACATTAACAGACTGCAGAAGAAAAACCATATGATTCTCTCAATAGACGCAGAGAAAGCATTTGATAAAATACAACACCCTTTCATGATGAAAATTCTAAGCAAACTGGGTATTGAAGGAACATTCCTCAATACAATCAAAGCAATTTATGAAAAACCCACAGCCAACATCCTATTGAATGCGGAAAAGTTGGAAGCAGTTCCACTGAGATCTGGGATGCCTACTCTCACCACTGCTATTCAATATAGTTCTGGAAGTTTTAGCCAGAGCTATTAGGCAAGAAAAAGAAATTAAAGGGATACAAATCGGGAAGGAAGAACTCAAACTATCCCTCTTTGCAGATGATATGATTCTTTATTTAGGGATCCAAAGAATCTAAGAGACTATTGGAACTCATAGAAGAGTTTGGCAAAGTAGCAGGATATAAAATCAATGCACAAAAATCAACAGCCTTTGTATACACAGGCAATGCCATGGCTGAGGAAGAACTTCTAAGATCAATCCCATTCACAATAGCTACAAAAACAATCAAATACCTTGGAATAAACTTAACCAAGGATGTTAAAGATCTCTACGATGAGAATTACAGAATTTCTTAAAGAAAAATCTTCCATGCTCATGGATTGGAAGAATCAATACCATCAAAATGTCTATTCTCCCAAAAGCAATTTATACATTCAATGCAATACCAATCAATATACCAAAGACATTCTTCTCAGATCTGGAAAAAAATGATGCTGAAATTCATATGGAGACACAGGAGACCTCAAATAGCTAAAGCAATCTTGTACAACAAAAACAAAGCTGGAGGCATCACAATACCAGATTTCAGGACATACTACAGGGCAGTTGTTATCAAAACAGCATGGTACTGGTACAGAAACAGATGGATAGACAAATGGAACAGAATAGAAACACCAGAAATCAATCCAAACATCTACAGACAACTTATATTTGATCAAGGATCTAAAACCAATCCCTGGAGTAAGGAAGTCTATTCAATAAATGGTGCTGGGAAAATTGGATCTCCAAGTGCAGAACCATGAAGCAAGACCCCTACCTTTCACCTTACATAAAGGTTCACTCAACATGGATTAAAGACTTAAATCTATGACCCAACACCATCAAATTATTAGAGAGCATTGGAGAAACCCTACAAGATATAGGTACCAGCAAAGACTTCTTGGAAAAGACCCCAGAAGCACAGACAGTCAAAGCCAAAACTAACATTTGGGATTGCATCAAATTGAGAAGTTTCTGTACTTCAAAAAAAAACAGTCAGGAAAGTGAAGAGGCAACCAACAGAATGGGAAAAAATACTTGCAAACTATGCAACAGATAAAGGATTGATAACCTACAATCTACAAAGAATCTACAAAGAAATCAAGAAACTCCACAACATCAAAACAAACAACCCACTTAAGACATGGGCCAGGGACCTCAATAGACATTTTTCAAAAGAGGAAATCCAAATGGCCAATAGACACATAAAAAAATGTTCAAGATCACTAGCAATCAGGGAAATGCAAATCAAAACCACAATGAGGTTTCACCTCACCCCGGTTAGAATGGCTCACATTCAGAAATCTACCAGCAATAGATGCTGGATAGGATGTGGGAAAAAAGGGACACTAACCCACTGTTGGTGGGAATGCAAACTGGTTAAGCCACTATGAAATTCAGTCTGGAGAATCCTCAGAAACCTGAATATAACCATACCATACAACCCAGCCATACCACTCCTTGGAATTTACCCAAAGGAAATTAAATTGGCAAACAAAAAAGCTGTCTGCATATTAATGTGTATTGCAGCTCAATTCACAATAGCTAAGACCTGGAACCAACCCAAATGCCCATCAACAGTAGACTGGATAAAGAAATTATGGGACATGTACTCTATAGAATACTATACAGCAGTCAAAAACAATGAAATCCAGTCATTTGCAACAAGATGGAGGAATCTGGAAAACATGTTAAGTGAGTTAACCCAGTCCCAAAGGGACAAATATCATATGTTCTCCCTGATCGGCAACAACTAACTGAGCACCAAAGGGGAAACCTGTTGAAGTGAAATGGACACGATGAGAAACAGTGACTTGATCAGCTCTTTTCCTGACTGTTGATGTACAGTGTAATACTTTATCCATTTTAGTACTTTTTTTCTAGTACTAGTGGTTGAACTCTGTAATTAACACAATTAATTTAGGTGTCTAAATTTTAACTGAAAAGTGATCCCTGTTAAATATAAGAGTGGGAATAAGAGAGGGAGGAGATGTACAGTTTGGGACATGCTCAATCGGACTTGCCTCAAATGGTGGAGTTAGAAACGTGCCAGGGGATTCCAATACAATCCCATCAAGGTGGCATGTACCAATGCCATCTCACTAATCCAAGTGATCAATTTCAGTTCACAATTGATCACACTGATAGGTCTAATAGTCAAAGGGATCACACAAACAAGTCTAGTGTCTGCTAATACAAACTGATAGAATCAAAAAGGGAGAGAACAATCCATCATGGGAAGCGAGATACACAGCAGACTCATAGAATGGCAGATGTCCTAAACAACACTCTGGCCTCAGAATCAGCCCTTAAGGCATTCAGATATGGCTGAAGAGCCCATGAGAGTATTTTAGGCATGGAAAGCCAAGACACTCTGGAAAAAAAAGAAGAAGAAGACCTAAATGAAAGATCTCTGCGAGTGAGATCCCAGTGGAAAGAACAGGGCCATCAAAGAAGGATGTATCTTTCTCTGAAGGGAGGAGAGAACTTCCACTTTGACTATGACCCTGTCAGAATAAGACCGAAGTTGGCAAACTCAAAAGGCTTCCATAGCCTTGGCAACTCATGTCTAGAGCCTAGGGAGATTACTGATGCCATAAACAAGAGTGTCAAATTGTTAAATCAACAACAGGAGAAACTGTGTACTTACTTCTCATGTGGGATCTGTCCTTAATGTGTTGTCCAATGTGAAGTAATGCTATAACTAGTACTGAAACAGTATTTTTACACCTTGTGTTTCTGTGTGGGTGCAAACTGATGAAATCTTTACTTAATATATACTAAATCGATCTTCTGTATATAAAGATACTTGAAAATGAATCTTGATGTGAATTGAATGGGAGAGGGAGTGGGAGATGGGAGGGGTGTGAGTGGGAGGGAAATTATGGGGGGGAAGCCATTGTAGTCCATAAACTGTACTTTGGAAATTTATATTTACTAAATAAAAAAAGAAAATTCACAAATATTGAAATCAAAGCAACACACTCCACAAATAAATGAGTCAGAGAAGGAACCTCAGTGGCGATTTTGCAACCAACCAGTTATATGGCAGGGACACATAAGCTTCTGGGCTTGCTGGTGGTGATGACAGCAAGGAGCTTCACTCACATTTTCTCAGCAGTCACTGTTACCATGTGTTGTATCTGACTCAGGGCACTGCTCTGAGGTCTGGTTCCCAGAGGAGCCCTGTGTCACCGTGTGTTGTATCTAATTCAGTGCATGGCTCTGAGGTTCCCTAAGGAGCATGAGAGCTCAGTCCCTTCCTCCCTTGCTGTCCCCCTCGCCTGCCTTTTGCTGCCATGTGGAGCTCCCTGTACAGCTGGGGGCCGCCTGCCTGTGCTCCCCTCTTCCTCTCATAATCTGGTGCTTTCCCTGGACCCCTCCTGGTCTTTCTGAGGGTCACCTCCACATAGGAGCTATGACAACATTTCCTTGCAAAGCTTTTGTAGGGGCAGTTTATAAATATGAGGGGTCTTCAAACAGATCATGGAAATGCATATTATAAATAACCAGGTATGGATTCCACTTTTTTGCCAGTGAAATAAGCTTATTTTTACTTTTTTTTTCTAGAAATGTTTTGAAGTACCCTCACCAAGTTTCCCATTTTATTGCAAGCTACATGCATGCTATTATTAGGGAATTTCCTGTGCTATAATTTCTGAGCAACCCATGGTTCCCTTTTAACGTT
This sequence comes from Lepus europaeus, assembly GCF_033115175.1. Classification (NCBI taxonomy): domain Eukaryota; kingdom Metazoa; phylum Chordata; class Mammalia; order Lagomorpha; family Leporidae; genus Lepus; species Lepus europaeus. The sequence continues at coordinate 7,028,488 of NW_026909177.1, forward strand.
CATCATCATTAAAACAAGCATGGCCATACTCAGGTGATTTCAGTCAGACATCCGTGGGCAGAGAGCCTGCTCTCCAGCATTGGCTGGAGCCGGGACTCCTCCCAGCGCAGGCGAAAGCTGTGTCCAGGGAAGGGGAGTGCGTGCACTGCCATCATATGGAAACAGAAAGGACAAAAGGTCCCCTGGCTTTGACTGTCCTGGGCTCAGCATCGCCCGGTATTTAAGGGAGAACCGCGGGCTCCTGTACAGGGGAGGAGCAGCAGACACTGTCCTTCCAACACCCCCCTCTCCACCCACCCGGCACGTGGTCAGAGCTGAGCCAGGCCCAGGGTCTTGGTTCTGCTTGAGTACGCCAATAAATTCATGGCTAAAGGGACTGACGATGACACCTGCATCCCACGTGAGCACTGTATCTGGGCCTGGCTGCTCCACTTCCCATCCAGCTCCCTGCTAATGCACCTAGGAAAGCTCAAAAGATGGCGCACGCACTTGGACCCCTGCACCCATGTGGGAGACCTGGAAGAAGCTCCTGGCTCCTGGCTTCCGCCAGAGTTGTGGCCATTTGGGGAATGAGCGGGTAGATGGAAGGTCTCAGTTCCAGGGTCTCTCACTCTCGCTCGCTCTCTCTCTCTCTCTCAACTCTGCATTTCAAATAAATCTTTCTTTTTTTTTTCACTTCATGGGGAGGACGTGCACCTTCCAGAACACAGGAAACTGTTTGCTAAGTATTCATGTGATATTGCTATTGTCAGCAAGCGATCTAGGACTTGCTCCCTCATTTCTCTATTCTAAGCCCAACTTGTTCCTTCATTTCTCTATTCTCTTCAAGGTAGGGAACTAATTCTATTATGAAGGAATCTGTAGGACGCACAATTTAATCTTTAGACCTTATAAGAGATGGCTAACATTTTTCTGTAATAGCATAGCCAAAATAAGAGCTTAAATAATAATCTCATAGCTAGATTCACATCGCCATCAGCGAAGTATACAGTAAGTAGAAAAAAAAAAACCTCCCTTTCAGACCAAAGGGAAAGAAAGTTTTAAAGTGAGAATATAATTTTCCTCATGGGCATTGTCTACCTTAGAAAAACTACTACAGAACATGCCTGTGACTATAGACTTGTAGTTCAGGCCACCGAAGATTAGAGATGGGACATGGGCATTCCCTTGACTTGCATCCTCTGGTCTGCTTTAACACAAACCAGGAGGAAAAGAAAGCTAGGCATCAGAAGCAATGGGTGGCAGGCCTATTAATGGCTGATCTGTACGGTGATCTGCCCTCAAGGAGACCCAACAGGCCAGTCCACTGCAGTGGCTTTCAATGTGGTAAGTCTGGGCTTCAGCAGAAGTCAGCTTGTGAAGAGCCCTGGCAGCTCTGCCAAGAGTTGGATCACTGGAAATGGACCTGCCCGGGAGTCGAAGGATGCCCAGGTCAGAGCCACAGATCTTATTGGCTCCAAGCTGAAAAGCCCTTCACTCAGCCCAACTTCCAAAGTGACCACTGCAGCTGAGGGTATGGTCAAGTAGGGTCAGCAACATTGCAGGCAGAACTGTAAATTTCTTGTTAGAGATGCCACCTGCCTTTACCTGGCCAGCTCTCCTCCCAGGCCAGCCAAGTAATGAAAGTCAACAGAGTGCCTCCCCCTAGGAGGTTCACACCTCCCTTAGGATATACCCCATGGGAAGAGATAGATAGGTCTGGGCCTCTTAACTTACAAGGCCTAAAGCCCACCAGATTATTATCAAGCCCCTTCTATCAGGTTCTATTTGCCTCTCAATCAGAAAACTTAATTGTAGCTTAGACAGCACCTTTCTTAGCTCCTCTAATAATAACTCTGTCCTTTGTTCTAGACCCTGTCTAGTGCACTTGGGCCTCATTCCTTTGTAATCATAACCTCTACTCTACCACCAATGGCTCTACTCCCAACCTGTGTGTACTGATGATCCTCTTCCCCACTTAATGCTGTATAATTGTTCAGACCTGGTAAATGCCACTCTTAGGATCATTGGTTACTATCCTCACCCTGTCTTTTATGACCTTGTCTAAATATGATCAGAGTCGGGGAACTTGGAAGGCTTCCATAGCCTTGGCAACTCATGACGACAGCCTAGGGTGGTTACTGGTGCCATAAACTAGAGTGTCAATTTGTTGGGTCAACAACAGGAGCCACTGTGCGCTTGCTCCTGATGTGGGATCTCTGTCCTTAATGTACTGTACATTTTGATTTAATGCTATAACTAGTACTCAAACAGTATGTTTCACTTTGTGTTTCTATGTGGGTGCAAACTGTTGAAATCTTTACTTAATGTATACTAAATTGATCTTCTGTATATAAAGAGAATTGAAAATGAATCTTAATGTGAATGGAAGGGGAGAGGGAGTGGGAGAGGGGAGGGTTGCGGGTGGGAGGGAAATTATGGGAAGGGGAAGCCATTGTAATCCATAAGCTGTATACTGGAAATTTATATTCATTAAATAAAAGTTAAAAAAATAAAATTAAAAAAAAAGGAAAGAGTAAAAATCCTAAAGCGTCCTCAGCAGCTAAGGATCTCTGGAAGGGCGTGGTTCTTCGGACATCACGAATGTCACTAGCGTCGAAGATTTTATGAAGAGCGGCAATGAAATAGCTTATGAGGTGCTGGTGGCTTTGACTCCTTTGGAACGAGGGTAGGACTATTGACACAAGGGGCCACAGGCTCACTTCCCTAGGAGTCTGTTGCGTGCACCTGCAACCTGCGACCTGTGGATCTGGTTGGCCTCCATTTCCAGGGCTTGTGGGTTATTTCTAGCAGATGCTAAAGAGAGTCCAAGGGTGCGCATTTAGCTCGGTGTGAACACACTGCTTGGAACACTACACTCTTTATCAGAGCCCCTGGGCTTGAGTCCTGGCTCCGCTTCTGATCAGCTTCCTGCAAAGGCGCATCCTGGGAGGCGAAAGGTGGTGGCTGAAGAACTTGGGTCCCTGCCCCTGACCTGGATTGAGTTCTAGACTCCTGGCTTTGTCCTGGCCCAGTCCTGTCTGTGGAAGGCATTGGAGCAGTGACCAGGGGATGGACAACTTCTCCCTCTCTCACACACACTCTTTGAAGTTTTCCAAAAGATTATTTCCATGATCAGAAAAGGCTTCTAAAATGCAAACTTTATTAAATCTAAAAAACGATGCTCAGAAGACTTAAAAGCTCCACGCATGTGCCAGTGTCGAGGCTCTGCTGGCAGCTACAGACGGGTGCTGGCAATCACCAGGGGCTCGGCCTGGTCACCGGCACTCTCATTCCTTGTTTCCTCTGCGAGTCTTTGCAGCCCGGCTCTGCGCCGGCTCTGCTTGGCTCTGCAGACAAACACCAATCCCGAAAACACAACGAAGCAAACGCCCGCGGCTATCACTGCTATGCCAGCAGAGAGCACCAGGAAGTCAGAGGAGACACCAAGGAGGGCCACCGCTCCCAGGGTGACAGTCAGCAGTCCCAGGCAGGTGATGAGCAGGCATTCAGAATGAGGCAGCCATCCGGGCTCTCCCTGCCTCCTCAGCACCCTCAGGGTTAAGACCGGGTACATGGTGTTCTTGTGCTGTGGCAGCTGTCAGTCAAAGCGAAGCTGTCAGAAAGTTTCCCCCCAGAGAGCTGGAGCCCTCCTTATTGAAACAGCTGAAGGAGGAGAGCTGTTTCCTTTATATGAAGCAGGCTTTTGTTGGATGATTGAAGTAGCGTGGACTCCGTGGTGGGCATGGGGTGAGGGGGTGTCTCTCTTGGGTATCCGGTTAAGTCTTTCTTCATCCATCTCATAATGCATGAGCCTCAATTCTGGACACTTTGAAGACACTCACGGCATGGAAAGAACAGAGCTAAGGGCATAGAGCAGTTCCCTCATTCTTCCTACGCAAAAGTACGGCAACACTCTCAAATAAATCTTTAAAAGAAAAATTTGTGGCGATAACCAAGGATTTTCTTTGCTGGGTGGGACACGTAAGACTTTTTATTACTGGGGAACTTTCTTAAAGTTTTTCTTTTAATAAAGCTCAAGAGTTGCTACAAATGGTTTTTGCGTGACTCTGCTGAGCTGCCTGGAGCCCCTGCATCACCTCAGTCAGCAGACCCCGCCTCTGTCCGCCTCCCGTCGCCCAGTGCGTCAATTCATGTGAGACTTGTGTCTTTCAGTATCTGAAATTCTATATTAATATTTATTAGAAAGGCAGAGACGGAGGAGCTTCGGCGACCCCAGAACCAGAGAGTCACTCAGAGGAGTGCGGATGGGCCTAGGTCAGGCGTGGTCTGGGTCTGCACCACCGACCTTGGTGCTGCTGTCAGGCGCTTGGTGGATGCTTCTATTTTTTCCCCTCCAAAGCTCGGGATTTGGAGACAGCTGAGAACGGATCACAACGCACTGGGAGCAGTTCCAGGAGCCCGGCAGCGCCTGCAGGATCATGCCGTCCATGCCATGAGCACCGCACCTGTTCGCCGGAGATTAGACTCGTGCTGCGGCTGCAGATCCCACTTCCTGGCTACCAGAATGTACGAGAACTCCAATAACCACGTCTACCTACATCTGGGCTAGGTAAATCCAGTAAAGTGCTTCTCTCTGCACCCAGTATACAGAACTCCCATAAACTGTGTCTCTCTACAAACAGGCTACAGAACTCTGGTAAACTGCATCTCTCTACACCCAGGCAACAGAACTCCCATATATTGCGTCTCTCTAATCCCAGTCCATAGAACTCCCATTAACAGCATCTACCTACACCCAAGCTACAAAACCCATGTAACTGTGTCTCCAACACTCAAGCTACAAAACTCCTGTTAACTACATCTCTCTACACCCAGGGTACAGAAGCCTGAAAATGGCATATTCCTACATGCAGACTACAGATTTCCAATAATCTGCCTCTCTCTACACCTAGGATACAGAACTCCCGTATACTGAGTCTCCCTACTCCCATGCTAAAGAATTCCCATAACAGCGTCTACCTACACCCAGGCTACAGAAATCCTATAAAGTATTCTCTCTGCACCCAGGAAACACAACTACCATAAACTGTATCTCACTACACCCAGGCTACAGAACATCGGTATACTGTGTATGCCTACACCCAGGATACAGAACTACACTAAACTACTTCTCTTACACCCAGGATACAATCTAACGAAAACAGTGCTCTACACACAGGCTACTGAAAAACTGTAATCTGTGTCTCCTGCACTCAGGCTGCAGAACTCCTGTAAACTGTGTCTCTCTAAACCTAGGCTACAGAACTCTCATAAGCTACGTCAACAACACTCAGGCTAAAGAACTCCAGTAAACGAAGTCTCCTACACTCAGACTACTCAACTCCCATAACTGTATCTTTCTACACACAGGCTACAGAACTCTCATAACCTCCATCTCCTACACTCATGCTACAGAACTCCAGGAAACTGTATCTCTCAAACCCTAGGTTACAGAACTCCCATATACTGTGTCTCCTACACTCAGGCTACAGAACTCCCATCAAATGCATCTCATAAACTCAGGCTACAGAACTCCTGTAAGCAGCGTCTCCTCCACTCAGGCTACAGAACTCCCAGAAGCCGTTTCTTCTACACTCAGGCTACAGAACACCCGGAAGCTGAATCTCTCTCCCATTTACTGCGTCTGCCAAACCTCAGGTGACAGAACTCCCATATCCTGAGTAGGCCTACACCCAAGCTATAGAAATCCCGTATCCTGTTCTTCTACACTAAGGATACTGAATGCCCATAAACTGCATCTCCCTATATTCAGGCTACAGAACTCACATTAACTGCGTCTCCTACACTCAGGCTACAGAACTCCTATAAGCTGCGTCTCCTACATCCAGGTATACTGCGTCAATCCACACCCAGTTTACAGAACAGCCCTAAGCTACCACTTCTGCACTCAGGCTGCAAAACTCCCGCAAACCATGTCTCTCTACACTCAGGATAGAGAACTCTTATAAACTGCTTCTCTCTACTGCCAGGATGAAGCACTCCCATATACTGTGTCTCATACACTTAGGTTACAGAACTCCAATACAGTGTGTATGCCTAACCCCAAGCTACAGAACTCCCATAAGCTGCGTCTCTTACACTCAGGTACTGAACTTCTGTAAGACGAGTCTCTCTACACCCAGGTTATAGAACTCCTGTTTACTGCGTCTGCCAACTCTCAGGCGACAGAAATCCAGTATCCTGTGAATGCCTAACCCCAACGTATAGAAATCCCGTAAGCTGTGTCTTCCGCACTAAGGTTACAGAACGAATATTGACGATGCCTCTATACACTCAGGTTACAGAACTCCCAATAACTGTGTCTCCTACACTCAGGCTACAGAACACAAGTACACTGCATCTCTGTACACCCAAGCTACACAACTCTGAGTTGTGTAGAGTAGAAGAAAAATGTGCAGTGTAGAAGAAACGGCTTCTGGGAGTTCTGTAGCCTGAGTGGAGGAGACGCTGCTTACAGGAGTTCTGCAGCCTGAGTTTATGAGATGCATTTGATGGGAGTTCTGTAGCCTGAGTGTAGGAGACACAGTATATGGGAATTCTGTAACCTAGGGTTTGAGAGATACAGTTTCCTGGAGTTCTGTAGCATGAGTGTAGGAGATGGAGGTTATGAGAGTTCTGTAGCCTGTGTGTAGAAAGATACAGTTATGGGAGTTGAGTAGTCTGAGTGTAGGAGACTTGCTGCGTCTCCTACACTCAGGTTGCAGTACTCCCACAAACCATGTCTCTCTACACTCAGGATACAGAACACTTGTAAACTGCTTCTCTCTACTCCCAGGCTACAGCACTGCTGTATACTATGTCTACCAACTTGTGGGCTACAGAACTCCCATATAGTGCGTATGCCTAACCCCAAGTTACAGAACTCCCATAAGCTATGTCTTCTGCCCTAAGGTTAAAGAATGCCCATTAACAGCACTTCTCTACACTCGGGCTACAGAACTACCGCTAACTGCGTCTCCTGCATTCAGGCTACAGAACGCAGGTATGTTGCGTCTCTCTATACCCAGGTTAAACAACTCCCCACCATGGCTCTCCTACAATCAGGCTGCAGAACTCCCGCAAACCATGTCTCTCTACACTCAGGATACAGAACTCTTGTAAACTGCTTCTCTCTACTCCCAGGCTACAGCACTGTTGTATACTGCGTCTGCCAACTCATGGGCTACAGAACTCCCATATACTGTGTATACCTAACTCCAAGCTACAGAACTCCCAGAAGCTGTATCTTGTGCCCTAAGGTTACAGAACGCCCATTAACAGTGCCTCTTTATACTCAGGCTACAGAAGGCTCGCTAACTGCGTCTGCTGCACTCAGGCTACAGAACGCAGGTATACTGCGTCTCTCTACACCCAGGTTACAGAACTGCCCTAAGGTACCACTCCTACACTCAAGCTACAGAACTCACATATACTGCATCTCTCTACACCCAGGTTACACAACACCCGTACTCCTACACTCAGGCTGCAAAACTCCTGCGAACCATGTCGCTCTACACTCAGGATACAGAACTCTTGTAAACTGCTTCACTCTACTCCCAGGCTACAGCACTCCCATATACTGTGTCTCATACACTTAGGTTACAGAACTGCCGAACAGTGCGTATGCCAAACCCCAAGCTACAGAACTCCGGAAAGCTGGGTTTCTTACACTCAGGGTACTGAACTTCTGTAAGCTTAGACTCTCTACACCCAGGTCATAGAACTCCCGTTTGCTGCATCTGCCAATTCTCAGGTGACAGAAATCCCGTTTCCTGCGTATGCCTATCCCCAAGCTACAGATCCCCCATAAGCTGTGTCTTCCGCACTAAGGTTACAGAATGCCCATTAACAGTGCCTCTCTACACTCAGGCTACAGAACGCTCGCTAACTGCGTCTGCTGCACTCAGGCTACAGAACACAGGTATACTGCGTCTCTCTACACCCAGGTTACAGAACTGCCCTAAGCAACCACTCCTACACTCTGGCTACAGAAATCACATATACTGCATCTCTCTACACCTAGGTTACACAACTCCTGTACCCTGGCTCTCCTACACTCAGGCTGCAAAACTCCCGCAAACCATGTCTCTGTACATTCAGCATACAGAACTCTTGTAAAATGCTTCACTCTACTCCCAGGCTACAGCACTCCCATATACTGTGTTTCATACACTTAGGTTACAGAACTGCCATATAGTGCATATGCCAGACCCCAAGCTACAGAACTCCGGAAAGCTAGGTTTCTTACACTCAGGGTACTGAACTTCTGTAAGCTTAGACTCTCTACACCCAGGTCATAGAACTCCCGTTTGCTGCATCTGCCAACTCTCAGGTGACAGAAATCCCGTATCCTACGTATGCCTATCCCCAAGCTACAGATCCCCCGTAAGCTGTGTCTTCCGCACTAAGGTTACAGAACGCCCATTAACAACGCATCTCTACACTCAGGATACAGAATTCTCATTAACTGTGTCTGCTGCACTCAGGCTACAGAACACAGGTATACTGCATCTCTCTACACCCTGGTTACAGAACTGCCATAAGCTACCACTTCTACACTCAGGCTGCAGAACTCCCTCAAGCCATGGCTCTGTACACTCAGCATACAGAACTCTTTTTTTTTATTAAACTTTTATTTAATGAATATAAATTTCCAAAGTATAGCTTATGGGTTACAATGGCTTCCCCCCTCCCATAACTTCCCTCCCGCCCGCAACCCTCCCCCCTCCCGCTCCCTTTCCCCTTCCATTCATGTAAAGATTCATTTTCAATTCTCTTTGTATACAGAAGATCAGTTTAGTATATATTAGGTAAAGATTTCAACATTTTGCCCATATAGCAACATCAAGTGAAAAAACTACCATTGGATTACTAATTATAGCATTAAATAGCAATGTACAGCACATTAAAGACAGAGATCCTACATAATTTTTTTTCAAAATAATTAATTTTCTATTTCATTTCCATTTTAACACCAGGTTGTTTTTTTTTTCATTTCCAATTCTCTTTATATACAGAAGATCACTTCAGTATATAATTAGCAAAGACCTCATCAGTCTGCGCCCACACAGAAACGCAAAGTATAAAAATACTGTTTCAGTACCATAGTATCACTTGGCTTTAGACGACACATTAGGGACAGATCCCGCATGGGGTTTAAGTACACAGTGACTCCTGTTGCTGACTTAACAATTTGACACTCCTGTTCATGGCGTCAGTAATCTCCCTAGGCTCTAGTCATGAGTTGCCAGGGCTATGGAAGCCTTTAGAGTTCGCTGACTTTGATCTTATTCCGATAGGGTCATAGTCAAAGTGGAGGTTCTCTCCTCCCTTCGGAGAAGGGTACCTCCTTCTTTGATGGCCCCGTTCTTTCCACTGGGATCTCACTCACAGAGATCATTCATTTAGGTCTTTTTTTTTTCCATGATATCTTGGCTTTCCATGCCTGCTATACTCTCATGGGCTCTTCAGCCAGATCTGAATGCCTTGAGGGCTGATTCTGAGGCCGGAGTGTTGTTTAGGACATCTGCCATCCTATGAGTCTGCTGTGTATCCCACTTCCCATGTTGGATCTTTCTCTCCCTTTTTGATTCTATCAGTTAGTATTAGCAGATACTTGTCTTGTTTGTGTGATCTCTTTGACTCTTAGATCTATCAGAGCTATCAATTGTGAGCTGAAATTGATCACTTGGACTAGTGCGATGGCATTGGTACATGCCATCTTGATGGAATTGTGTTGGAATCCCCTGCACATTTCTAACTCCACCATTTGCGGCCAGTCCGATTGAGCATGTTCCTAATTGTTCATCTCCTCCCTCTCTTTTTCCACTCTTAGATTTAACAGGGATCACTTTTCAGTTAAAATTTAAACACCTGAGAATAATTGTGTGTTAATTACTGAGTTCAACCAATAGTACTAGAACAACAACAACAACAACAAATACTAAAAAGGATAGAGTATTACATTGTACATCTAAAGTCAGGACAGGAGCTGATCAGTTCATTGTTGCTTATAGTGTCCATTTCACTTAACAGGTTTTCTCTTTGGCACTCAGTTGTCACCGATCAGGGAAAACAAATGATATTTGTCTCTTTGGGACTGGCTTAATTCACTCAGCATGATGTTTTCCAGATCCCTCCATCTTGTTGCAAATGACTGGGTTTCATTGTTCCTTATTGCTGTATAGTATTCTATGGAGTACATGTCCCATAATTTCTTTATCCAGTCTACTGTTGATGGGCATTTGGGTTGGTTCCAGGTCTTAGCTATTGTGAATTGAGCTGCAATAAACATTAATGTGCAGATGGCTTTTTTATTTGCCAAATTAAATTCCTTTGGGTAAATTCCAAGGAGTGGGATGGCTGGGTTGTATGGTAGGGTTATGTTCAGGTTTCTGAGGAATCTCCAGACAGACTTCCATAGTGGCTTAACCAGTTTGCATTCCCACCAACAGTGGGTTAGTGTCCCTTTTTCCCCACATCCTCTCCAGCATCTGTTGTTGGTAGATTTCTGAATGTGAGCTATTCTCACCAGGGTGAGATGGAACCTCATTGTGGTTTTGATTTGCATTTCTCTGACTGCTAATGATCTTGAACATTTTTTCATGTGTCTGTTGGCCATTTGGATTTCCTCTTTCGAAAAATGTCTATTGAGGTCCTTGGCCCATCTCTTAAGTGGGTTGTTTGTTTTGTTGTTGTGGATTTTCTTGATTTCTTTGTAGATTCTGGTTATCAATCCTTTATCTGTAGTATAGTTTGCGAATATTTTTCCCATTCTGTTGGTTGCCTCTTCACTTTCCTGACTGTTTCTTTCGAAGTACAGAAACTTCTCAATTTGATGCAATCCCAAATGTTAATTTTGGTTTTGACTGCCTGTGCTGTTGGAGTATTTTCCAGGAAGTCTTTGCCTGTGCCTATATCTTGCAGGGTTTCTCCAATGCTCTCTAATAATTTGATGGTTTCGGGTCGTAGATTTAAGTCTTTAATCCATGTTGAGTGAATTTTTGTGTAAGGTGATAGGTATGGGTCTTGCTTCAAGCTTCTGCATGTGGAAATCCAATTTTTCCAGCACCATTTATTGAATAGACTGTCCTTATTCCAGGGATTAGATTTGGATCTTTGGTCAAATATAAATTGGCTGTAGATGTTTGGATTGATTTCTGGTGTTTCTATTCTGTTCCATTGGTCTATCCATCTGTTTCTGTACCAGTACCATGCTGTTTTGATAACAACTGCCCTGTAGTATGTCCTAAAATCAGGTATTGTGATGCCTCCGGCTTTGTTTTTGTTGTACAGGATTGCTTTGGTTATTCGAGGTCTTCTGTGTCTCCATATGAATTTCAGCATAATTTTTTCTAGATCTGAGAAGAAGGTCTTCGGGATCTTGATGGGTATTGCATTGAATGTATAAATTGCTTTTGGGAGGATAGACATTTTGATGATATTGATTCTTCCAATCCATGAGCATGGAAGATTTCTCCATTTTTTGGTATCCTCTTCTATTTCTTTCTGTAAGGTTTTGTAGTTTTCATCGTAGAGATCTTTAACGTCTTTGGTTAAGTTTATTCCAAGGTATTTGATTGTTTTTGTAGCTATTGTGAATGGGATTGATTTTAGAAGTTCTTCCTCAGCCGTGGCATTTCCTGTGTATACAAAGGCTGTTGGTTTTTGTGCATTGATTTTATATCCTGCTACTTTGCCAAACTCTTCGATGAGTTCCAGCAGTCTCTTAGTAGAGTTCTTTGGGTCCCCTAAATAAAGAATCATATCATCTGCAAAGAGGGATAGTTTGAGTTCGTCCTTCCCGATTTGTATCACTTTAATTTCTTTTTCTTGCCTAATAGCTCTGGCCAAAACTTCCAGAACTATATTGAATAGCAGTGGTGAGAGAGGGCACCCCTGTCTGGTACCAGATTTCAGTGGAAATGCTTCCAACTTTTCCGCATTCAATAAGATGTTGGCCGTGGGTTTTTCATATATTGCTTTGATTGTATTAAGGAATGTTCCTTCCATACCCAGTTTGCTTAGAGTTTTCATCATGAAAGGGTGTTGTATTTTATCAAATGCTTTCTCTGCGTCTATTGAGAGAATCATATGGTTTTTCTTCTGCAGTCTGTTAATGTAGTGTATTACGTTGATTGTTTTGCGAATGTTGAACCATCCCTGCATACCGGGGATGAATCCCACTTGGTCTGGGTGGATGATCTTTCTGATGTGTTGTTGCATTCTATTGGCCAGAATTTTATTGAGAATTTTTGCATCTATGTTCATCAGGGATATTGGTCTGTAATTCTCTTTCAATGTTGCGTCTTTTTCTGGCTTAGGAATTAAGGTGATGGTGGCTTCATAGAAAGAATTTGGGAGGATTCCCTCTTTTTCGATTGCTCTGAATAGTTTGAGAAGAATTGGAGTTAGTTCTTCTCTAAATGTCTGGTAGAACTCAGCAGTGAATCCATCTGGCCCTGGGCTTTTCTTTGTTGGGAGGGCCTTTATTACTGTTTCAATTTCTGTGTCAGTTATTGGTCTGTTTAGGTTTTCTATGTCTTCCTGGCTCAATTTAGGGAGGTTGTATGTTTCCAGGAATCTGTCCATTTCTGATAGATTTCCCTGTTTGCTGGCATACAAGTCCTTGTAGTCATTTCTGATGATTCTTTTTATTTCTGTGGCGTCTGTTGTTATGTTTCACATTTCATCTCTGATCCTATTGATTTGGGTCTTTTCTCTTCTTTTTTTAGTTAGTTGGGCCAATGGGGTGTCAATTTTGTTTATTTTTTCAAAAAACCAGCTCCTCGTTTGGCTGATTTTTTGTAATGTTTTTTTGGATTCAATCCTGTTGATTTCTTCTCTGATTTTAATTATTTCTCTTCTCCTACTGGGTTTGGGTTTGGTTTGCTGCAGATTTTCTAGATCCTTGAGATGACTTGAAAGCTCATCTATTTGGTGCCTTTCCAATTTCTTGATGTAGGCACCTATTGATATAAACTTTCCTCTTAACACTGCTTTTGCTGTATCCCATAGGTTTTGGTATGTTGTGCTGTTATCCTCATTTACTTCCAGAAAATTTTTGATTTCTCTTTTAATTTCTTCTATGACCCATTGTTCATTCAGGAGCATGTTGTTCAATCTCCATGTGTTTGCACGTGCTCTAGGGATTCCCGGTTGCCAATTTCCAATTTCATTCCTTTGTGATCTGAGAAGCTGCATGGTATGATTCTAATTCTTTTGAATTTGCTGAGACTTGCTTTATGGCCTAGTATGTGGTCAATCCTTGAGAGGGTTCCATATACTGCTGAGAAGAATGTAAAGTCCTTAGATGTAGGATGAAATGTTCTGTAGATGTCTGTTAGATCCATTTGGGCTATAGTGTCATTTAAATCTACTGTCTCCTTGTTGATCTTCTGTCCTGTTGATCTGTCTATCTCTGAGAGTGGAGTATTGAAGTCCCCCAGTACTATTGTATTGGGGTCTAAGTCTCCCTTTAAGTCCCTTAACACGTCTTTTAAATAAGCTGGTGCCCTGTAATTAGGTGCATATACGTTGATAATCGTTATATCTTCCTGTTGAATGGATCCCTTAATCATTATATAGTGCCCCTCTTTGTCTCTCCTAACAGTTTTTGTGGTAAAGTTTATGTTGTCCGATATTAAGATGGCTACGCCCGCTCTCTTTTCATTTCTGTTGGCGTGGTATATCTTTTTCCAGCCTTTCACTCTCAGCTTGTATGGATCATTGTTGGATAGATGGGTTTCTTGTAAGCAGCAAAAGGATGGGTTTTGTTCCTTAACCCAATCGGCCAATCGGTGTCTTTTAACTGGACAGTTCAAGCCATTAACATTCAATGTGACTATTGAGAAGGAGTAACTTTGCCCTGCCATTTGCCAAAGATATTTTCTAATATCTGGTTTGAGATTCCTGTGATCTTTTGCTCTGAGGTTTCCTTCCTTTACCTTCTTTCATATTGGTGACCGTGTTTCTGTGTTTCTGTATGTAACACCTCTTTAAGCATCTTTTGCAGGGCTGGACGAGTGGCGACAAATTCTTTCAATTTCTGTTTGCTGTGAAAGGTCTTAATTTCACCTTCATTCACAAATGAGAGCTTTGCAGGATATAATATTCTGGGCTGGCAGTTTTCTCTCTTAGTACCTGGGCTATATCTCGCCATTCTCTCCTGGCTTGTAGGGTTTCTGATGAGAAATCAGCTGTAAGTCTAGTTGGAGATCCTCTGAGAGTAATCTGGTGTTTCTCTCTTGCACATTTTAGGATCTTTTCTTTGTGTTTCACTGTGGTGAGTTTGATTACGACGTGTCGTGGTGAGGATCTCTTTTGATCATGTTTATTAGGGGTTCTCTGAGCTTCCTGTACTAGGATGTCTCTGTCCTTCTCCAAACCTGGGAAATTTTCTGCTAGTATCTCACTAAAAAGGCCTTCTAATCCTTTCTCCCTTTCCATGCCTTCAGGAACTCCTAGAACCCGAATGTTGGGTTTTTTAATAGTATCCTGTAGATTCCTGACAGTATTTTTTAGATTTCTGATTTCTTCTTTTCTTTGATTTGACTGTTTCCTTTCCTGTTCTCTGTCTTCTAATTCCGATATTCTCTCTTCTGCTTCATCCATTCTGTTTTTAAGGCTCTCTAATGTGTTTGCCATTTGATCTATTGAGTTCTTCATTTCATTGAGGTTTTTTGTCAGTATCGCAATTTCCTGTTCCACTAATTTTTTCATTTCATTTTGATTCCTCCTTAATATTTCATTTTCACGGGAGAGATTTTCTATCTTGTCCATTAAGGATTTCTGTAGTTCAAGAATTTGTTTTTGAGAACTTCTTACTGTTCTTATGAATTTTTTGAAATCTGCTTCTTGCATTTGCTCTATCTCTTCATCTTCATAATCTTGCATTGGCGTGTCTTGTTCACTTGGGGGCGTCATAGTGCCTTCCTTGTTCTTGGTACCTCCGCTTCTATGTTTCTTGCTTGGCATGTTAGAGATAATTTGTGGTGTTTTTGTTTTTGTTTTTTTTTTCTCTCGTTATACTATGCCTCTAAGTGAGCTGTCTGTTTTGTTGGAGCCTTAGGGGCTGTGATGGCTGTGGCCAGAGAGCTATGCTTGTTTCTTGAGGTTTAAGGCTGTGTAAAGAGCGACTCTCCCAGATTACTTGCTCCTTGCTGGGACTCTCTCTCTCTCTCTCTCTCTCTCTCTCTTTTTTTTTCTTTTGACTCAGTTGGGAGTGGAGTTGAGGGTAGTTGAAATCTAGCCTCTGTGAGTATTCGTTTGATCTACCCCTGGGACCATACACAGAGTTTATGCAGCCCTCAATGTGTTCTCCAGTTTCGCTAAAGATACTGAGTTTGGCTGAGCTTTACATATGTAAAATCGCGGTCCTCTTTGTTTTGCTTGGTGAGTGAAGGGAGAGGCCTCTGTTCCCCCTCCCCCCAATGTCTCCGACTTTTCAGGTCTTTGTCTTACCGTCCTCCATTCCCGCGCTGGCGAGATTCTGTGGATCTGGCTCCTCTCCCGCCGCTGCCGCTCGTCTCGTCTCGGTTGGTATTCCACGCGGTGGATTCCCTGTAAGTCATCTGTGTCTCATCCACAAGATCCGGAAGCGTTTCCTCTGCAGTTTTTTTTCTTGAGTCTTTTCCTGAGGCTACAGTAATTCCACATTTCTGAAAGTTTATTTTCCCAAACTAAGGCACACGTCCTCACTATCCGCCATCTTGGCTCCGCCTCCAGAACTCTTGTAAACAGCTTCTCTCTACTCCCAGGCTACAGCACTCCCATATAGTGGGTTTCATACACTTTGGTTACAGAACTGCCGTATAGTCCGTAGGCCTAACATCAAGCCACAGAACTAACGCTAACTGCGTCCCCTGCACTCAGGCTACAGAACGCAGGTATACTGCCTCTCTCTACACCCAGGTTACAGAACTGCCCTAAGCTACAACTCCTACACTCAGGCTGCAGAACTCCCAGGAACCATGGCTCTCTACACTCAGCATACAGAACTCTTGTAAACTGCTTCTCTCCACTACAAGCCTACAGCACTGCTATATACTGCATCTGCCAACTCGTGAGCTACTGAACTCCCATATAGTGCGTATGCCTAACCCCAAGCTACAGAACTCCCGTAAGCTGTGTCTTCCGCACTGTTACAGAACACCCAATAAGTGCGCCTCTTTACCCTGAGGTTACAGAACTGCCATTAACTGCGTCTCCTATACTCAGGCTACAGAAGTGCCCTAAGCTACCACTCCTACACTCAGGCTACAGAACATACATATACTGCATCTCTCTACACCCAGGTTACACAACACCCCACCATGGCTCTCCTACACTCAGGCTGCAGAACTCCCGCAAACCATGTCTCTCTACACTCAGGATACAGACCTCTTACAAACTGCTTCTCTCTACTCCCAGGCTACAGCACTGTTGTATACTGCGTCTGCAAACTCGTGAGCTACTGAACTCCCATAGTGCGTATGCCTAACCCCAAGCTACAGAACTTCCATAACTTGTATCTTCCACCCTAAGGTTACAGAATGCCAATTAACAGCGCCTCTCTACACCCAGTATACAGAATTCTCGCTAATTGCATCTGCTGAACTCAGGCTACAGAACGCAGGTATACTGCGTCTCTCTACACCCAGGTTACAGAACTGCCCTAAGCTACGAATCCTACACTCAGGCTGCAGAACTCCCGCAAGCCATGGCTCTGTACACTCAGGATACAGAACTCTTGTAAACTGCTTCTCCCTACTCCAAGGCTACAGCACTCCCATATAGTGGGTTTCCTACACTTTGGTTACAGAACTGCCGTATAGTGCGTAGGCCTAACCTCAAGCCACAAAACAAACACTAACTGCGTCTCCTGCATTCAGGCTATAGAACGCAGGTATACTGCCTCTCTCTACACCCAGGTTACAGAACTGCCCTAAGCTACCACTTCTACACTCAGGCTGCAGAACTCCCAGGAACCATGGCTCTCTACACTCAGCATACAGAACTCTTGTAAACTGCTTCTCTCTACTCCCAGGCTACAGCACTGCTGTATACTGCGTCTGCCAACTCGTGAGCTACTGAACTCCCATATAGTGCGTATGCCTAACCCCAAGCTACAGAACTCCCATAAGCTGTGTCTTCCACCCAAAGGTTACAGAATGCCCATTAACAGCGCCTCTCTACACTCAGGATACAGAATTCTCGCTAACTGTGTCTGCTGAACTCAGGCTACAGAACGCAGGTATACTGCGTCTCTCTACACCCAGGTCACAGAACTGCCCTATGCTACACTCAGGCTACAGAACTCACATATACTGCATCTCTCTACACCCAGGTTACACAACTCCCGTACCCTGGCTCTCCTACACTCAGACTGCAAAACTCCTGCAAACCATGTCGCTCTACACTCAGGATACAGAACTCTTGTAAACTGCTTCGCTCTACTCCCAGGCTACAGCACTCCCATATACTCTCTACACCCAGGTTACAGTACTGTCCTAAGCTACCACTTCTACACTCAGGCTGCAAAACTCCCGCAAACCATGTCGCTCTACACTCAGGATACAGAACTCTTGTAAACTGCTTCACTCTACTCCCAGGCTACAGCACTACCAAGTAGTGTGTTTCATACACTTAGGTTACAGAACTGCCATATAGTGCGTATATCAAAGCCCAAGCTACAGAATTCCGGAAAGCTGGGTCGCTTACACTCAGGGTACTGAATTTCTGTAAGCTTAGACTCTGTACACCCAGGTCATAGAACTCCCATTTACTGCGTCTGCCAACTCTCAGGCGACAGAAATCCCGTATCCTGCGTATGCCTATCCCCAAGCTACAGAGCTATCGTAAGCTGTGTCTTCCGCACTAAGGTTACAGAACACCCAATAAGAGCGCCTCTTTACCCTGAGGTTACAGAACTGCCATTAACTGCGTCTCCTATACTTAGGCTAAAGAAGTGCGCTAAGCTACCACTTCTACACTCAGGCTGCAGAACTCCCGCAAACCATGTCTCTCTACACTCAGCATACAGAACTCTTGTAAACTGCTTCTCTCTACTCCCAGGCTACAGCACTGCTGTATACTGCATCTGCCAACTCGTGAGCTACTCAACTCCCATATAGTGCGTATGCCTAACCCCAAGCTACAGAACTCCCATAAGCTGTGTCTTTTGCATAAGGTTATAGAATGCCCATTAACAGTGCCTCTCAACACTCAGGCTACGGAACTACTGCTAACTGTGTCTGCTGCACTCAGGTTACACAACACAGGTATACTGCGTCTCTCTACACCCAGGTTACAGAACTGCCCTAAGCTAGCACTCCTACACTCAGGCTGCAGAACTCCCACAAACCATGTCTCTCTACACTCAGGATACAGACCTCTTGTAAACTGCTTCTCTCCCAGGCTACAGCACTGTTGTATACTGCGTTTGCCAACTCATGAGCTACTGAACTCCCATAGTGCGTATGCCTAACCCCAAGCTACAGAACTTCCATTATTGTGTGTTCCACCCTAAGGTTACAGAACGCCCATTAACAGCGATTCTCTACACTCAGTATACAGAATTCTCGCTAATTGTGTCTGCTGAACTCAGGCTACAGAACGCAGGCATACTGCGTCTCTCTACACCCAGGTTACAGAACTGCCCTAAGCTACGACTCCTACACTCAGGCTGCAGAACTCCCAGGAAACATGGCTCTCTACACTCAGCATACAGAACTCTTGTAAACTGCTTCTCTCTACTCCAAGGCTACAGCACTGTTGTATACTGCGTCTGCAAACTCGTGAGCTACTGAACTCCCATATATTGCGTATGCCTAACCCCAAGCTACAGAACTCCCATAAGCTGTGTCATCCACCCAAAGGTTACAGAACACCCATTAACAGTGCCTCTCTACACTCAGGATACAGAATTCACGCTAACTGTGTCTGCTGAACTCAGGCTACAGAACGCAGGTATACTGCGTCTCTCTACACCCAAGTCACAGAACTGCCCTATGCTACACTCAGGCTACAGAACTCACATATACTGCATCTCTCTACACCCAGGTTACACAACTCCCCACCATGGCTTTCCTACACTCAGGCTGCAAAACTCCTGCAAACCATGTCTCTCTACACTCAGGATACAGACCTCTTGTAAACTGCTTCTCTCTACTCCCAGGCTACAGCACTGTTGTATACTGCGTCTGCCAACTCATGAGCTACTGAACTCCCATAGTGCGTATACATAACCCCAAGCTACAGAACTCCCATAAGCTGTGTCTTTTCCAAAAGGTTACAGAATGCCCATTAACAGCACCTCTCAACACTCAGGCTATAGAACTACTGCTATCTGCGTCTGCTGCACTCAGGTTACACAACACAGGTATACTGCCTCTCTCTACACCCAGGTTACAGAACTGCCCTAAGCTACCACTTTTACACTCAGGCTGCAGAACTCCCAGGAACCATGGCTCTCTACACTCAGGATACAGAACTCTTGTAAACTGCTTCGCTCTACTCCCAGGCTACAGCACTCCCATATACTCTCTACACCCAGGTTACAGAACTGTCCTAAGCTACCACTTCTACACTCAGGCTGCAAAACTCCCGCAAACCATGTCGCTCTACACTCAGGACACAGAACTCTTGTAAACTGCTTCACTCTACTCCCAGGCTACAGCACTACCAAGTAGTGTGTTTCATACACTTAGATTACAGAACTGCCATATAGTACGTATGTCAAACCCCAAGCTACAGAATTCCGGAAAGCTGGGTCGCTTATACTCAGGGTACTTAACTTCTGTAAGCTTAGACTCTGTACACCCAGGTCATAGAACTCCCGTTTACTGCGTCTGCCAACTCTCAGGCGACAGAAATCCCGTATCCTGCGTATGCCTATCCCCAAGCTACAGAGCTATCGTAAGCTGTGTCTTCTGCACTAAGGTTACAGAACACCCAATAAGAGCGCCACTTTACCCTGAGGTTATAGAACTGCCATTAACTGCGTCTCCTATACTCAGGCTAAAGAAGTGCGCTAAGCTACCAATACTACACTCAGGCTACAGAACTCACATATACTTCATCTCTCTACACCCAGGTTACACAACTCCCCACCATGGCTCTCCTACACTCAGGCTGCAAAACTCCTGCAAACCATGTCTCTCCATAACTTGTGTCTTCAACCCTAAGGTTACAGAATGCCCATTAACAGCGCCTCTCTACACTCTTTATACAGAATTCTCGCTAATTGCGTCTGCTGAACTCAGGCTACAGAAAGCAGGTATACTGCGTCTCTCTACACCCAGGTTACAGAACTGCCCTAAGCTACGACTCCTACACTCAGGCTGCAGAACTCCCGCAAGCCATGGCTCTGTACACTCAGCATACAGAACTCTTGTAAACTGCTTCTCCCTACTCCCAGGCTACAGCACTCCCATATAGTGGGTTTCCTACACTTTGGTTACAGAACTGCCGTATAGTGCGTAGGCCTAACCTCAAGCCACAGAACAATCGCTAACTGCGTCTCCTGCATTCAGGCTACAGAACGCAAGTATACTGCGTCTCTCTACACCCAGGTTACGAACTGCCCTAAGCTACCACTCCTACACTCAGGCTGCAGAACTTCCACAAACCATGTCTCTCTACACTCAGCATACAGACCTCTTGTAAACTGCTTCTCTCTACTCCCAGGCTACAGCACTGTTGTATACTGCGTCTGCCAACTCATGAGCTACTGAACTCCCATAGTGCGTATGCCTAACCCCAAGCTACAGAACTCCCATAAGCTGTGTCTTTTCCATAAGGTTACAGAATGCCCATTAACAGTGCCTCTCAACACTCAGGCTACAGAACTACTGCTAACTGCGTCTGCTGAACTCAGGCTACAGAACGCAGGTATACTGCGTCTCTCTACAACCAGGTCACAGAACTGCCCTAATCTACGACTCCTACACTCAGGCTGAAGAACTCCCAGGAACCATGGCTCTCTACACTCAGCATACAGAACTCTTGTAAACTGCTTCTCTCCACTACCAGCCTACAGCACTGCTGTATACTGCGTCTGCCAACTCGTGAGCTACTCAACTCCCATATAGTGCGTATGCCTAACCCCAAGCTACAGAACTCCCAGTTTGCACCCACATAGAAACACAAAGGGAAGCATACTGTTTGAGTACTAGTTATAGCATTAAATCAAAATGTAGAGTACATTAAGGACAGAAATCCCACATCAGGAGCAAGCGCACAGTGGCTCCTGTTGTTGACCCAACAAATTGACACTCTAGTTTATGGCGCCAGTAACCACCCTAGGCTGTCGTCATGAGTTGCCAAGGCTATGGAAGCCTTCCAAGTTCCCCGACTCTGATCATATTTAGACAAGGTCATAAAAGACAGGTTGAGGATAGTAACCAATGATCCTAAGAGTGGCCTTAACCAGGTCTGAACAATTATACAGCATTAAGTGGGGAAGAGGACCATCAGTACACACAGGTTGGGAGTAGAGCCATTGGTGGTAGAGTAGAGGTTATTATTACAAAGGAATGAGGCCCAAGTGGACTAGACAGGGTCTAGAACAAAGGACAGAGTCATTATTAGAGGAGCTAAGAAAGGAGGGTACTGAACTTCTGTAAGCTTAGACTCTCTACACCCAGGTCATAGAACTCCCGTTTACTGCGTCTGCCAACCCTCAGGTGACAGAAATCCCGTATCCTGCATATGCCTATCCCCAAGCTACAGAGCTATCGTAAGCTGTGTCTTCCGAACTAAGGTTACAGAACACCCAATAACAGCGACTCTTTACCCTGAGGTTACAGAACTCCCATTAACTGTGTCTCCTACACTCAGGCTACAGAAGTGCCCTAAGCTACCAATACTACACTCAGGCTACAGAACTCACATATACTGCGTCTCTCTACACCCAGGTTACACAAATCCCCACCATGACCCTCCTACACTCAGGCTGCAAAACTCCCGCAAACCATGTCTCTCTACACTCAGGATACAGAACTCTTGTAAACGACTACTCTCTACTCCCAGGCTACAGCACTGTTGTATACCACGTGCTTCATCTCGTGGGCTACAGAACTCCCATATACTGTGTATGCCTAACCCCAAGCTACAGAACTCCCATAAGCTGAATCTTGTGCCCTAAGGTTACAGAACGCCCATTAACAGTGCCTCTCTACACTCAGGATACAGAACGCTCGCTAACTGCGTCTGCTTCACTCAGGCTACAGAACGCAGGTATACTGCGTCTCTCTACACGCAGGTTACAGAACTGCCCTAAGGTACCACTCCTACACTCAAGCTACAGAACTCACATATACTGCATCTCTCTACACCCAGGTTACACAACTCCCGTACTCCTACACTCAGGCTGCAAAACTGCAAACCATGTCTCTGTACACTCAGCATACAGAACTCTACACTCAGGATACAGAATTTGCATTAACAGTGTCTGCTGCACTCAGGCTACAGAACACAGGTATACTGCATCATTCTACACCCAGGTTACAGAACTTCCCTAAGCTACCACTCCTACACTGAGGCTACACAAATCACATATACTACATCTATCTACACCCAGGTTACACAACTCCCGTACCCTGGCTCTCCTACATTCAGGCAGCAAAACTCCCGCAAAACATGTCTCTGTACACTCAGCATACAGAACTCTTGTTAACTGCTTCGCTCTACTGCCAGGCTACAGCACTCCCATATACTCTGTCTCATACACGTAGGCTACACTCAGGCTACAGAAGTGCCCTAAGCTACCACTCCTACACTCAGGCTGCAGAACTCCCGCAAACCATGTCTCTCTACACTCAGCATACAGAACTCTTGTAAACTGCTTCTCTCTACTACCAGCCCACATCACGGCCATATACAGCAACGGCAAACTCGTGGGCTACAGAACTCCTATATAGTACGTATGCCTAACCCCAAGCTACAGAACTTCCATAAGTTGTGTCTTCCACCCTAAGGTTACAGAACGCCCATTAACAGCGCCTCTCTACACTCAGGATACAGAATTCTCGCTAACTGTGTCTGCT
Organism: Lepus europaeus; assembly: GCF_033115175.1. Taxonomy (NCBI): domain Eukaryota; kingdom Metazoa; phylum Chordata; class Mammalia; order Lagomorpha; family Leporidae; genus Lepus; species Lepus europaeus. The sequence continues at coordinate 7,051,497 of NW_026909177.1, forward strand.
GAACTTGGGCTACAGAACGCAGGTATACTGCGTCTCTCTACACCCAGGTTACAGAACTGCCCTAAGCTACCACTCCTACACTCAGGCTGCAGAACTCCCTCAAGCCATGGCTCTGTACACTCAGCATACAGAACTCTTGTAAACTGCTTCTCTCTACTCCCAGGATACTGCACTCCCTTATACTGTGTTTCAAACACTAAGGTTACAGAACTGCTGTATACGGACTATGCATAATCCCAAGCTACAGAATTCCCATAAGCTGTTTCTTCTGCACTAAGGTTTCAGAATGCCCATTAACAGCGCCTCTCAACACTCAGGCTACAGAACTATTGTTAACTGAGTCTGCTGCACTCAGACTACAGAAAGCAGGTATACTGCGTCTCTCTACACCCAGGTTATGCAACTCCCCACCATGGCTCTCCTACACTCAGGCTGCAAAACTCCCGCCAACCATGTCGCTCTACACTCAGGATAAAGAACTCTTGTAAACTGCTTCTCTCTACTCCCAGGCTACAGCACTGTTGTATACTGCGTCTGCCAACTTGTGAGCTACTGAAGTCCAATATAGTGTGTATGCCTAACCCCGAGCTACAGAACTACCATAAGCTGTGTCTTTCACCCAAAGGTTACAGAACACCCATTAACAGCACCTCTCTACACTCAGGATACAGAATTCTCGCTAACTGCGTCTGCTGAACTCAGGCTACAGAACGCAGGTATACTGCGTCTCTCTAAACCCAGGTCACAGAACTGCCCTAAGCTACACTCAAGCTACAGAACTCACAAATAATGCATTTCTCTACACCCAGGTTACACAACTGCCGTACACTGGCTCTCCTACACTCAGGCTGCAGAACACCCGCAAGCCATGGCTTTGTACACTCAGCATACAGAACTCTTGTAAACTGCTTGTCTGTACTCACAGTCTACAGCACTCCCATATAGTGGGTTTCCTACACTTTGGTTACAGAACTGCCGTATAGTGGGTAGGCCTAACCTCAAGCCACAGAACTACCGCTAACTGCGTCTCCTGCAATCAGGCTACAGAACGCAGGTATACTGCGTCTCTCTACACCCAGGTTACAGAACTGCCCTAAGCTACCACTTCTACACTCAGGCGGCAAAACTCCCAGGAAACATGGCTCTCTACACTCAGGATACAGAACTCTTGTAAACTGCTTCACTCTACTCCCAGGCTACAGCACTCCCATATACTGTGTCTCATACACTTAGGTTACAGAACTGCCATATTGTGCGTATGCCAAACCCAAAGCTACGGAACTCCGGAAAGCTGGGTCGCTTACACTCAGGGTACTGAACTTCTGTAAGCTTAGACTCTCTACACCCAGGTCATAGAACTCCCTTTTACTGCGTCTGCCAACTCTCAGGCGACAGAAACCCCGTATCCTGCGTATGCCTATCCCCAAGCTACAGAGCCCCCCTAAGCTGTGTCTTCCGAACTAAGGTTACAGAACACCCAATAACAGTGACTCTTTACCCTGAGGTTACAGAACTCCCATTAACTGCGTCTGCTACACTCAGGCTACAGGACTGCCCTAAGGTACCACTCCTACACTCAAGCTACAGAACTCACATATACTGCATCTCTCTACACCCAGGTTACACAACTCCCGTACTCCTACACTCAGGCTGCAAAACTCTGCAAACCATGTCTCTGTACACTCAGCATACAGAACTCTACACTCAGGATACAGAATTCGCATTAACCTAGTCTGCTGCACTCAGGCTACGGAACACAGGTATACTGCATCATTCTACACCCAGGTTACAGAACTTCCCTAAGCTACCACTCCTATACTGAGGCTACAGAAATCACTGTTACTTCATCTCTCTACACCCAGGTTACACAACTCCCGTACCCTGGCTCTCCTACATTCAGGCAGCAAAACTCCCGCAAACCATGTCTCTGTACACTCAGCATACAGAACTCTTGTAAACTGCTTCGCTCTACTGCCAGGTTACAGCACTCACATATACTCTGTCTCATACACTTAGGCTACACTCAGGCTACAGAAGTGCCCTAAGCTACCAATACTACACTCAGGCTACAGAGCTCACATATACTGCATTTCACTACACCCAGGTTACACAACTCCCCAACATGGCTCTCCTAAACTCAGGCTGCAAAACTCCCGCAAACCATGTCTCTATACACTCAGGATACAGACCTCTTGTAAACTGCTTCTCTCTACTCCCAGGCCACAACACTGTTGTATACTGCGTCTGCCAACTCGTGAGCTACTGAACTCCCATAGTGCGTATGCCTAACCCCAAGCTACAGAACTCCCATAAGCTGTGTCTTCCACCAAAAGATTAGAGAATGCCCATTAACAGTGCCTCTCAACACTCAGGCTACAGAACTACTGCTAACTGTGTCTGCTGCACTCAGGTTACACAACGCAGGTATACTGCGTCTCTCTACACACATGTTACAGAACTACCCTAAGCTACCACTCCTACACTCAGGCTGCAGAACTCCCACAAACCATGTCTCTCTACACTCAGCATACAGAACTCTTGTAAACTGCTTCTCTCTACTCCCAGGCTACAGCACTCCCATATAGTGCGTTTCATACACTTTCGTTACACAATTGCCGTATAGTGCGTAGGCCTAAACCCAAGCCACAGAACTACCGCTAACTGCGTCTGCTGCACTCAGGCTACAGAATGCACGTATACTGCATCTCTGTACACTCCGGTTACACAACTCCCATACGCTGTGTCTCCTACACTCAGGCTGCAGAACTCCCAGGAACCATGGCTCTCTACACTCAGCATACAGAACTCTTGTAAACTGCTTCTCTCTACTCCCAGGCTACAGCACTGCTGTATACTCCGTCTGCAAACTCGTGAGCTACTGAAATCCCATATAATGCGTATGCCTAACCCCAATTTACAGAACTCCCATAAGCTGTGTCTTCCACCCTAAGGTTACAGAATGCCCATTAACAGCGCCTCTCTACACTCAGGATACAGAATTCTCGCTAACTGCGTCTGCTGAACTCAGGCTACAGAACGCACGTATACTGCATCTCTCTACACCCATGCTACCGAAATGCCCTAAGCTACCACTCCTACACTCAGGCTGCAGAACTCCTGCAAGCCATGGCTCTGTACACTCAGCATACAGAATTATTGTAAACTGCTTCTCTCTACTCCCAGGCTACAGCACTCCCATACAGTGCGTTTCATAAACTTTGGTTACAGAACTGCCGAATAGTGCGTAGGTGTAACCCCAAGCCACAGAACTAATGCTAACTGCATCTGCTGAACTCAGGCTACAGTACGCAGGTATACTGTGTCTCTCTACACCCAGTTTACAGAATGGCCCTCAGCTACACTCAGGCTACAGAACTCACATATACTGCATCTCTGTACACCCAGGTTACACAACTCCCGTATCCTGGCTCTCCTACACTCAGGCTGCAGACCTCCCGCAAGCCATGGCTCTGTACACTCAGCATACAGAACTCTTGTAAACTGCTTCTCTCTACTCTCAGGCTACAGCACTACCGTATAGTGGGTTTCACATACTTTGGTTACAGAACTGCCGTATAGTGCGTAGGCCTAACCTCAAGCCACAGAACTACCGCTAACTGCGTCCCCTGCACTCAGGCTACAGAACGCAGGTATACTGCGTCTCTCTACACCCAGGTTACAGAACTGCCCTAAGCTACCACTTCTACACGCAGACTGCAGAACTCCCAGAAACCATGGCTCTGAACACTCAGCATATAGAACTCTTGTAAACTGCTTCTCTCTACTCCCAGGCTACAGCACTCCCATATACTGTTTTTCATACACTTAGGTTACAGAACTGCCATATAGTGCGTATTTCTAACCCCAAGCTACAGAATTCCAGAAAGCTGGGTTTCTTACACTCAGGATACTGAACTTCTGTAGGCTTAGACTCTTTACACCCAGGTCATAGAACTCCTGTTACGGCGTCTGCCAACTCTCAGGCGACAGAAATCCCGTATCCTGCATATGCCTATCCACAAGCTACAGTTCCCCCAAAAGCTGTGTCTACCGCACTAAGGTTACAGAATGCCCATTAACAGCACTTCTCTGCACTCACGCTACAGAACTCCTTCTATCCGCATCTCCTGCACTCAGGCTAGATGCTACGCCCACAGCTGTGATACTCGCGTAGCAAGATGTTGCTGCGTTGGGGGTCTAAGGCTGCAGGGTTGAGGTTAGAGCTCTTGGAGTGGGGCCTCAGGCGGTTCCTGTGCAGTCCGCGGTTGTAATGACCCCCAACTCACATAATGGAAGCCAAGACATGCCCTTGCTGGCTCTGGGGACGCTGTGTCCCTGCTCTGTTGATGATCTCATTATGCATTTTCTACCTGCTGTGTTTACACTTTACTGCTTACCCTCACAGTTATCAGAAACAAGAAAATCAAGAAAAAGAAGTTAACGTTTCCCATAAGATTATGGAGAAATTCAAACAATCTTTACCTCTCCGTTTACTAAAACTATTTACGAGGAAGCCAGGAATGCAAGTCAAAACATATCATTAGGTTCCCATTATAGTGACAGAGAAATGTTAAGATTGCTCGGAAGTTATCTACAAGTATCTAAAGGGCAAGCAAAACTTTGGGTAAGCAAAACTTTGGGCAGTAATTCCCCTAAACAGTTCATAAAACAAAATTACCCATTAACCCAAAGGTCAATTCTCATTCTCAGTAAATTGTCTAAAAACAATGCCCCCACTATGCTCCTAGTAAAACCATTCAAATGACATCATTGTTCCACTAAACGCATTTTGTCAACCTTTGTGATAAAAGTTTTACATTTGCCTGTAACATTGTCCTTTACTATATAAACCCAAGCCGTACTATAATAAATCGCAGCAGCATACTCATAACGTGTGTGTCTGTCTGTCATTTCCCCGCCGATTCCTGATTCTCCTCGAGCCTTTGCCCTTGTTCTCCCTCGGTCTGTGTCTCCGCGAGAGCCGGTCCGCGGCAGCTAGAGAACGCAGGTATACTACACCCAGGTTACAGAACTGCCCATAAGCTACCACTTCTACACTCAGGCTGCAGAACTCCCAGAAACCATGGCTCTGTACACTCAGCATACAGGACTCTTGTAAACAGCTTCACTCTTCTCCCAGGCTACAGCACTCCCATATACTGTGTTTCATACACTTAGGTTACAGAACTGCCATATAGTGCGTATGCCAAACCCCAAACCAAAGAACTCCGGACAGTTGGGTCGCTTACACTCAGGGTACTGAACTTCTGTAAGCTTAGACTCTCTACACCCAGGTCATAGAACTCCCGTTTACTGCGTCTGCCAATTCTCAGGCGACAGAAATCCCGTACACTGCAAATGCCTATCCCCAAGATACAGAACTTCCATAAGCTGAGTCTTCCACACTAAGGTTACAGAATGCCCATTAACCGCACTTCTCTACACTCAGGCTACAGAACTCCTTCTATCTGCGTCTACTACACTCAGGCTACAGAATGCAGGTATACTGTGTCTCTCTACACCCAGGTTACAGAACTGCCCTAAGCTACGACTCCTACACTCAGGGTACAGAACTCACATATACTGCATCTCTCTACACCCAGGTTGCACAACCACCATACCTTGGCTCCCCTACACTCAGGCTACAAAACTCCCGCAAACCATGGCTCTCTACACTCGGGATACAGAACTCTTGTAATCTGCTTCACTCTACTCCCAGGCTACAGCACTCCCATATACTGTGTTTGATACACTTAGGTTACAGAACTGCCGTATAGTGCGTAGATTAACCCCAAACCACAGAACTAACGCTGTGTCTGCTGAACTCAGGCTACAGTATGCAGCTATACTGCGTCTCTCTACACCCAGGTTACAGAACTGCCCTAAGCTACACTCAGGCTACAGAACTTACATATACTGCATCTCTCTACACCGAAATTGCATAACTCCCATACCCTGGCTCTCCTACACTCAGGCTGCAAAATTCCCGCAAACCATGTCGCTCTAAATCAGCTTACAGAACTCTTGTAAACTGCTTCTCTCTACTCCCAGGCTACAGCACTCCCATATAGTGGGTTTCATACACTTTGGTTACAGAACTGCTGTATAGTGTGTAGGCCTTACCCCAAGCCACCGAACTAACGTTAACTGTGTCTGCTGAACTCAGGTTACAGAACGCAACTATACTGCGTCTCTCTACACCCAGGTTCCAGAACTGCCCTAAGCTACACTCATGCTACAGAACTCACATATACTGCATCTCTCTACACCCAGGTTACACAACTCCCGTACCCTGGCTCTCCTACACTCAGGCTGCAAAACTCCCGCAAACCATGTCGCTCTACACTCGGGATACAGAACTCTTGTAAACTGCTTCACTCTAAACCCAGGCTACAGAACTCCCATATACTGTGTTACATACACTTAGGTTACAGAACTCCCATATAGTGCGTATGCCAAACCCCAAGCTACAGAACTCCGGAAAGCTGGGTCGCTTACACTCAGGGTACAGGACTTCTGTAAGCTTAGACTCTCTACACCCAGGTCATAGAACTCCCGTTTATTGCGTCTACAAATTTTCAGGCGACAGAAATCCCGTACACTGCAAATGCCTATCCCCAAGCTACAGAACTCCCGTAAGCTGTGTCTTCCACACTAAGGATACAGAATGCCCTAAGCTACCACTTCTACACGCAGGCTGCAGAACTCCCAGAAAGCATGGCTCTGTACACTAAGCATACAGGATTCTTGTAAACTGAATCTCTCTATTCCCAGGCTACAGCACTGCTATATACTGCATCTGCCAACTCGTGAGCTACTGAACTCCCATATAGTGCGTATGCCTAACCCAAATCTACAGAACTCCCGTAAGCTGTGTCTTCTGCCCTAAAGTTACAGAATGCCCGTTAACAGCGCCTCTCTACAATCAGGATACAGAATTCTTGCTAACTGTGTCTGCTGAACTACAGAACGCAGCTATACAGTGTCTTTCTACACCCAGGTTACAGAAATGCCCTAAGCTACCACTCCTACACTCAGGCTGCAGTACTCCCGCAAGCCATGGCTCTGTACACTCAGCATACAGAACTCTTGTAAACTGCTTCTCTCTACTCCCAGCCTATAGCATTCCCATTTAGTGGGTTTCATACACTTTGGTTACACACTGCCGTATAGTGCGTAGGCCTAACCTCAAGCCACAGAACTACCGCTAACTGCGTCTGCTGAACTCAGGCTACAGAAGGCATGTATTCTGCGTCTCTCTACACCCAGGTTACAGAACTGCCCTAAGCTACCACTTGTACACACAGGCTGCAAAACTCCTGCAAACCATGGCTCTCTACACTCAGCATACAGAACTCTTGTAAACTGCTTCTCTCTACTCCCAGGCTACAGCACTGCTGTATACTGCGTCTGCCAACTCATGAGCTACTGAACTCCCATATAGTGCGTATGCCTAACCCCAAGCTACAGAACTCCCGTAAGCTGTGTCTTCCACCCTAAGGTTACAGAATGCCCGTTAACAGCTCCTCTCTACACTCAGGATACAGAATTCTTGCTAACTGCGTCTGCTGAACTCAGGCTACAGAACGCAGGTATACTGCGTTTCTCTACACCCAGGATACAAAACTGCCCTAAGCTACACTCAGGCTACAGAACTCACATATACTGCATCTCTCTACACCCAGGTTACACAACTCCCTTACAATGGCTATGTTACATTCAGGCTGCAAATCTCCTGCAAACCATGTCTCTGTACACTCAGCATACAGAACTCCTGTAAACTGCTTCACTCTACTCCCAGGCTACAGCACTCCCATATACTGTGTTTCATACACTTAGGTTACAGAATGGCCATATAGTGCGTATGCCAAACCTCAAGCTACAGAACTCCAGAAAGCTGGGTCGCTTACACCCAGGGTACAGGACTTCTGTAAGCTTAGACTCTCTACACCCAGGTCATAGAACTCCCGTTTACTGCGTCTGCCAATTCTCAGGCGACAGAAATCCCGTATCCTGCATATGCCTATCCCCAAGCTACAGAACTCCCGTAAGCTGTGTCTTCCGCCCTAAGGTTACAGAATGCCCATTAACCGCACTGCTTTATACTCAGGCTACAGAACTCTTTCTATCCGTGTCTGCTACACTCAGGCTACAGAACGCAGGTATACTGTGTCTCTCTACACCCAGGTTACAGAACTGCCCTAAGCTACCACTCCTACACTCAGGGTACAGAACTCACATATACTGCATCTCTCTACACCCAGGTTACACAACTCCCATACCCTGGCTCTCCTACACTCAGGCTGCAAAACTCCCGCAAATCATGTCGCTCTACACTCGGGATACAGAACTCTTGTTAACTGCTTCACTCTACTCCCAGGCTACAGCACTCCCATATACTGTGTTTGATACACTTAGGTTACAGAACTGCCATATAGTGCGTATGCCAAACCCCAAGCTAAGAACTCCGGACAGCTGGGTCGCTTACACTCAGGGTACTGAACTTCTGTAAGCTTAGACTCTCTACACCCAGGTCATAGAACTCCCGTTTACTGCGTCTGCCAATTCTCAGGCGACAGAAATCCCGTACACTGCAAATGCCTATCCCCAAGCTACAGAACTCCCGTAAGCTGTGTCTTCCACACTAAGGTTACAGAATGCCCATTAACCGCACTTCTCTACACTCAGGCTACAGAACTCCTTCTATCTGCGTCTCCTACACTCAGGCTACAGAATGCAGGTATACTGTGTCTCTCTACACCCAGGTTACAGAACTACCCTAAGCTACCACTCCTACACTCAGGGTACAGAACTCACATATACTGCATCTCTCTACACCCAGGTTACACAACTCCCGTACCCTGGCTCTCCTACACAAAGGTGCAAAACTCCAGCAAACAGTGTCGCTCTACACTCGGGATACAGAACTCTTGTAAACTGCTTTACTCTACTCCCAGGCTACAGCACTCCCATATACTGTGTTTGATACACTTAGGTTACAGAACTGCCATATAGTGCATATGCCAAACCCCAAGCTACAGAACTCCGGAAAGCTGGGTCGCTTACACTCAGGGTACTGAACTCCTGTAAGCTGTGTCTTATGCCCAAACGTTACAGAATGACCATTAATAGCGCCTCAATAAACTCAGGATACAGAATTCTCGCTAACAGCGTCTGCTGAGCTCAGGCTACAGAACGCAGGTATACTGCGTCTCTCTACACCCAGGTTACAGAACTGCACTAAGCTACCACTCCTACACTCAGGCTGCAGAACTCCCGCATGACATGGCTCTGTACACTCAGCATACAGAACTCTTGTAAACTGCTTCTCTCTACTCCCAGGCTACAGCACTCCCATATAGTGGGTTTCATACACTTTGGTTACTGAACAGCCGTATAGTGCGTAGGCGTAACCCCAAGCCACAGAACTACCGCTAACTGCGTCCCCTGCACTCAGGATACAGAACGCAGGTATACAGCGTCTCTCTACACCCAGGTTACAAAACTGCCCTAAGCTTCCACTTCTACACTCAGGCTGCAGAAATCCCGCAAGCCATGGCTCTGTACACTCAGCATACAGAACTCTTGTAAACTGCTTCTCTCTACTCCCAGGCTACAGCACTGCTGTATACTGTGTCTGCCAACTCGTGAGCTACTGAACTCCCATATAGTGCGTATGCCTAACCCCAAGCTACAGAACTCCCATAAGCTGTGTCTTCCACCAAAAGATTAGAGAACGCCCATTAACAGCGCCTCTCTACACTCAGAATACAGAATTCTCGCAAACTGCGTCTGCTGAACTCAGGCTACAGAATGCAGGTATACTGCATCTCTCTATACCCAGGTTATAGAACTGTCCTAAGCTACACTTCAGGCTACAGAACTTACATATACTGCATCTCTCTACACCCAGGTTACACAACTCCCGTACCCTGGCTCTCCTACACTCAGGCTGCAAAACTCCTGCAAACCATGTCGCTCTACACTCAGCTTACAGAACTCTTGTAAACTGCTTGTCTCTACTCCCAGGCTACAGCACTCCCATATACTGTGTTTCATACACTTAGGTTACAGAACTGACATATAGTGCGTATGCCTAACCCCAAGCTACAGAATTCCAGAAAGCTGGGTCGCTTACACTCAGGATACTGAATTTCTGTAGGCTTAGACTCTCTACACCCAGGTCATAGAACTCTCGTTACGGCGTCTGCCAAGTCTCAGGCGACAGAAATCCCGTATCCTGCTTATGCCTATCCGCAAGCTACAGTTTCCCCATAAGCTGTGTCTACCGCACTAAGGTTACAGAATGCCCATTAACAGCACTTCTCTGCACTCACGCTACAGAACACCTTCTATCCGCATCTCCTGCACTCAGGCTAGAGAACGCAGGTATACTACACCCAGGTTACAGAACTGCCCTAAGCTACCACTTCTACACTCAGGTTGCAGAACTCCCAGGAACCATGGCTCTGTACACTCAGCATACAGGACTCTTGTAAACTGATTCTCTCTACTCTCAGGCTACAGCACTGCTGTATACTGCGTCTGCCAACTCGTGAGCTACTGAACTCCCATATAGTGTATATGCCTAACCCCAAGTTACAGAACTCCCATAAGCTATGTCTTCTGCCCTAAGGCTACAGAACGCCCATTAACAGCACTTCTCTACACTGAGGCTACAGAACTACTGCTAAATGCGACTGCTGCACTCAGGTTACAGAACGCAGCTATACTGCATCTCTCTACACCCAGGTTCCAGAACTGCCCTAAGCTAAACTCAGGCTACAGAACTCACATATACTGCATCTCTCTACATCCATGTTACACAAATCCCGTACCCTGGCTCTCCTACACTCAGGCTGCAAATCTCCTGCAATCCGTGTCGCTCTACACTCAGGATACAGAACACTTGTAAACTGCTTCGCTCTACTCCCAGGCTACAGCACTACCAAGTAGTGTGTTTCATACACTTAGATTACAGAACGGCCTTATAGTGCGTATGCCTATCCCCAAGCTACAGAACTCCGGAGAGCTGGGTTGCTTACACTCAGGATACTGAACTTCTGTAAGCTTTGACTCTCTACACCCAGGGTATAGAACTCCCATTTACTGCGTCTGCCCACTCTCAGGCGACAGAAATACCGTATCCTGCATATGCCTATCCCCAAGTTACAGTTCCCCCGTAAGCTGTGTCTTCCGCACGAAGGTTACAGAATGCCCATTAACAGCACTTCTCTACACTCAGGCTACAGAACTCCTTCTATCTGCGTCTCCTGCACTCAGGCTACAGAAGGCAGGTATAATGCGTCTCTACACCGAGGTTACAGAACTGCCCTAAGCTACACTCAGGCTACAGAACTCACATATACTGCATCTCTCTACACCCAGGTTACACAACTCCCTTACAATGGCTATGTTACATTCAGGCTGCAAATCTCCTGCAAACCATGTCTCTGTACACTCAGCATAGAGAACTCCTGTAAACTGCTTCTCTCTACTCCCAGGCTACAGCACTGCTGTACACTGCATCTGCCAAGTCTTGAGCTACTGAATTCCCATATCGTGAGTATGCCTAACCCAAAGCATCAGAACTCCTGTAAGCTGTTTCTTCCGCCCAAAAGTTATAGAATGCCCATTAACAGTACCTCTCAACACTCAGGATGCAGAATTCTCGCTAACTGCATCTGCTGAACTCAGGCTACAGAACGCAGGTATACTGTGTCTCTCTACCCCCAGGTTACTGAACTGCCCTAAGCTACACTCAGGCTACAGAACTCACATATACTACATCTCTCTGCACCCAGGTTGCACAACTCCCGTACCCTGGCTCTCCTACACTCAGGCTGCAAATCACCCGCAACCGAGTTGCTCTACACTCAGCATACAGAACTCTTGTAAACTGCTTCGCTCTACTCCCCGGGTACAGAACTACCATATAGTGTGTGTCATACACTTAGGTTACAGAACTGCCATATAGTGCATATGCCTAGCCCCAAGCTACAGAACTCCAGAAAGCAGGGTCGCTTACACTCAGGATACTGAACTTCTGTAAGCTTAGACTCTCTACACCCAGGTCATAGAACTCCCATTTACTGCGTCTGCCCACTCTCAGGCGACAGAAATACCGTATCCTGCATATGCCTATCCCCAAGCTACAGTTCCCCTGTAAGCTGTGTCTTCTGCACTAAGGTTACAGAATGCCCATTAACAGCACTTCTCTACACTCAGGATACAGATCTCATTCTATCCGCGTCTCCTGCACTCAGGCTGCAGAAAGCATGTATACTGCGTCTCTCTACACCCAGGTTACAGAACTGCCCTAAGCTACACTCAGGCTACAGAACTCACATATACTGCATCTCTCTACACCCAGGTTGCACAACTCCCGTACCATGGATCTCTTACACTCAGGCTGCAAATCTCCCGCAAACCATGTCTCTGTACACTCAGCATACAGAACTCTTGTAAACTGCTTCTCTCGACTCCCAGGCTACAGCACTGCTGTACACTGCGTCTGCCAACTCGTGAGCTACTGAACTCCCATATAGTGCATATGCCTAACCCCAAGCTACAGAACTCCTGAAAGCTGTGTCTTCCGCCCAAAGGTTACAGAATTCCCATTAACAGCACTTCTCTACATTCAGGCTACAGAACTCCTTCTATCTGCATCTCCTCCACTCAGGCTACAGAACACAGGTATACTACACCCAGGTTACAGAACTGCCCTAAGCTACCACTTCTACATACACTCAGGCTGCAGAACTTCCAGTAACCATGGCTCTGTACACTTAGCATAAAGGACTCTTGTAAATTGCTTCTCTCTACTCCCAGGCTACAGCACTGCTGTATACTGCGTCTAGCAACTCGTGAGCTACTGAACGCCCATATAATGCGTATGCCTAACCCCAAGCTACAGAACTCCCGTAAGCTGTGTCTTCTGCACAAACGTTACAGAATGGCATTAACAGTGCCTCTCTACACTCAGGATACAGAATTCTCGCTAATTCCGTCTGCTGAACTCAGGCTACAGAACACACGTATACTGCGTTTCTCTACACACATGTTACAGAACTACCCTAAGCTACCACTCCTAGACTCTGGCTGCAGATCTCCCGCAAGCCATGGTTCTGTACACTCAACATACAGAACTCTTGTAAACTGCTTCTATCTACTCCCAGGCTACAGAACTCCCATATAGTGTGTTTCATACACTTTGGTTACAGAACTGCCGTATAGTGCGTAGGCATAAAAACAAGCCACAGAACTACCGCTAACTGCGTCTCCTGCACTCAGGCTACAGAACGCACGTATACTGCATCTCTGTACACTCCGGTTACACAACTCCCATACGCTGTGTCTCCTACACTCAGGCTGCAGAACTCCCACAAACCATGTCTCTCTACACTCAGGAGACAGAACTCTTGTAAACTGCTTCTCTCTACTCCCAGGCTACAGCACTGCTGTATACTCCGTCTGCAAACTCGTGAGCTACTGAACTCCCTCCCATATAATGCGTATGCCTAACCCCAAGCTACAGAACTCCCATAAGCTGTGTCTTCCACCCTAAGGTTACAGAATGCCCATTAACAGCGCCTCTCTACACTCAGGATACAGAATTCTTGTAAACTGCTTCTCTCTACTCCCAGGCTACAGCACTACCATACAGTGGGTTTCATAAACTTTGGTTACAGAACTGCCGAATAGTGCGTAGGCGTAACCCCAAGCCACAGAACTAATGCTAACTGCGTCTGCTGAACTCAGGCTATAGTATGCAGCTATACTGCGTCTCTCTACACCCAGTTTACAGAACGGCCTTCAGCTACACTTTGGCTACAGAACTCACATATACTGCATCTCTCTACACCCAGGTTACACAACTCCCGTAATCTTGCTCTCCTACACTCAGGCTTCAAAACTCCTGCAAGCCATGGCTCTGTACACTCAGCATACAGAACTCTTGTAAACTGCTTCTCTCTACTCCCATATAGTGGGTTTCATACACTTTGGTTACAGAACTGCCGTATAGCGCATAGGCCTAACCTCAAGCCACAGAACTAACGCTAACTGTGTCTCCTGCACTTAGGCTACAGAATGCCGGTTACAGAACTGCCCGAAGCTACCACGTGTGCACTCAGGCTGCAGAACTACCGCAAGCCATGGCTCTGTACACTCAGCATACGGAACTCTTGTAAACTGCTTCTCTCTACTCCCAGGCTACAGCACTGCTGTATACTGCGTCTGCCAACTCGTGAGCTACTGAACTCCCATATAGTGCATATGCCTAACCACAAGCTACAGAAATCCTGTAAGCTGTGTCTTCCGCCCAAAGGTTACAGAATGCCCATTAACAGCGCCGCTCTACACTCAGGATAGAGAATTCTCGCTAACTGTGTCTGCTGAACTAAGGATACAGAACACAGGTATACTGCGTCTCTCTACACCCAGGGTACACAACTCCCATATGCTGCGTCTCCTACACTCAGGCTGCAGAACTCCCACAAACCATGTCTCTCTACAGTCAGGAGACAGAACTCTTGTAAACTGCTTCTCTCTACTCCCAGGCTACTGCACTGTTATATACGGCGTCTGCCAATCATGGGCTACAGAACTCCCATATAGTGCGTATGCCTAACCCCAAGTTATAGAACTCCCGTAGGCTATGTCTTCTGCCCTATGGCGACAGAACGCCCATTATCAGCACTTCTCTACACTCAGGCTACAGAACTACTGCCAACTGCGACTGCTGCACTCAGGTTACAGAACGCAGGTATACTGTGTCTCTCTATACCCAGGTTACACAACTCTCATATGCTGGGTCTCCTACACTCAGGCTGAAGAACTCCCGCAAGCCATGGTTCTGTACACTCAGCATACAGAACTCTTGTAAACTGCTTCTCTCTACTCCCAGGCTACAGCACTGCTGTATACTCCGTCTGCAAACTCATGAGCTACTGAACTCCCTCCCATATAATGCGTATGCCTAACCCCAATTTACAGAACTCCCATAAGCTGTGTCTTCCACCCTAAGGTTACAGAATGCCCATTAACAGCGCCTCTCTACACTCAGGATACAGAATTCTCGCTAACTGCGTCTGCTGAACTCAGGCTACAGAACGCACGTATACTGCGTCTCTCTACACCCATGTTACCGAAATGCCCTAAGCTACCACTCCTACACTCAGGCTGCAGAACTCCTGCAAGCCATGGCTCTGTACACTCAGCATACAGAATTCTTGTAAACTGCTTCTCTCTACTCCCAGGCTACAGCACTCCCATACAGTGGGTTTCATAAACTTTGGTTACAGAACTGCCGAATAGTGCGTAGGCGTAACCCCAAGCCACAGAACTAATGCTAACTGTGTCTGCTGAACTCAGGCTACAGTATGCAGCTATACTGCGTTTCTCTACACCCAGTGTACAAACGGCCCTAAGCTACACTCAGGCTACAGAACTCACATATACTACATCTCTCTACACCCAGGTTATACAACTCCCGTACCCTGGCTCTCCTACACTCAGGCTGCAGACCTCCTGCAAGCCATGGCTCTGTACACTCAGCATACAGAACTCTTGTAAACTGCTTCTCTCTACTCCCAGGCTACAGAACTCCCATTTAGTGGGTTTCATAAACTTTGTTTACAGAACTGCCCTATAGTCCGTAGGCCTAACCTCAAGCCACAGAACTACCACTAATTGTGTCTCCTGCACTCAGGCTACAGAACACAGGTATACTGCGCCTCTCTATACCCAGGTTACAGAACTGCCATACGCTGCGTCTCCTACACTCAGGCTGCAGAACACCTGCAAACCATGTCTGTCTACATTCAAGTTACAAAACTCTTTTTAATTGCTTCTCTCTACTCCCAGCCTACAGCACGGCCATATACTGCAACGGCAAACTCGTGGGCTACAGACACCTATATAGTACGTATGCCTAACCCCAAACTACAGAACTGCCATACAGCTGTGTCTTCCACCCTAAGGTTACAGAACGCCCATTAACAGCGCCTCTCTACACTCAGGATACAGAATTCTCGCTAACTGCGTCTGCTAAACTCAGGCTACAGAACGCAGTTATTCTACACTCAGGTTACCGAACTGCCCTAAGCTACCACTCCTACACTCAGGCTGCAGAACTCCTGCAAGCCATGGCTCTGTACACTCAGCATACAGAACTCTTGTAAACTACTTCTCTCTACACCCAGGCTACAGCATTCCCATATAGTGGGTTTCATACACTTTGGTTACAGAACTGCCGTACAGTGCGTAGGCCCAACCTCAAACCACAGAACTAACGCTAACTGCGTCTGCTGAACTCAGGCTACAGAACGCAGGTATACTGCATCTCTCTACTCCCAGTATGCAGAACTGCCCTAAGCTACACTCAGGCTACAGAACTCACATATACTGCATCTCTCTACAACCAGGTTACACAACTCCAATAAACTTGCTCTCAGGCTTCAGAACTCAGGCAACAGAATGCAGGTATACTGCGTCTCTCTACACCCAGGTTACAGAACTGCCCGAAGCTACCACATGTACACTCAGGCTGCAGAACTCCCGCAAGCCATGGCTCTGTACACTCAGCATACGGAACTCTTGTAAACTGCTTCTCTCTACTCCCAGGCTACAGCACTGCTGTATACTGTGTCTGCCAACTCGTGAGCTACTGAAGTCCCATATAGTGCCTATGGCTAACCCCAAGCTACAGAAATCCTGTAAGCTGTGTCTTCTGCCCAAAGGTTACAGAATGCCCATTAACAGTGCCGCTCTACACTCAGGATACAGAATTCTCGCTAACTGCGTCTGCTGAACTCAGGATACAGAACGCAGGTATACTGTGTCTCTCTACACCCCGGGAACACAACTCCCATACGCTGCGTCTCCTACACTCAGGCTGCAGAACTCCCACAAACCATGTCTCTCTACAGTCAGGAGACAGAACTCTTGTAAACTGCTTCTCTCTACTCCCAGGCTACTGCACTGCTATATACGGCGTCTGCCAATCGCGGGCTACTGAACTCCCATATAATGCGTATGCCTAACCCCAAGTTACAGAACTCCCGTAAGCTATGTCTTCTGCCCTATGGCTACAGAATGCCCATTATCAGCACTTCTCTACACTCAGGCTACAGAACTACTGCTAACTGCGACTGCTGCACTCAGGTTACAGAACGCAGGTATACTGTGTCTCTCTACACCCAGGTTACACAACTCCCATATGCTGGGTATCCTACACTCAGGCTGCAGAACTCCCGCAAACCATGTTTCTCTACACTCAGGATACAAAACTCTTGTAACTGCTTCCCTCTACTACCAGCCTACAGCACTGCTGTATACTGCAACGGCAAACTTGTGGGCTACAGACACCTATATAGTACGTATGCCTAACCCCAAGCTACAGAACTTCCATAAGCTGTGTCTTCCACCCTAAGGTTACAGAACGCCCATTAACAGCGCCTCTCTACACTCAGGATACAGAATTCTCGCTAACTGCATCTGCTAAACTCAGGCTACAGAACGCAGGTATACTTCGTCTATCTACACCCAGGTTACACAACTGCCCTAAGCTACCACTCCTACACTCAGGCTGCAGAACTCCCGCAAGCCATGGCTCTGTACACTCAGCATACAGAACTCTTGTAAACTGCTTCTCTCTACTCCCAGGCTACAGCACTCCCATATAGTGGGTTTCATACACTTTGGTTACAGAACTGCCGTATAGTGCATAGGCCTAACCTCAAGCCACAGAACTTACACTAACTGTGTCTGCTGCACTGAGGCTACAGAACCCAGGTATACTGCGTCTCTCTACACCCAGGTTACAGAACTGCCCTAAGCTACCACTTCTACACTCAGGCTGCAGAACTCCCGCAAACCATGGCTCTGTATACTAAGCATACAGAACTCTTGTAAACTGCTTCTCTCTACTCCCAGGCTACAGCACTCCCATATAGTGAGTTTCATACACTTTGGTTACAGAACTGCCGTAAGGTGCATAGGCCTAACCTCAAGCCACAGAACTTACACTAACTGTGTCTGCTGCACTGAGGCTACAGAACGCAGGTATACTGCGTCTCTCTACACCCAGGTTACAGAACTGCCCTAAGCTACCACTTCTACACTCAGGCTGCAGAACTCCCGCAAACCATGGCTCTGTATACTCAGCATACAGAACTCTTGTAAACTGCTTCGCTCTACTCCCAGGCTACAGCACTGCTGTATACTCCGTCTGCCCACTCGTGAGCTACTGAACTCCCATATAGTGCGTATGCCTAACCACAAGCTACAGAACTCCCATAACCTGTGTTTTCCACCCAAAGATTACAGAACGCCCATTAACAGCGCTGGTGTACACTCAGGATACAGAGTTCTCGCTGACTGCGTCTGCTGTACTCAGGCTACAGAACGCAGTTATACTGCGTCTCTCTACACCCAGGTTACAAAACTCTCCTAAGCTACCACTTCTACACTCAGGCTGCAGAACACCCGGAAGCTGCCTCTCCTACACTCAGTATACAGTAATCACATACACTGCGTATGTACATTTCCAGGCTACATAACTCTTGGAAACAGCTTCTCCCTATACCCAGACACAGAACTTAGGTAAACTGCCTCTCTCTACATCCAGGTAACAGAGCTCCAATCAGCTGCGTCTGCAACACACAGCATACAGAAAACCCGCATACAGCGAATGCCTAATTTTCAGCTACAGAATTCCATTAAACAGCTCCTCTCTACACCAAGAATGGAGAATTCCTGGAAACTGTGTCTCTCTACATCCAGGGAACAGAGCTTCCATACGCTGCCTCTCCTACACTCACTATACAGCAATCCCATACACTGCGTATGCACATTTTCAGGCAACAGAACCGCTGGTAACAGCTTCTCCCTACACCCAGATGCAGAACTCAGGTAAACTGCCTCTCTCTCCATCCAGGTTACAGAACTCCCATAAGCTGCGTCTGCTACACTCAGCATACAGAAAACACGCATATAGCGAAAGCCTACTCCCAGGCTACAGAATTCCAGTAAACAGCTCCTCTCATCACAAAGCATAGAGATCTCTTGGGAACTGCTTTTCTCTACATCCAAGGAACAGAGCTTCCATAAGCTGCCTCTCCTACACTCATTATTCAGCAATCCCATACACTGCGTATGCATATTTCCAGGCTACAGAAGTCTTGGAAACAGCTTCTCTCTACATTCAACATATAGAACCCCTGGATACTGCATCACTCTAGACGTAGGTTGCAGAATTCCCATAAGCTGCCTCTCCTGCATAAGGATACATGATACACGCATGTAGCGAATGGCTAAATCCAGGATACAATATCCACTAAACAGTTCCTCACTACACGAAGGATAGAGAACTCTTGGAAACTGCGTTTCCCTACATCAAGGAATCAGAACTTCCATGAACTCTTTTTCCTACACTCAGGATACAGAAATCCCATACACTGTGTATGCTTGGTTCCAGGCTATAGAACCCTTGGAAACAGCTTATCTCTACATTCAACATACAGAATTCCGGGGTACTGCATTTGTCTACACTTAGGTTACAAAACTCCCATAAGCTGCATCTCCTACATAAGAATACAGCACACACGATATAACGAATGGCTAAATCCAGGATACAGATCTCCATTAAACAGATCCTCTCTACACCAAGCAGAGAACTCTTGGTAACTGTGTTTCCCTACATCCAGGTATCAGAGCTCCCATAAGCTGTGTCTCCTACACTCAGGATACAGAAATCCTATACACTCTGTATGCTTAGTTCCAGGCTATAGAACTCTTGGAAACAGCTTCTCCCTACACCCAGATACAGAACTCCGGGAAATTGCATCTCTCTACATCCAGGTTGCATACCTCCCAGAAGCTGCGTCTGTTTCACTCAGTCTACAGTAATCCCATAAACAGTGTATGCCTACTCCCAGGCTTCAGAACTCTTGGAAACAGCTTCTCTCTACATTCAACATACAGAACTCCTAGAAATTGCATCTCTCAAAACATAGGTTACAGAACTCCCATAAGTTGCATCTCTTACATGAGGATACAGCAAACCCGATGTAAGGAATGACTAAATCCAGGATACAGGTCTCCAGTAAACAGCTGCTTCCTACACCAAGGATAGAGAACTCTTGGAAACTGTGTTTCCCTACATCCAGGTATCAGAGCTCCCATAAGATGTGTCTCCTACACTCAGGATCCAGAAATCCCATACACTGCGTATGCCTCTTGCCAGGCTACAGAACACTTGGAAAGTGCTTCTCCCTTCACTCACATAAAGAACTCCGGGAAACTGCCTCTCTCTACATCCAGGTAACAGAGCTCCAATCAGCTGCGTCTGCAACAGTCAGCATACAGAAAACCCGCATATGGCGAATGCCTAATTACCAGCTACAGAATTCCAGGAAACAGCTCCTCTCTACACCAAGAATGGAGAATTCCTGGAAACTGTTTCTCTCTACATCCAGGGAACAGAGCTTCCATACGCTGCCTCTCCTACACTCACTATACAGCAATCCCATACACTGCATATGCACATTTCAAGGCTACAGAATGCTTGGAAACAGCTTCTCCCTACACCCAGATACAGAACTCAGGTAAACTGCCTCTCTCTCCATCCAGGTTACAGAACTCCCATAAGCTGCGTCTGCTACCCTCAGCATACAGAAAACCCACATATAGCGAAAGCCTACTCCCAGGCTACAGAATTCCAGTAAACAGCTCCTCTCTTCACCAAGCATAGTGAACTCCTGGAAACTGCTTTTCTCTACATCCAGGGAACAGAGCTTCCATAAACTGCCTCTCCTACACTCAGTATTCAGTAATCCCATACACAGTGTATGCATATTTCCAGGCTATATAACTCGTGGAAACAGCTTCTCTCTACTTTCAACATACAGAACTCCTGGATACTGCATCTCTCTACACTTAAGTTACACAATTCCCGTAAGCTGCATCTCCTGCATAAGGATACAGCACACACGCATGCAACGAATGGCTAAATCCAGGATCAGAAATCCAGTAAACTGCTCCGCTCTACACCAAAGCTAGAGAACTCTTGGAAACTGTGTTTCCCTACATCCAGGTATCAGAGCTCCCATAAGCTGTGTCTCTTACACTCAGGATACAGAAATCACATGCACTGTGTATGCTTAGTTGCAGGCTATAGAACTCTTGGAAACAGCTTCTCCCTACACCCAGATACAGAACTCCGGGAAGCTGCATCTCTCTACATCCAGGTTGCATACCTCCCAGAGCTGTGTCTGTTTCACTCAGTCTACAGGAATATCATATACAGTGTATGCCTACTCCCAGGCTTCAGAACTCTTGGAAACAGCTTCTCTCTACATTCAACATACAGAACTCCTGGATACTGCATCTCTCTACACTTAGGTTACAGAACTCCCGTAAGCTGCATCTCCTGTATAAGGATACAGGACACACGCATGTAATGAATGGCTAAATCCAGGATACAGATCACAAGTAAACAGCTCCTCTCTAAACCAAGAATGGAGAATTCTTGGAAACTGTTTCTCTCTACATCCAGGGAACAGAGCTTCCATACGCTGCCTCTCCTACACTCAGTATGCAGCAATCCCATACACTGTGTATGCACATTTCCAGGCTACAGAATGCTTGGAAACAGCTTCTCCCTACACCCAGATACAGAACTCACGTAAACTGCCTCTTTCTCCATCCAGGTTACAGAACTCCCATAAGCTGTGTCTGCTAAACTCAGCATACAGAAAACCCGCATATAGCGAAAGCCTACTCCCAGGCTACAGAATTCCAGTAAACAGCTCCTCTCATCACCAAGCATAGAGAACTCATGGAAACTGCTTTTCTCTACATCCAGGGAACAGAGCTTCCATAAGCTGCCTCTCCTACACTCAGTATTCAGCAATCCCATACACTGCGTATGCATATTTCCAGGCTACAGAACTCGTGGAAACAGCTTCTCTCTACATTCAACATACAGAACTCCTGGATACTGCATCTCTCTATACTTAGGTTACAGAACGCCCTTATGCTGCATCTTCTACATAAGGTTACAGGATACACGCATGTAACGAATCGCTAATTCCAGGATACAGATCTCAAGTAAACAGCTCCTCTCTACACCAAGCATAGAAAAGTCTTGGAAACTGTGTTTCCCTACATCCAGGTATCAGAGCTCCCATAAGCTGTGTCTCCTACACTCAGGATCCAGAAATCCCATATACTGCGTATGCCTCTTGCAAGGCTACAGAACACTTGGAAAGAGCTTCTCCCTATACCCAGATACAGAACATAGGTAAACTGCCTCTCCCTACATCCAGGTAACAGAGCTCCAATCAGCTGCGTCTGCAGCACTCAGCATACAGAAAACCCGCATATAGCGAATGCCCAATTACCAGCTACAGAATTCCAGGAAACAGCTCCTCTCTACACCAAGAATGGAGAATTCCTGGAAACTGTGTCTCTCTACATCCAGGGAACAGAGCTTCCATACGCTGCCTCTCCTACACTCACTATGCAGCAATCCCATACACTGCGTATGCACATTTCCAGGCTACAGAACGCTTGGAAACAGCTTCTCCCTACACCCAGATGCAGAACTCAGGTAAACTGCCTCTCTCTCCATCCAGGTTACAGAACTCCCAGAAGCTGCGTCTGCTACCCTCAGCCTACAGAAAACCCGCATATAGCGAAAGCCTACTCCCAGGCTACAGAACTCTTGGAAACAGCTTCTCTCTACAGTCAACATACAGAACTCCTGGAAATTGCATCTCTCTACACTTAGGTTACAGAACTCCCGTAAGTTGCATCTCCTACATAAGGATACAGCAAACCCGATGTAAGGAATGACTACATCCAGGATACAGGTCTCCACTAAACAGCTCCTCCCTACACCAAGGATAGAGAACTCTTGGAAACCGCATTTCCCTACATCCAGGTACCAGAGCTCCCATAAGCTGTGTCTCCTACACTCAGGATCCAGAAATCCCATACACTGCGTATGCCTCTTGCCAGGCTACAGAACACTTGGGAAGAGCTTCTCCCTATACCCAGATACAGAACATAGGTAAACTGCCTCTCTCTCCATCCAGGTAACAGAGCTCCAATCAGCTGCGTCTGCAGCACTCAGCATACAGAAAACCCGCATATAGCGAATGCCTAATTACCAGCTACAGAATTCCAGGAAACAGCTCCTCTCTACACCAAGAATGGAGAATTCCTGGAAACTGTGTCTCTCTACATCCAGGGAACAGAGCTTCCATACGCTGCCTCTCCTACACTCACTATGCAGCAATCCCATACACTGCGTATGCACATTTCCAGGCTACAGAACGCTTGGAAACAGCTTCTCCCTACACCCAGATGCAGAACTCAGGTAAACTGCCTCTCTCTCCATCCAGGTTACAGAACTCCCAGAAGCTGCGTCTGCTACCCTCAGCCTACAGAAAACCCGCATATAGCGAAAGCCTACTCCCAGGCTACAGAACTCTTGGAAACAGCTTCTCTCTACAGTCAACATACAGAACTCCTGGAAATTGCATCTCTCTACACTTAGGTTACAGAACTCCCGTAAGTTGCATCTCCTACATAAGGATACAGCAAACCCGATGTAAGGAATGACTACATCCAGGATACAGGTCTCCACTAAACAGCTCCTCCCTACACCAAGGATAGAGAACTCTTGGAAACCGCATTTCCCTACATCCAGGTACCAGAGCTCCCATAAGCTGTGTCTCCTACCCTCAGGATCCAGAAATCCCATACACTGCGTATGCCTCTTGCCAGGCTACAGAACACTTGGAAAGAGCTTCTCCCTATACCCAGATACAGAACATAGGTAAACTGCCTCTCTCTCCATCCAGGTAACAGAGCTCCAATCAGCTGCGTCTGCAGCACTCAGCATACAGAAAACCCGCATATAGCGAATGCCTAATTACCAGCTACAGAATTCCAGGAAACAGCTCCTCTCTACACCAAGAATGGAGAATTCCTGGAAACTGTGTCTCTCTACATCCAGGGAACAGAGCTTCCATACGCTGCCTCTCCTACACTCACTATGCAGCAATCCCATACACTGCGTATGCACATTTCCAGGCTACAGAACGCTTGGAAACAGCTTCTCCCTACACCCAGATGCAGAACTCAGGTAAACTGCCTCTCTCTCCATCCAGGTTACAGAACTCCCAGAAGCTGCGTCTGCTACCCTCAGCCTACAGAAAACCCGCATATAGCGAAAGCCTACTCCCAGGCTACAGAATTCCAGTAAACAGCTCCTCTCATCACCAAGCATAGAGAACTCTTGGAAACTGCTTTTCTCTACATCCAGGGAACAGAGCTTCCATAAGCTGCCTCTCCTACTCTCAGTATACAGCAATGCCATACACTGCGTATGCATATTTCCAGGCTACAGAACTCGTGGAAACAGCTTCTCTCTACATTCAACATACATTCATCTATGCTCAGTTCCAGGCTATAGAACTCTTGGAAACAGCTTCTCCCTACACCCAGATACAGAACTCTGGGAAATTGCATCTCTCTACATCCAGGTTGCATACCTCCCAGAAGCTGCGTCTGTTTCACTCAGCCTACAGGAATCCCATATACAGTGTATGCCTACTCCCAGGCTACAGAACTCTTGGAAACAGCTTCTCTCTACATTCAACATACAGAACTCCTGGAAATTGCATCTCTCTACACTTAGGTTACAGAACTCCCGTAAGTTGCATCTCCTACATAAGGATACAGCAAACCCGATGTAAGGAATGACTAAATCCAGGATGCAGGTCTCCAGTAAACAGCTCCTCCCTACACCAAGGATAGAGAACTCTTGGAAACCGCATTTCCCTACGTCCAGGTATCAGAGCTCCCATAAGCTGTGTCTCCTACACTCAGGATCCAGAAATCCCATACACTGCGTATGCCTCTTGCCAGGCTACAGAACACTTGGAAAGAGCTTCTCCCTATACCCAGATACAGAACATAGGTAAACTGCCTCTCTCTACATCCAGGTAACAGAGCTCCAATCAGCTGCGTCTGCAACACTCAGCATACAGAAAACCCGCATATAGTGAATGCCTAGTTACCAGCTACAGAATTCCAGGAAACAGCTCCTCTCTACACCAAGAATGGAGAATTCCTGGAAACTGTGTCTCTCTACATCCAGGGAACAGAGCTTCCATACGCTGCCTCTCCTACACTCACTATGCAGCAATCCCATACACTGCGTATGCACATTTCCAGGCTACAGAACGCTTGGAAACAGCTTCTCCCTACACCCAGATGCAGAACTCAGGAAAAATGCCTCTCTCTTCAACCAGGTTACAGAACTCCCAGAAGCTGCGCCTGCTACCCTCAGCATACAGAAAACCCGCATATAGTGAAAGCCTACTCCCAGGCTACAGAATTCCAGTAAACAGCTCCTCTCATCACCAAGCATAGAGAACTCTTAGAAACTGCTTTTCTCTACATCCAGGGAACAGAGCTTCCATAAGCTGCCTCTCCTACACTCAGTAAGCAGCAATCCCATACACTGCGTATGTATATTTCCAGGCTACAGAACTCGTGGAAACAGCTTTTCTCTACATTCAACATACATTCAGCTATGCTTAGTTCCAGGCTATAGAACTCTTGGAAACAGCTTCTCCCTACACCCAGATACAGAACTCTGGGAAACTGCATCTCTCTACATCCAGGTTGCATACCTCCCAGAAGCTGCGTCTGTTTCACTCAGCCTACAGGAATCCCATATACAGTGTATGCCTACTCCCAGGCTACAGAACTCTTGGAAACAGCTTCTCTCTACATTCAACATACAGAACTCCTGGAAATTGCATCTCTCTACACTTAGGTTACAGAACTCCCGTAAGTTGCATCTCCTACATAAGGATACAGCAAACCCGATGTAAGGAATGACTAAATCCAGGATACAGGTCTCCAGTAAACAGCTCCTCCCTACACCAAGGATAGAGAACTCTTGGAAACCGCATTTCCCTACATCCAGGTATCAGAGCTCCCATAAGCTGTGTCTCTTACACTCAGGATCCAGAAATCCCATACACTGCGTATGGCTCTTGCCAGGCTACAGAACACTTGGAAAGTTCTTCTCCCTTCACGCACATAAAGAACTCCGGGAAATTGCCTCTCTCTACATCCAGGTAACAGAGCTCCAATCAGCTGTGTCTGCAGCACTCAGCATACAGAAAACCCGCATATAGCGAATGCCTAATTACCAGCTACAGAATTCCAGGAAACAGCTCCTCTGTACAACAAGAATTGAGAATTCCTGGAAACTGTTTCTCTCTACATCCAGGGAACAGAGCTTCCATACGCTGCCTCTCCTACACTCACTATACAGCAATCGCATACACTGCGTATGCACATTTCCAGGCTACAGAACGCTTGGAAACAGCTTCTCCCTACACCCAGATACAGAACTCAGGTAAACTGCCTCTCTCTCCATCCAGGTTACAGAACTCCCATAAGCTGCGTCTGCTACCCTCAGCATACAGAAAACCCACATATAGCGAAAGCCTACTCCCAGGCTACAGAATTCCAGTAAACAGCTCCTCTCTTCACCAAGCATAGTGAACTCCTGGAAACTGCTTTTCTCTACATCCAGGGAACAGAGCTTCCATAAACTGCCTCTCCTACACTCAGTATTCAGTAATCCCATACACAGTGTATGCATATTTCCAGGCTATATAACTCGTGGAAACAGCTTCTCTCTACTTTCAACATACAGAACTCCTAGATACTGCATCTCTCTACACTTAAGTTACAGAATTCCTGTAAGCTGCATCTCCTGCATAAGGATACAGCACACACGCATGCAACGAATGGCTAAATCCAGGATCAGATCTCCAGTAAACAGCTCCGCTCTACACCAAAGCTAGAGAACTCTTGGAAACTGTGTTTCCCTACATCCAGGTATCAGAGCTCCCATAAACTGTGTCTCCTAAACTTAGGATACAGAAATCCCATACACTCTGTATGCTTAGTTCCAGGCTATAGAACTCTTGGAAACAGCTTCTCCCTACACCCAGATACAGAACTCCGGGAAGCTGCATCTCTCTACATCCAGGTTGCATACCTCCCAGAGCTGTGTCTGTTTCACTCAGTCTACAGGAATATCATATACAGTGTATGCCTACTCCCAGGCTTCAGAACTCTTGGAAACAGCTTCTCTCTACATTCAACATACAGAACTCCTGGATACTGCATCTCTCTACACTTAGGTTACAGAACTCCCGTAAGCTGCATCTCCTGCATAAGGATACAATACACACGCATGTAACGAATGGCTAAATCCAGGATACAGATCTGCAATAAGAAGCTCCTCTCTACACCAAGCATAGAGAACCCTTGGAAACTGTGTTTCCCTACATCTAGGTATCAGAGCTCCCATAAACTGTGTCTCCTAAACTTAGGATACAGAAATCCCATACACTCTGTATGCTTAGTTCCAGGCTATAGAACTCTTGGAAACAGCTTCTCCCTACACCCAGATACAGAACTCAGGTAAACTGCATCTCTCTACATCCAGGTTGCATACCTCCCAGAAGCTGCGTCTGTTTCACTCAGTCTACAGGAATCCCATATTGAGTGTATGCCTACTCCCAGACTACAGAACTCTTGGAAAGAGCTTCTCTCTACATTCAACATACAGAACTCCTGGATACTGCATCTCTCTACACTTAGGTTACAGAACTCCCGTAAGCTGCATCTCCTGCATAAGGATACAGTACACACGCATGTAACGAATGGCTAAATCCAGGATACAGATCTCCAATAAAGAGCTCCACTCTACACCAAGCATAGAGAACTCTTGGAAACTGTGTTTCCCTACATCCAGGTATCAGAGCTCCCATAAACTGTTTCTCCTAAACTTAGGATACAGAAATCCCATACACTCTGTATGCTTAGTTCCAGGCTATAGAATTCTTGGAAACAGCTTCTCTCTACATTCAACATACAGAACTCCTGGATACTGCATCTCTCTATATTTAGGTTACAGAACTCTCCTATGCTGCATCTTCTGCATAAGGTTACAGGATACACGCATGTAACGAATAGCTATTTCCAGTATACAGATCTCAAGTAAACAGCTCCTCTCTACACCAAGCATAGAGAAGTCTTGGAAACTGTTTCCCTACATCCAGGTATCAGAGCTCCCATAAGATATGTCTCTTACACTCAGGATCCAGAAATCCCATATACTGCGTATGCACATTTCCAGGCTACAGAACACTTGGAATTAGCTTCTCCCTATACCCAGATACAGAACATAGGTAAACTGCCTCTCTCTACATCCAGGTAACAGAGCTCCAATCAGCTGCGTCTGCAGCACTCAGCATACAGAAAACCCGCATATAGCGAATGGCTAATTACCAGCTACAGAATTCCAGGAAACAGCTCCTCTCTACACCAAGAATGGAGAATTCCTGGAAACTGTTTCTCTCTACATCCAGGGAACAGAGCTTCCATACGCTGCCTCTCCTACACTCACTATGCTGCAACCCCATACACTGCATATGCACATTTCCAGGCTACAGAACGCTTGGAAACAGCTTCTCCCTACACCCAGATGCAGAACTCAGGTAAACTGCCTCTCTCTCCATCCAGGTTACAGAACTCCCATAAGCTGCGTCTGCTACCCTCAGCATACAGAAAAGCCGCATATAGCGAAAGCCTACTCCCAGGCTACAGAATTCCAGTAAACAGCTCCTCTCATCACCAAGCATAGAGAACTCTTGGAAACTGCTTTTCTCTACATCCAGGGAACAGAGCTTCCATAAGCTGCCTCTCCTACACTCAGTAAGCAGCAATGCCTTACAATGCGTATGCATATTTCCAGGCTACAGAACTCGTGGAAACAGCTTCTCTCTACATTCAACATACATTCAGCTATGCTCAGTTCCAGGCTATAGAACTCTTGGAAACAGCTTCTCCCTACACCCAGATACAGAACTCTGGGAAACTGCATCTCTCTACATCCAGGTTGCATACCTCCCAGAAGCTGCGTCTGTTTCACTCAGCCTACAGGAATCCCATATACAGTGTATGCCTACTCCCAGGCTACAGAACTCTTGGAAACAGCTTCTCTCTACATTCAACATACAGAACTCCTGGAAATTGCATCTCTCTACACTTAGGTTACAGAACTCCCGTAAGTTGCATCTCCTACATAAGGATACAGCAAACCCGATGTAAGGAATGACTAAATCCAGGATGCAGGTCTCCAGTAAACAGCTCCTCCCTACACCAAGGATAGAGAACTCTTGGAAACCGCATTTCCCTACATCCAGGTATCAGAGCTCCCATAAGCTGTGTCTCCTACACTCAGGATCCAGAAATCCCATACACTGCGTATGCCTCTTGCCAGGCTACAGAACACTTGGAAAGAGCTTCTCCCTATACCAAGATACAGAACATAGGTAAACTGCCTCTCTCTACATCCAGGTAACAGAGCTCCAAACAGCTGCGTCTGCAACATTCAGCATACAGAAAACCCGCATATAGCGAATGCCTAATTACCAGCTACAGAATTCCAGGAAACAGCTCCTCTCTACACCAAGAATGGAGAATTCCTGGAAACTGTGTCTCTCTACATCCAGGGAACAGAGCTTCCATACGCTGCCTCTCCTACACTCACTATACAGCAATCCCATACACTGCGTATGCACATTTCCAGGCTACAGAACGCTTGGAAACAGCTTCTCCCTACACCCAGATGCAGAACTCAGGTAAACAGCCTCTCTCTCCATCCAGGTTACAGAACTCCCATAAGCTGCGTCTGCTAACCTCAGCATACAGAAAAGCCGCATATAGTGAAAGCCTACTCCCAGGCTACAGAATTCCAGTAAACAGCTCCTCTCATCACCAAGCATAGAGAACTCTTGGAAATTGCTTTTCTCTACATCCAGGGAACAGAGCTTCCATAAGCTGCCTCTCCTACACTCAGTATTCAGCAATGCTTTACACTGCGTATGCATATTTCCAGGCTACAGAAATCGTGGAAACAGCTTCTCTCTACATTCAACATACATTCAGCTATGCTCAGTTCCAGGCTATAGAACGCTTGGAAACAGCTTCTCCCTACACCCAGATACAGAACTCTGGGAAACTGCATCTCTCTACATCCAGGTTGCATACCTCCCAGAAGTTGCGTCTGTTTCACTCAGTCTACAGGAATATCATATACAGTGTATGCCTACTTCCAGGCTACAGAACTCTTGGAAAGAGCTTCTCTCTATATTCAACATACAGAACTCCTGGATAATGCATCTCTCTACACTTAGGTTACAGAACTCCCGTAAGCTGCATCTCCTGCATAAGGATACAGTACACACGCATGTAACGAATGGCTAAATCCAGGATACAGATCTCCAATAAAGAGCTCCTCTCTACACCAAGCATAGAGAACTCTTGGAAACTGTGTTTCCCTACATCCAGGTATCAGAGCTCCCATAAACTGTGTCTCCTAAACTTAGGATACAGAAATCCCATACACTCTGTATGCTTAGTTCCAGGCTATAGAATTCTTGGAAACAGCTTCTCTCTACATTCAACATACAGAACTCCTGGATACTGAATCTCTCTATATTTAGGTTACAGAACTCTCCTATGCTGCATCTTCTGCATAAGGTTACAGGATACACGCATGTAACGAATCGCAAATTCCAGTATACAGATCACAAGTAAACAGCTCCTCTCTACACCAAGCATAGAGAAGTCTTGGAAACTGTGTTTCCCTACATCCAGGTATCAGAGCTCCCATAAGATGTGTCTCCTACACTCAGGATCCAGAAATCCCATACACTGCGTATGCCTCTTGCCAGGCTACAGAACACTTTGAAAGTGCTTCTCCCTTCACGCACATAAAGAACTCCGGGAAACTGCCTCTCTCTACATCCAGGTAACAGAGCTCCAATCAGCTGCGTCTGCAACACTCAGCATACAGAAAACCCGCATATAGCGAATGCCTAATTACCAGCTACAGAATTCCAGGAAACAGCTCCTCTCTACACCAAGAATGGAGAATTCCTGGAAACTGTTTCTCTCTACATCCAGGGAACAGAGCTTCCATACGCTGCCTCTCCTACACTCACTATACTGCAATCCCATACACTGCGTATGCACATTTCCAGGCTACAGAACGCTTGGAAACAGCTTCTCCCTACACCCAGATGCAGAACTCAGGTAAACTGCCTCTTTCTCCATCCAGGTTACAGAACTCCCAGAAGCTGCGTCTGCTACCCTCAGCATACAGAAAACCCGCATATAGCGAAAGCCTACTCCCAGGCTACAGAATTCCAGTAAACAGCTCCTCTCATCACCAAGCATAGAGAACTCTTGGAAACTGCTTTTCTCTACATCCAGGGAACAGAGCTTCCATAAGCTGCCTCTCCTACACTCAGTATTCAGCAATGCCTTACACTGCGTATGCATATTTCCAAGCTACAGAACTCGTGGAAACAGCTTCTCTCTACATTCAACATACATTCAGCTATGCTCAGTTCCAGGCTATAGAACTCTTGGAAACAGCTTCTCCCTACACCCAGATACAGAACTCTGGGAAACTGCATCTCTCTACATCCAGGTTGCATACCTCCCAGAAGCTGCGTCTGTTTCACTCAGCCTACAGGAATCCCATATACAGTGTATGCCTACTCCCAGGCTACAGAACTCTTGGAAACAGCTTCTCTCTACATTCAACATACAGAACTCCTGGAAATTGCATCTCTCTACACTTAGGTTACAGAACTCCCGTAAGTTGCATCTCCTACATAAGGATACAGCAAACCCGATGTAAGGAATGACTAAATCCAGGATGCAGGTCTCCAGTAAACAGCTCCTCCCTACACCAAGGATAGAGAACTCTTGGAAACCGCATTTCCCTACATCCAGGTATCAGAGCTCCCATAAGCTGTGTCTCCTACACTCAGGATCCAGAAATCCCATACACTGCGTATGCCTCTTGCCAGGCTACAGAACACTTGGAAAGAGCTTCTCCCTATACCCAGATACAGAACATAGGTAAACTGCCTCTCTCTACATCCAGGTAACAGAGCTCCAATCAGCTGCGTCTGCAGCACTCAGCATACAGAAAACACGCATATAGCGAATGCCTAATTACCAGCTACAGAATTCCAGGAAACAGCTCCTCTGTACAACAAGAATTGAGAATTCCTGGAAACTGTTCTCTCTACATCCAGGGAACAGAGCTTCCATACGCTGCCTCTCCTACACTCACTATACAGCAATCCCATACACTGCGTATGCACATTTCCAGGCTACAGAACGCTTGGAAACAGCTTCTCCCTACACCCAGATACAGAACTCAGGTAAACTGCCTCTCTCTCCATCCAGGTTACAGAACTCCCATAAGCTGCGTCTGCTACACTCAGCATACAGAAAACCCACATATAGCGAAAGCCTACTCCCAGGCTACAGAATTCCAGTAAACAGCTCCTCTCTTCACCAAGCATAGTGAACTCCTGGAAACTGCTTTTCTCTATATCCAGGGAACAGAGCTTCCATAAACTGCCTCTCCTTCACTTAGTATTCAGTAATCCCATACACAGTGTATGCATATTTCCAGGCTATATAACTCGTGGAAACAGCTTCTCTCTACTTTCAACATACAGAACTCCTGGATACTGCATCTCTCTACACTTAAGTTACAGATTTCCCGTAAGCTGCATCTCCTGCATAAGGATACAGCACACACACATGCAACGATTGGCTAAATCCAGGATCAGATCTCCGGTAAACAGCTCCGCTCTACACCAAAGCTAGAGAACTCTTGGAAACTGTGTTTCCCTACATCCAGGTATCAGAGCTCCCATATGCTGTGTCTCTTACACTCAGGATACAGAAATCACATGCACTGTGTATGCTTAGTTGCAGGCTATAGAACTCTTGGAAACAGCTTCTCCCTACACCCAGATACAGAACTCCGGGAAGCTGCATCTCTCTACATCCAGGTTGCATACCTCCCAGAGCTGTGTCTGTTTCACTCAGTCTACAGGAATATCATATACAGTGTATGCCTACTCCCAGGCTTCAGAACTCTTGGAAACAGCTTCTCTCTACATTCAACATACAGAACTCCTGGATACTGCATCTCTCTACACTTAGGTTACAGAACTCCCGTAAGCTGCATCTCCTGCATAAGGATACAATACACACGCATGTAACGAATGGCTAAATCCAGGATACAGATCTCCAATAAAGAGCTCCTCTCTACACCAAGCATAGAGAACTCTTGGAAACTGTGTTTCCCTACATCCAGGTATCAGAGCTCCCATAAACTGTGTCTCCTAAACTTAGGATACAGAAATCCCATACACTCTGTATGCTTAGTTCCAGGCTATAGAACTCTTGGAAACAGCTTCTCCCTACACCCAGATACAGAACTCAGGTAAACTGCATCTCTCTACATCCAGGTTGCATACCTCCCAGAAGTTGCGTCTGTTTCACTCAGTCTACAGGAATCCCATATTGAGTGTATGCCTACTTCCAGGCTACAGAACTCTTGGAAAGAGCTTCTCTCTATATTCAACATACAGAACTCCTGGATACTGCATCTCTCTACACTTAGGTTACAGAACTCCCGTAAGCTGCATCTCCTGCATAAGGATACAGTACACACGCATGTAACGAATGGCTAAATCCAGGATACAGATCTCCAATAAAGAGCTCCACTCTACACCAAGCATAGAGAACTCTTGGAAACTGTGTTTCCCTACATCCAGGTATCAGAGCTCCCATAAACTGTTTCTCCTAAACTTAGGATACAGAAATCCCATACACTCTGTATGCTTAGTTCCAGGCTATAGAATTCTTGGAAACAGCTTCTCTCTACATTCAACATACAGAACTCCTGGATACTGCATCTCTCTATATTTAGGTTACAGAACTCTCCTATGCTGCATCTTCTGCATAAGGTTACAGGATACACGCATGTAACGAATAGCTATTTCCAGTATACAGATCTCAAGTAAACAGCTCCTCTCTACACCAAGCATAGAGAAGTCTTGGAAACTGTTTCCCTACATCCAGGTATCAGAGCTCCCATAAGATGTGTCTCCTACACTCAGGATCCAGAAATCCCATATACTGCGTATGCACATTTCCAGGCTACAGAACACTTGGAAAGAGCTTCTCCCTATACCCAGATACAGAACATAGGTAAACTGCCTCTCTCTACATCCAGGTAACAGAGCTCCAATCAGCTGCGTCTGCAGCACTCAGCATACAGAAAACCCGCATATAGCGAATGCCTAATTACCAGCTACAGAATTCCAGGAAACAGCTCCTCTCTACACCAAGAATGGAGAATTCCTGGAAACTGTGTCTCTCTACATCCAGGGAACAGAGCTTCCATACGCTGCCTCTCCTACACTCACTATGCTGCAACCCCATACACTGCATATGCACATTTCCAGGCTACAGAACGCTTGGAAACAGCTTCTCCCTACACCCAGATGCAGAACTCAGGTAAACTGCCTCTCTCTCCATCCAGGTTACAGAACTCCCAGAAGCTGCGTCTGCTACCCTCAGCATACAGAAAAGCCGCATATAGCGAAAGCCTACTCCCAGGCTACAGAATTCCAGTAAACAGCTCCTCTCATCACCAAGCATAGAGAACTCTTGGAAACTGCTTTTCTCTACATCCAGGGAACAGAGCTCTCATAAGCTGCCTCTCCTACACTCAGTAAGCAGCAATGCCTTACACTGCGTATGCATATTTCCAGGCTACAGAACTCGTGGAAACAGCTTCTCTCTACATTCAACATACATTCAGCTATGCTCAGTTCCAGGCTATAGAACTCTTGGAAACAGCTTCTCCCTACACCCAGATACAGAACTCTGGGAAACTGCATCTCTCTACATCCAGGTTGCATACCTCCCAGAAGCTGCGTCTGTTTCACTCAGCCTACAGGAATCCCATATACAGTGTATGCCTACTCCCAGGCTACAGAACTCTTGGAAACAGCTTCTCTCTACATTCAACATACAGAACTCCTGGAAATTGCATCTCTCTACACTTAGGTTACAGAACTCCCGTAAGTTGCATCTCCTACATAAGGATACAGCAAACCCGATGTAAGGAATGACTAAATCCAGGATGCAGGTCTCCAGTAAACAGCTCCTCCCTACACCAAGGATAGAGAACTCTTGGAAACCGCATTTCCCTACATCCAGGTATCAGAGCTCCCATAAGCTGTGTCTCCTACACTCAGGATCCAGAAATCCCATACACTGCGTATGCCTCTTGCCAGGCTACAGAACACTTGGAAAGAGCTTCTCCCTATACCAAGATACAGAACATAGGTAAACTGCCTCTCTCTACATCCAGGTAACAGAGCTCCAAACAGCTGCGTCTGCAACATTCAGCATACAGAAAACCCGCATATAGCGAATGCCTAATTACCAGCTACAGAATTCCAGGAAACAGCTCCTCTCTACACCAAGAATGGAGAATTCCTGGAAACTGTGTCTCTCTACATCCAGGGAACAGAGCTTCCATACGCTGCCTCTCCTACACTCACTATACAGCAATCCCATACACTGTGTATGCACATTTCCAGGCTACAGAACGCTTGGAAACAGCTTCTCCCTACACCCAGATGCAGAACTCAGGTAAACAGCCTCTCTCTCCATCCAGGTTACAGAACTCCCATAAGCTGCGTCTGCTAACCTCAGCATACAGAAAAGCCGCATATAGTGAAAGCCTACTCCCAGGCTACAGAATTCCAGTAAACAGCTCCTCTCATCACCAAGCATAGAGAACTCTTGGAAATTGCTTTTCTCTACATCCAGGGAACAGAGCTTCCATAAGCTGCCTCTCCTACACTCAGTATTCAGCAATGCTTTACACTGCGTATGCATATTTCCAGGCTACAGAAATCGTGGAAACAGCTTCTCTCTACATTCAACATACATTCAGCTATGCTCAGTTCCAGGCTATAGAACGCTTGGAAACAGCTTCTCCCTACACCCAGATACAGAACTCTGGGAAACTGCATCTCTCTACATCCAGGTTGCATACCTCCCAGAAGTTGCGTCTGTTTCACTCAGTCTACAGGAATATCATATACAGTGTATGCCTACTTCCAGGCTACAGAACTCTTGGAAAGAGCTTCTCTCTATATTCAACATACAGAACTCCTGGATAATGCATCTCTCTACACTTAGGTTACAGAACTCCCGTAAGCTGCATCTCCTGCATAAGGATACAGTACACACGCATGTAACGAATGGCTAAATCCAGGATACAGATCTCCAATAAAGAGCTCCTCTCTACACCAAGCATAGAGAACTCTTGGAAACTGTGTTTCCCTACATCCAGGTATCAGAGCTCCCATAAACTGTGTCTCCTAAACTTAGGATACAGAAATCCCATACACTCTGTATGCTTAGTTCCAGGCTATAGAATTCTTGGAAACAGCTTCTCTCTACATTCAACATACAGAACTCCTGGATACTGCATCTCTCTATATTTAGGTTACAGAACTCTCCTATGCTGCATCTTCTGCATAAGGTTACAGGATACACGCATGTAACGAATCGCAAATTCCAGTATACAGATCACAAGTAAACAGCTCCTCTCTACACCAAGCATAGAGAAGTCTTGGAAACTGTGTTTCCCTACATCCAGGTATCAGAGCTCCCATAAGATGTGTCTCCTACACTCAGGATCCAGAAATCCCATACACTGCGTATGCCTCTTGCCAGGCTACAGAACACTTGGAAAGTGCTTCTCCCTTCACGCACATAAAGAACTCCGGGAAACTGCCTCTCTCTACATCCAGGTAACAGAGCTCCAATCAGCTGCGTCTGCAACACTCAGCATACAGAAAACCCGCATATAGCGAATGCCTAATTACCAGCTACAGAATTCCAGGAAACAGCTCCTCTCTACACCAAGAATGGAGAATTCCTGGAAACTGTTTCTCTCTACATCCAGGGAACAGACCTTCCATACGCTGCCTCTCCTACACTCACTATACTGCAATCCCATACACTGCGTATGCACATTTCCAGGCTACAGAACGCTTGGAAACAGCTTCTCCCTACACCCAGATGCAGAACTCAGGTAAACTGCCTCTTTCTCCATCCAGGTTACAGAACTCCCATAAGCTGCGTCTGCTACCCTCAGCATACAGAAAACCCGCATATAGCGAAAGCCTACTCCCAGGCTACAGAATTCCACTAAACAGCTCCTCTCATCACCAAGCATAGAGAACTCTTGGAAACTGCTTTTCTCTACATCCAGGGAACAGAGCTTCCATAAGCTGCCTCTCCTACACTCAGTATTCAGCAATGCCTTACACTGCGTATGCATATTTCCAAGCTACAGAACTCGTGGAAACAGCTTCTCTCTACATTCAACATACATTCAGCTATGCTCAGTTCCAGGCTATAGAACTCTTGGAAACAGCTTCTCCCTACACCCAGATACAGAACTCTGGGAAACTGCATCTCTCTACATCCAGGTTGCATACCTCCCAGAAGCTGCGTCTGTTTCACTCAGCCTACAGGAATCCCATATACAGTGTATGCCTACTCCCAGGCTACAGAACTCTTGGAAACAGCTTCTCTCTACATTCAACATACAGAACTCCTGGAAATTGCATCTCTCTACACTTAGGTTACAGAACTCCCGTAAGTTGCATCTCCTACATAAGGATACAGCAAACCCGATGTAAGGAATGACTAAATCCAGGATGCAGGTCTCCAGTAAACAGCTCCTCCCTACACCAAGGATAGAGAACTCTTGGAAACCGCATTTCCCTACATCCAGGTATCAGAGCTCCCATAAGCTGTGTCTCCTACACTCAGGATCCAGAAATCCCATACACTGCGTATGCCTCTTGCCAGGCTACAGAACACTTGGAAAGAGCTTCTCCCTATACCCAGATACAGAACATAGGTAAACTGCCTCTCTCTACATCCAGGTAACAGAGCTCCAATCAGCTGCGTCTGCAGCACTCAGCATACAGAAAACACGCATATAGCGAATGCCTAATTACCAGCTACAGAATTCCAGGAAACAGCTCCTCTCTACACCAAGAATGGAGAATTCCTGGAAACTGTTTCTCTCTACATCCAGGGAACAGAGCTTCCATACGCTGCCTCTCCTACACTCACTATACAGCAATCGCATACACTGCGTATGCACATTTCCAGGCTACAGAACGCTTGGAAACAGCTTCTCCCTACACCCAGATACAGAACTCAGGTAAACTGCCTCTCTCTCCATCCAGGTTACAGAACTCCCATAAGCTGCGTCTGCTACACTCAGCATACAGAAAACCCACATATAGCGAAAGCCTACTCCCAGGCTACAGAATTCCAGTAAACAGCTCCTCTCTTCACCAAGCATAGTGAACTCCTGGAAACTGCTTTTCTCTACATCCAGGGAACAGAGCTTCCATAAACTGCCTCTCCTTCACTTAGTATTCAGTAATCCCATACACAGTGTATGCATATTTCCAGGCTATATAACTCGTGGAAACAGCTTCTCTCTACTTTCAACATACAGAACTCCTGGATACTGCATCTCTCTACACTTAAGTCACAGAATTCCCGTAAGCTGCATCTCCTGCATAAGGATACAGCACACACACATGCAACGATTGGCTAAATCCAGGATCAGATCTCCGGTAAACAGCTCCGCTCTACACCAAAGCTAGAGAACTCTTGGAAACTGTGTTTCCCTACATCCAGGTATCAGAGCTCCCATATGCTGTGTCTCTTACACTCAGGATACAGAAATCACATGCACTGTGTATGCTTAGTTGCAGGCTATAGAACTCTTGGAAACAGCTTCTCCCTACACCCAGATACAGAACTCCGGAAGCTGCATCTCTCTACATCCAGGTTGCATACCTCCCAGAGCTGTGTCTGTTTCACTCAGTCTACAGGAATATCATATACAGTGTATGCCTACTCCCAGGCTTCAGAACTCTTGGAAACAGCTTCTCTCTACATTCAACATACAGAACTCCTGGATACTGCATCTCTCTACACTTAGGTTACAGAACTCCTGTAAGCTGCATCTCCTGCATAAGGATACGATACACACGCATGTAACGAATGGCTAAATCCAGGATACAGATCTCCAATAAAGAGCTCCTCTCTACACCAAGCATAGAGAACTCTTGGAAACTGTGTGTCCCTACATCCAGGTATCAGAGCTCCCATAAACTGTGTCTCCTAAACTTAGGATACAGAAATCCCATACACTCTGTATGCTTAGTTCCAGGCTATAGAACTCTTGGAAACAGCTTCTCCCTACACCCAGATACAGAACTCAGGTAAACTGCATCTCTCTACATCCAGGTTGCATACCTCCCAGAAGTTGCGTCTGTTTCACTCAGTCTACAGGAATCCCATATTGAGTGTATGCCTACTTCCAGGCTACAGAACTCTTGGAAAGAGCTTCTCTCTATATTCAACATACAGAACTCCTGGATACTGCAT